>NC_056744.1:1783721824-1783851824 GCF_019279795.1 Protopterus annectens | reverse complement strand
TAACCTTCATCAGCCCCTTAAAATGATGTTCTTGCGCTCCCTTTCCACTTAATGTTTAAATTTATTAACTTTGTGTGCTTTGCGTATGGCCGTTTCCAAGCTAATGCTTCTTAACACTTTTAAGTTCATTTTTTCCTGACTGCGTGCTTTATATGCAGTGCTAGTAGAATATTTTGTTTAGGGAAAAGTCAGTTAAAAGACTTATTGGCTTGAATATGCTAAGGTGATTTTTTTTCATGTTTATATGTCTAAACAGTATATTTTTGTGAGAAATGTGTGTTGAAAACATTGGCATTTCCATACATATCCCATGCAAATTATGTTTCTGTCATTAGCCCGCTCGTTTCTTCTCTCAAGGCAGACAGCTACAATTTACCTGTGCTTGTACAATGTATTTCACACTTTGCGTCATTTTTATGTTTTCTCCCACCATTGTAGAGCCCCTCATCATATGTAAGTTTGCAGTGTTATGTTTTCCAATGCAGAATCCCCTAGTTGATGTTTTCACCAGTTATGCTCACCTTCATTTGTTCCTTTTGGGGACTATTCTGTTTGTCAGTACAGTTATGTATGTTTGCTATTTATTTTTATACTTTGTGTTTGTTGTGGTGTTGTATAGTAATCATTAGCACTGTACTTTTGATCTACCTTTGTGGTATTTTGTTGTCTGTGCTACACACAACATCTTGTGGCTCATGTGTAGTATGCCAGTTTTCTTTTTTCATATTTTTATTTTATTATTAAATCTTTAATAAATGTATACTGAAGGATATGTTCTGGTTTTATAGGCTGTATGATATATCCAGTTATACCCTGACTGGTGTACTCTTGTGATATAGTATATTTCATTTCCAAAACAATTTAATGACATATGTCAGTACATTTTTTAATATAAACTGTCTTTTAGATTAGAATTGGGACAGTTTTCTTGTAAATGTTACTGCAAACAGGTTTCTACTCTACTTCAGTAATTGAATTAAGAACATGACCTTTTATATGTCACTCAGATCCATTGCTTATTAATCAAAATTGCTCCTGAGGAATTCACCATGTGATATATATTATGTGGAACCCCCTCCCCAGTCACCAGCTGGCTTCACAGAAGAGTCAAGGTTTAACCCCGTGCTCTCAACCATTAACCTGCTATAGCAGTAATATGCCATTTTATGTTTCCTCAAGTTATCTTACTAATTAAATTACCCCCATTTGTGTACGCCAAGCTAATAGAGGTGATGATTCTATCTACTTCCTGAGTATTGATTTCCATTTTTTTAGCAACAATTAGAGGAATTCAGAATAATAGAACCTGGGTAGAAGAAATTCATATGAAACATACACCCCAGGAATTTTACTGAAAGGGATAATGTTACCATGGGTTTCTGCTTGAATCATTCAGTCATTCATTTATCTCCAGTTATCTGCTTTATTCAGTTCAGGGAGACAGGGACTTTGGATTCTATACGTGCACTCTGTGTGTGCAAGACAGAGAAACCAAGTCTAGATATGACAGATTATAATTTATTTCACACAAATATGTATGTGATCTTAAAGCCAGACTTTAAACTGAGCAAATAAAAATGGCAGGTTACTTTCATTGACAGTACAGACAGCTGCTCCTTAAAAAAAAATCCATGTGACTGCTAGCATTCAAAAAAAAATTACATTCATATTGGCAATCTACAAATCCTGCAAATAGCCATAATACCACAACAGACTTTTTATTTGCTACTTTCCCAATTAATTCACTGTAGGGCTTTAGATTGGGTTACTGCAGTTTATGGACATTTATTTATTCTTTTAAGTAAAGGAACATTTTTTTAAGGAATAATTTAGTTTTTTTTAAGTGATTAATCATTTGTTAAGTTCAGTATGAAGAAAATGAGTTAGCTTACATGCTGAACATCATTTGATTTTTAAAATGAGAAAGCAGAAAACATCTGGTAGTGGGTAAAAAAATAACCAGGACCCTGATGTACGAGTCAGCATCCAAGTAAATATACACAAAGACAACTGCACACACTTGTGTATTAAGAATAATTTATTGAAAATGTTGAGAACCTTCAGGCTTCAAACATAAAAACTACTTATTCATCAAAAAGTACTTCAGCTTTCCAAAAGAAACATTTAAATAGTAAAAAGTCAATTATGTAACCAGTCCTACAATTCAAATTAATTATAGGTAAATATTAGGCAATCAGTGTGCTAACTATTACGTGCCTACCTAATTACCAGGAAGTACCCAAAGATGAGAATCAAACCGTGTACCTTGTTTTTTTGAAGTAGACTCATGCCAACCCCATTATTTAAAGAAGAGACTTTTTATTATTTTAAATGTTTCTTTTGGAAGGTTGGAATATGTTCTGATAAAGTCCAAGTTTGTATGTTTAAAGGGCGAAAGTGCACTCCGTTTTTAATAAAACAATTTTAATATAGAAGTGTGTGGAGTCATCATCCTGTGGATTTACTTGGTAAGTGTCTTCCATTTGGATCAAACTTTTAAAATAAGTCATTTTCTTGGCCAGCCATGACACCCTCCCCACCCCTACTGTGGACCCCAGGTGATTGCCCAAATTGCCCCTGTTATAATCTGCCACTGCTATCCCATGTAAGATTTTTTTTTCAGAAATTAAGAGTTGCAGAAAAATATTGATACATTTGCTACAATGTTAAGACAGAGGGCATATATGAATGTGCATTTTGTTTAACTATCAACAAAATTGTCTGTGGCATAAAAAAATCGCCAAACAAAAGATAGGATACTGAGACACCCAAATCTGATACTAGAAAAAGTAACAGACATATCATGCCAGTATATTTTCAGTAGTACAGTTAGATTCTATAATTGCAGATGAGTAAAATTTACACTCTGTATAAGAATAAAAATAAACTCAAGCTTAATAGCTACAAAATAATAAAAAAAAAAATTTTTGATTAACAGTATTGCACTAGACATAGGCAAACAGCAGAAAACTGTAGCCAATATAAATGCTATTGTTTCTTGGATAAGACACTATTGTAATGGAAAAAAAAGACATCAAGTGTTCCGTATGTGAGGAACACTGGATATCGTGCAAGAATGTGTTTTAAAAGTAAGAAGTCGCAGTAGCAAAGTATTAGTATTGCAGAGACAAACGGTCAGTTAAGGGCAGAAGTGTTTATGAATACAGTAGAAATGAAGGCGCTGATGATGTGTAAACTAATAGACAAGACAGAGGGAGCATTCAAAATCAATTGGCACTTCAGTACCCAGAACGGTTTTATATTATTTAGTTAGTTAATTAGTTAGTTATTTTTGCTTAGTTTCACAGAATAAGGCTAATTGGGCTAGTTATGCAACTGAATAACATGCTTTTACACTTAAGTACAAAAATGTGTATTTGGGAAGCAAGTCTTGCCACACTGCATGAAACTTTGACTGCACGAAACAAGACTAAGTATAAAAAAACAAAAAAAACACCAGCTCCCAGTACCTAGATCTTTGCAGAAGCACAAGGCATCTTTGATTTCTTGTGAAAGTGTATAAAAATGTGATAAAAGCCTGATACTAAACTGAGGATAAGTTTCTGAAGAGTTCTTAAGAAGTCTAGAGTGAGAAACTCGTATAAGTGGCATTGTTTTTGTTTTGCTATATTCTTACATTTGACAGCATAGTGGTAGACGAGTCTATATTCTGAAGGTTGTCAGTAAACTACAAGACAAATACATCTGCATGCATGTTGTTATTCTCGGCACAAGCCTATACAAAAAAATTGTGTTTGAGAAGTATGTCCAAAAATAACATATGGAAGTTGCTGTTTCAAGGCGTAGCTCTGCAGTCTCAGTTGAAGCAACCTAATAAATTGGGAGTGTCTATAACAAATCAGACAATACAGTTATACTATACACGTACATGGAAAATATGTTTTATTGCAAGATAAGCCAAGTTCAAGGAACTGAAAAGTGGCACATAGTTCTGCAAAGCAGTATAGTGAGATCATGCAAGACATCTTTTTGAGCATTTGCAGGGGAAAGCAGAATATCTAAGATGATTATATATTCTTCCATTTGAGCTGTACTAACCCAGAGTTAGTATGGAAACTGTTAACAGATGCAGTAAAGCAAATTAATTGAATGAAAGGCAAAATTTTCAAGTTTTTTTAGATAAAAAGCTCCTAGAAAAGAGAGACTGCTTAAGAATTACTCCTTTGTAATAGCACCACTGTAAATGTAAATGTAAAAACATAAACAGCTTAGCGAAGAGTAAAGCACAGATATCCCACACGTTTTTGGGATCTGTAGGAGGATCTTGGATGCTGAAAACAGTGTAATATTAAATTACCACCACAATCTCTACCAAAGATACATGCCCCATTCAGATTGCCTATAATGATTTAAATATGTGGAATTATTTGGAGTGAAAGTTAAGCAGAGGTAGAGCTTTCTGAAGGGATACCTCTGTGTGAACTGCCAGACATGTATAGAAATCCAAGTCAAAAAAGAGATATAACTGATATCTTATTAAATACCGCCATTAGCACTGATGTCCTTCGGCATAATGATCGTACCTTCCTACGATATGGCAAGTACTGCTGTATATATTCATAAGTTCGTCAATGATATCTCATTAAACACCACCATTAGCACTGACGTCCTTCGGCATAATAATTGTATCTTCCTATGATATGGTGAGTACTGCTGTATATATTCATAACTTCTTCAGTGATATCTCATTAAACACCACCATTAGCACTGACGTCTTTCGGCATAATGATCGTACCACCTACGATATGGGAAGTACTGCTGTATATATTCATAAGTTCTTCAATGATATCTCATTAAACACTGCCATTAGCACTGACGTCCTTCGGCATAATGATCATACCTTCCTACGAGATGGTGAGAACTGCTGTATATATTCATAAATTCTTCAGTGATATCACATTAAACACCACCATTAGCACTGATGTCCTTCGGCATAATAATCATACCTTCCTACGATATGGTGACTACTGCTGTATATATTCATAAGTTCTTCAGTGATATCTCATTAAACACCACCATTAGCACTGACGTCCTTTGGCATAATAATCATACCTTCCTACGATATGGTGAGTACTGCTGTATATATTCATAAGTTCTTCAGTGATATCTCATTAAACACCACCATTAGCACTGACGTCCTTTGGCATAATAATCATACCTTCCTACAATATGGTGAGTACTGCTGTATATATTCATAAGTTCTTCAGTGATACCTCATTAAACACCACCATTAGCACTGATGTCCTTTGGCATAATAATCATACCTTCCTACGATATGGTGAGTACTGCTGTATATATTTATAAGTTCTTCAGTGATATCTCATTAAACACCACCATTAGCACTGACGTCCTTTGTCATAATAATCATACCTTCCTACGATATGGCGAGTACTGCTGTATATATTCATAAGTCCTTCAGTGATATCTCATTAAACACCACCATTAGCACTGACGTCCTTTGTCATAATAATCATACCTTCCTACGATATGGTGAGTACTGCTGTATATATTCATAAGTTCTTCAGTGATATCTCATTAAACACCACCATTAGCACTGACGTCCTTTGGCATAATAATCATACCTTCCTACGATATGGTGAGTACTGCTGTATATATTCATAAGTTCTTCAGTGATATCTCATTAAACACCACCATTAGCACTGACGTCCTTTGGCATAATAATCATACCTTCCTACGATATGGCGAGTACTGCTGTATATATTCATAAGTTCTTCAGTGATATCTCATTAAACACCACCATTAGCACTGACGTCCTTCCGCATAATAATCATACCTTCCTAGGATATGGTGAGTACTGCTGTATATATTCATAAGTTCTTCAGTGATATCTCATTAAACACCACCATTAGCACTGACGTCCTTTGGCATAATAATCATACCTTCCTACAATATGGTGAGTACTGCTGTATATATTCATAAGTTCTTCAGTGATATCTCATTAAACACCACCATTAGCACTGATGTCCTTTGGCATAATAATCATACCTTCCTACGATATGGTGAGTACTGCTGTATATATTTATAAGTTCTTCAGTGATATCTCATTAAACACCACCATTAGCACTGACGTCCTTTGTCATAATAATCATACCTTCCCTACGATATGGTGAGTACTGCTGTATATATTCATAAGTTCTTCAGTGATATCTCATTAAACACCACCATTAGCACTGACGTCCTTTGTCATAATAATCATACCTTCCTACGATATGGTGAGTACTGCTGTATATATTCATAAGTTCTTCAGTGATATCTCATTAAACACCACCATTAGCACTGACGTCCTTTGGCATAATAATCATACCTTCCTACGATATGGCGAGTACTGCTGTATATATTCATAAGTTCTTCAGTGATATCTCATTAAACACCACCATTAGCACTGACGTCCTTTGGCATAATGATCATACCTTCCTACGATATGGTGAGTACTGCTGTATATATTCATAAGTTCTTCAGTGATATCTCATTAAACACCACCATTAGCACTGACGTCCTTTGGCATAATAATCATACCTTCCTACAATATGGTGACTACTGCTGTATATATTCATAAGTTCTTCAGTGATATCTCATTAAACACCACCATTAGCACTGACATCCTTCCGCATAATAATCATACCTTCCTACAATATGGTGAGTACTGCTGTATATATTCATAAGTTCTTCAGTGATATCTCATTAAACACCACCATTAGCACTGACGTCCTTTGGCATAATGATCATACCTTCCTACGATATGGCGAGTACTGCTGTATATATTCATAAGTCCTTCAGTGATATCTCATTAAACACCACCATTAGCACTGACGTCCTTTGTCATAATAATCATACCTTCCTACGATATGGTGAGTACTGCTGTATATATTCATAAGTTCTTCAGTGATATCTCATTAAACACCACCATTAGCACTGACATCCTTCCGCATAATAATCATACCTTCCTACAATATGGTGAGTACTGCTGTATATATTCATAAGTTCTTCAGTGATATCTCATTAAACACCACCATTAGCACTGACGTCCTTTGGCATAATGATCATACCTTCCTACGATATGGTGAGTACTGCTGTATATATTCATAAGTTCTTCAGTGATATCTCATTAAACACCACCATTAGCACTGACGTCCTTTGGCATAATAATCATACCTTCCTACAATATGGTGAGTACTGCTGTATATATTCATAAGTTCTTCAGTGATATCTCATTAAACACCACCATTAGCACTGACGTCCTTTGGCATAATGATCATACCTTCCTACGATATGGCGAGTACTGCTGTATATATTCGTAAGTTCTTCAGCTCAGTGTTGAAACAGCTATATCAAGGATCAGATGTTGGGGTCAGTATCTGCAAGATACAGACGACTAGTGTCCGATACTGGTGTACAGTTTGTGTGACAAGATTCCGCAGTGGTTAATTACAAAAAGAATACAGGGAGTAAACACAATATTCTACACCGGTTGCCACAAAGCCCTGTCTCTTTACTCTATATAATACAGACTTCCGAGAGATGATCTTTGCCTGGCATACAAGGCATCCCTGGACCCTGTTTTGATGAACCTTTTGCACATCCATTAAACAAACAGCATCAGAACTACTAGATTAAAAGACATAAATTTTGCTTGCAATATAAATAGGAGATGTTGGAGAGGCAAATGTTTCTCAGGGAACTCCCATTCTTTGGAATAGGCTCCCTTCTATGTGAAGCAGAGTTCCTTTCTATCCCTATTTAAGTGCAACTTGGACCAATGGATGTATAATTGGCAATCCGCTCCTGGTCTGGTGCCTATGTCCATTTTTAAGATTGCAATCCAATTGAATGTCCATATATTTATCCTGGGTTAGAATGGATAAAAATTAGGTTTTCTACTTGTACTTCCTTCTTCATCTAAAGGAAAGAAAAATAATTCTTCCTTATGAACTTAAGTCCTGAAAAGCTATTACATGCCTCAAACATGTCTAGTAGATGGGCAGCAGCAATTTTGGGGTCTGTAATAAAAGCAGACCATCATTTGAAAACTAGTTAGATGTGAGATGCAAACAGACAGTTGACCTGATGGAGAATTGAGTTCCTTTTAGCTTCAAAGTGGCTGTGAGTGTTTTTATGGCTAGGATAGACATGTTAAATTGGCTGCATATCGTGTATAAATGGCTTAACACTCTGAAAAAAACAGTTCTCTGTCTCTTATAATCCCACTTTGTGAGAGGAAAACGTACATACTCAATACAGTGATTATTGTTCCCCAAGTCATATTGCATGAGCACATCTGCTGCTCTAGTGATGGCTCAATCTAACCTATTATGCCCACAGAGCTATTACACTGCCATTATTCCTGTTCTCCCTCTCCTCATTGGGTCTAATCCCTGTTAATCTGAAATCAGACCAATTCCCTGAAAGAAAAACAAAAGAACAGGAGCCAATACCGTGGCACAGCCCCGCCTTACGTCAAAGTGCTTCCCCTTGTAGCTTCACTAATTGCTTACACTTTGGTTTATGAGTTATGCCTCTGAGCAGAGTATAGTAAAATCTCAATAGAAAACATAAACAAAATTAAACTTAAGTTATGGAGGTCAGTCATTGCATCAACATCCCAGGTGTAGGAGTCTGACCCATCTCTTTATCAGGCTCCAAGCAACATGTTGATGAGTTTTTGTAGGTGAATGTAGATGTTTTGCTGCCGCTGTTGCTATTACAGCAATGACCCCTGCTGCTTTCTCCTGGGATCCTTTAGTAATTTCCCTTTGTTGTTCTGGACAGTTGGAGGTGTCAAAGCCCAGCTGATGTTCCTCTGTGTATTCCTCAGCTAGTACTTTGTAACCATTGTAATTTGGGATGGAGTAGTGGAACAATACCTGTTTGGAACAATACCTGTTTTGCTTTACTTTTTGCTGCTGATGATGTTGGAAAAGGCTTTAAAATAGCTGCTGATTTATGTTTTTTTTTCCAGACGTGGACCTCTGTTTCAAGATCTGATTTACCTTGGCAACTCAATTTTTATCTGTCTGGGAGTTTGCAACCTCCATTGTCTTCTGCCATGTTCCAGCCACTCTGCTGTGTGGAAGTGAACTGATAGATTGAGGTATCTGCTCTGGGCAGTCCATTATTACTTGGCAGACCTCATACTTAATCAATTTTGACACAAAGAAAATTATTTAGCACATAATTCCAAAGTCTCCTAATTGTCTGATAAATGTATCAAGGGTTTTCCTGCTTTGGAACAGAAAGCTGGAATAGTCAGAAACATTTGTGCTGCCACACCTTTTATTTTTAAATCTTCCCCCAACTCAGCACTCTGCTTCTGTTCAGAATCTCTTCCCTGTCATTATAAAATAATAATTCAATAAAAAAATGTCTGGGAGCAGGACTCGTCATGTTTATGTATTGCATTTGTGGTCAAGCCTGACTGCTGTTATCACTCAGTGTGTCATCTAAACTGTAGTAACTTCTTGCTACATTGCAGCAAGCAGTTTGCTACAGTTTAAAAGTGCAAAAACATTTTTTTTTACCTAAAACCTGAGCGCAGTAGTGCTCCATTAAGGCAGGGTATAAACTGCAAATTTGTGGCAAACAGTTTGCTACCATTTAAAAGAAGCATTTTTTTAATTAAATATGTTGAAGGGGGTCTGGGGGCAGGGCGCATAAATGGGATCTGAATGGCTGGGGCAGACAGGAGTTTGTGTGTGTGTCATGTATCTGACCACCTGGTTGTTGTGCCAGTAGAAGGAACATCTATTTTTTTTTTTTTTGGTCTTCAGAGGAAGAGCTGGGTGAAGGCATAGATGTAACTGTGATAAGCTGATTCCTTGCTATGTAGTGATTGACTTATGACAATGAAGTACTTTTTTGTTTTTGAGGGGGTGTGGGGTTAGTTCATAGTACCAGGCCAAGGTGCTGGTTGAATGAGTTACACTTCTGCAGAGGAATGGATTTCCAAAGCTTCTCTGCTGTTACAAGAAGATATGTATTGTAGTAGAACTGATCCAGTTGGCCATTCTTCTTCTTATTCTTCTTCTTCTTCTTTCAGATTTTCCCAGTTAGGGGTCACCACAGCGGATCACCTGTCCACTCATGATTGGCAGTGGAGTTTTACACTGTCGAGTTGCCAGCCCAGCGCCCAACCTTCCACAGAAGGCAAATACACACACATGCCTAGGGCCAATTTAGAGTGTCCAATCCACCTACAGCATGTCTTTGGGAGGAAACCAGAGCACCTGGAGGAAACCCATGTGACCACAGGGAGGATATGCAGACTCCACACAGAAGGCAACTCAGCTGAGGATTGAACCAGAGGACCTCCTGCTGTGACGCGGCAACGCTAACTGCTGCACCACCGCTGCTGCCCCAGTTGGCCATACTTTCAGATATTCATTTATGCTTTTTTCTCCAATCATTCTTGGACTGACACTAGCTGCTGGCTGTCAGCTAGGCAGACTCTAGAAGAACTTTGCTGAAGGACTACTATAGTGCCACACACACTAGAATAGGAAGAAAAGACTGTTACATTGCATCTTGTCAATTGTGGGGCTGAGCAACCCATAAAGGGTCTATATTAAAAGACAGAACATTCACAACAGTGAATACCACAACAGCGACACATAAATGCCAAACTGCTAATATAGCAAAAGACGTAAACATCGAAATTCGAAATGCCGAACGCATTTCCAAAAACAACAGCACCATACAGGTAAGGAAAACCTACATAAACAAACTTCATTAAATACACTTTTGCAGGGGACAAGCCCCCCTGCACCCCCATGTGGGGGGTTGTGCCCCCACACCCCCCTACTTAAATATACCAACTCTGAGATTGCACTACAGTGGGGCAAAGGATATATTTCCTCTTCCCCATGATCACCCTGCTGGCCAAGGAAATACGTTCGGCATTCCAAATTTCAATGTTTACGTCTTTCGCTAAATTAACAGTTCGACATTTATGTGTCACTGTTGTGGTATTTTCTGTTGTGAACTTTAAGTCTTTTAGTATAGACCCCCCCCCCCCATAAAAGATAAATCCAACCTCAGTGAGGGGAAAATGGACTGTGCAACAGATGGCCATTTAACCAAGTTTCCTCACAAACAAGTGGTACTCAAGCCTACAGAGGTGCCAGTGCTGATATGCAAGAAATTATGGTTAGTTTTTCGAACCTCCTGGAGAGAGAGTGGATATTGAACTTAAGACTATGTCAAAGTGCCCATCAAGGACCCAGAGACATTTAAACTGGGAGAATATTCTAACAAGGGACTTAAGGACATGGAAACAAAACCTTTTTTTTCTTTTCTGGATACGGTTATTATTATAATATATGTTTTAACACACTATCAGGAACAAATGCAAGTAATCTTCTGGTTTTCTTAAAACAATCTATTTTTTTCTGGTGTTAATGTCTACTAAAGCATTCAATTGTTAGTTTAATTTGAGTGTTATAATAAAGACTATTTTTTATGTAAAGTGATACTTAGTGTAATGTTAGCTGTTTTAATTTTAGTTTAATTGTAACCTATAATGATAGGTTTGACAAGTGTTGATCCATCTTATTCTTAGTCACACACAAGTGGACAACTTATAATGCAAAGTATTACATTTGGTTCCCTTTTAGAAGACCAAAGACGCATTCTTTCGAATGCGTCTTGGTCGAACTGAAAAGCTGGTACCATCTTCACATATCAGGGTGACATACAAATCTACTGCCTGATATATTCAGCTCAAACTTCACCTCCCCACTCCCCCCTCAACTCCACCAGGTGAAATCCCGTCCAACATGCTACCCCCTCAACCAGGTGCTGGCAGCATTTGCTAAAACCAACAATACCACCTCCATGGTTCCCAACAACATTCTTGGTTGCCTCCTGAACAGTCAAAAACATGAATTATCAGGATCACTGAGGGACTATGTTCCAAGTGAAAGGAGTACCACAACATTCATTCCCTTCCACAAGGGAGGACCATCAACTAACCCAGGGAACTATAGATCCATCAGTCTAACAAGTTTAATATGCAAAGCCATGGGATGAGTTGAGTTGGCAACCTACAGAGACTGGACACATCCTACGTTGCCTTTGTTAATGGGAAAGTCATGCCTACTTAACCTGATGGACATCTATGAGAGGGTCATCTAGGCAAAGAACAAGGGTAAAACAGTGCATACTGCGTATTTTGACCTGGCCAAGGCATTAGATACAAAACCCCACTAAGACATTGTTGGCAAGGTCTCTGAGCTAGGCATAAATCTCTACATAACTTGCTGTATTCCCAGGTGGCTCACAGAAAGGACACAAGAAGTCAGGATTAGTGAGACTATATCCACCAAGACACTGGTCACCAGTGGAGTACCCCAGGACTCCATGCTGAGCCTGCTCTTGTTTGGCATCTATTTCTAGATAGTCAAGGCTGACATTCAAGGTCCCAGACTTACCAAGTTTGCAGATAACTGTAAATTGGGAGCTATTATAGATGCCCCCATGACAACAACATCTTGCAAGAGGGTTTAACATATACAAATGACTGGTGCCAAAGCCATGGCCTAAAACTCAATGCCAAAAAATGCATTATAATGCTGTTTAAAAAACTGGAAATTCAGGTTAATTTCTTTATAGATAAAACACCCTTAATAGTTGATGCAATAGTAAGGGATTTGGGAACATATGTAGACAGCAATCAAGTAATGAAGGATCAGCTCTGAGCCCTTTCTTATTTGCAATGGTGATGGACAGGTTGACAGACGAGATCAGACAGGTGTCCCTGTGGACTATGATGTTTGCAGATGACATTGTGATCTGTAGTGAGAGTTGGGAACAGGTGGAGGAGACCCTGGAGAGGTGGAGATATGCTCTAGAGAGAAGAGGAATGAAGGACAGCAGGACTAAGACAGAATATATGTGTGTGAATGAGAGGGAGGATAGAGGAATGGTGAGGATGCAGGGTGTATAGATGGTGAAGTTGGATGAGTTTAAGTACTTGGGATCAACAGTTCAAAGTAATGGTGAGTGTGGAAGAGAGGTGAAGAAGAGAGTACAGGCAGGATGGAGTGGGTGGAGAAGAGTGTCAGGAGTGATTTGTGACAGACGAGTACCAGTAAGAGTGAAAGGGACAGTCTACAAGAGGGTAGTGAGACCAGCTATGTTATATGGGTTGGAGACAGTGGCACTGACAAAAAGGCAGGAGTCAGAGCTTGATGTGGCAGAGTTGAAGAGGTTAAGATTTGCACTGGGTGTGACGAGGATGGACAGGATTAGGAATAAGTATATTAGAGGGTCGGCCCAGGTTGGAAGGTTTGGAGACAATGCCAGAGAGGCAAGATTACATTGGTTTGGACATGTGCTGAGGAGGGATGCAGAGTATATTGGGAAAAAGATGCTAAGGATGAAGCTGCCAGGTAACAGGAAAAGATTAAGGCCTAAGATAAGGTTTATGGATGTGGTGAGAGAGGACATGCAGGTGGTTGGTGTGACAGAGCAAGATGCAGAGGACAGGAAGAAATGGAAATAGTTGATCTGCTGTGGCAACCCCTAACGGGAGCAGCCGAAAGAAGAAGAAGAAGATGTAGACAGCAATCTGACCTTTGACCAACACATAGCTAAGATAGTAAGAACATCATATTATGTTGCCCTACTTATAGATAAAGGTAAGGTAAGGTATCCACTCTACTCAGCCATTATCACACCTATCACTGAGTACAATGTCCCCTTTGGATGTATCTAACCAGATACTTGCAACAGCTGGAATGCCCACAGAGGTTTCTCACCAGGAAAATTTAGGACATGAATACCCTGTCCTACACTGATCACCTAAAGGCTCTGTCTCTGTCTTCAGTCTCTTACATGCTGCAGAGAGGAGATCTATGCCTGGCTTATGGGCTTCCTTTGACCCAGCTTTGATAGATCTGTTGCAGATGGGCAAAACAAATAGTAGCAGAAATACTAGATCTAGCATTCTGAACTTCGCTTACAATATAAACAAAATGTGCTGGAAGGACAGATGTGTGTCCCAAATGAACCCTGCACTATGGAATAAGCTCTTCATCCACGAAACGGAGTTCATTCCTAACCCTGTTTAAATAAAACTGTGATAACTGGATGGGAAATTGTAAATTTACCCATTTTTTAATTTCTTCAAGTCTTTTGGGTTTCTAATACTATGACAGGAATGGACCCCATTCCTAAGTCAATGTACGATTAAAGTTAATGAAATTAGTGTTGTTTCAATCTTTGATGTCAGCCAGAAGTACTCTTCGCAGCACCCGCAACGTGCCTGGTAATGACTCCTTCTGCAATTCATACATGACATATCTAAATACGATTGTTAATTCTTTTTTATAAAACCCATTGCTCCTTCTACTATTGGAATTGTCTGGGTAACTTTTTTCCACATTGACCTTCTTTCTGCCTGCAAATCCTGAAATTCTATGACTTTGTGTCTCTGTATAAAAGACGGCAGTCACTGGGTGTAGCGATTTCACTGATCAATACCACTTATGTCTATTTTTTCATAGACCAGTATATCTGGTTTTCTTGCATCTGTCTTTTGGACTGTTAGTAATGGGTGATCCCATGTGATATAAACCATCATTTTCTATTATGCTTTGTGGCTCATGTTTCCAGTGTTTTTCAGCCACTTTAATACCGTAATGTTTGCACAATCGCCAATGTAACAGTTTTGCCACATTATTATGCCTTTCAGTATGTCGCAACCAGCAACAAAGCGTGGGACTGTTTCCAATCCATTTTACAAAACCTACATTTGTCTATTTTTCCCACTGTTGTTCAATGGACTTTGTAAACCAACGTGTACGTAGTCCCTCTGTCTTGGGCCTATGATATTAATCTTTCATCTTTTGGTTTAAATTCGTCTCTCCTTAACCATTCCTGCATTCGATCTTGATCAACACGAGGTTCTTCCAGGAGTTTCTATACTTGCAACTATATTTACACATTTTCCACATTTCTTGCCTTCTCATCTGATCCTTCACCTTATATTCTTTCTTTTGTTTTTGGCACATTCAGTTGTTGCCTGATTTTTATCTACTGGTTTGATTTCCATTTCTGCGCGATGCTGATATGCTTCTGCTAGACTAAGCAGGGAAGTCATCTTAGATGTATTCTCTTCATGTTTCAAAACTTTCACTATGTTTGGGTCTTGTGAAGTCAGCAGATATGTGTGCAGTCCCACCCAAAATTGCGGCTTTATAGATGTAATCAATTTCAAGGAGGCCCATCCCTCCTTCAGAATGGGAAATATATAATCTTGGTATGCGCTGATTTTTATAAATCATTTGATGAGCATAAAGCATCCTTCTTGTTTTCCTCTCTAATCTATCCAACACCTTTTGGGGCAAGTCAGTCACTCCAAAATGGTAAGTTAGGACAGGAACAACAAATTGGTTTATAGCCTGAATTTATTCAATTCTGTTTTCAGAATTCATTTTAAGTCTTCTAAAATATTCCTAAGTTTTATTTGCATTTGTTCATGTTTTATTATTGATCCTTCATGAGTTCCCAAATATTTATACACTTCCTCTTGCTCAGGTTCTTTTATATCACATTCTGGTCCCAAACTGATGTTTTCATGGTGTTGCAGCTTTCCTGCTTTAAAAGTTGTCAAGACCAAATGACATTCTTATATCATCTGAAAAAGTTTTGATTACTTGAAGTTGTGCTTTCAGTTCCTCATCTGATGAGCTATACAGTTTGATTTAAATCATCGATGAAGAGAAGATGAGAAGTCTTTACACTTTATTTTCTAGGAACCAAATTATAGCCATGACCTAATCTGTTAAGTAGACAACTTAATGGGTTTAGGATAAGACAGAATAGCAGCCATGACAGGGAGTCACCCTGGAATACCCCCTTTGAATTTTTATGCCTGGAATAATAACTTGTCCTTTATCACAGCTTAATTGCAAAGTAGTTTGCCACTGTTTCATGGTCACTGTAATGTAATCGATCAATGTAGGGTGTATCTTATACATTTTTAAGCACTCTTTTATCCATTAATGAGATACTGTCAAATGCTTTTAGTAGTCAATCCATGCCATACTTAGATTCTTCCCCTTTTTACAGTTCCCCGCCATGACTTTATTTAACAACAAATGATCCTTTGTTCCATATGACTTTCTTTTATTGTCCTTTTGTTCTATTGCCATAATTGAGTTTTCTTCTAAATGACTATAAACTCTGCCGGCATCAATTCCAGTGTATAGTTTATATGTTGTTGGAAGGCAAGTTATTGGTCTATAATTTTTAGGGTAGCTTGCAGGTTCAGTCTTATAGTCTTAAGTAGGAGCATTGTTTTCCTTGTTGTTAACCAGGCTGGTGTCTGTTTGGGGTGCACATATACATAGTTCTTACTCATGGCTAA
Source organism: Protopterus annectens (assembly GCF_019279795.1). NCBI lineage: Eukaryota > Metazoa > Chordata > Ceratodontiformes > Protopteridae > Protopterus > Protopterus annectens. Next base: position 1,783,835,419 of record NC_056744.1, on the reverse strand, counting down.
ATCTTCATGCAAAGATGTTAATACGTTTAACCAGACATTAAGTAGTGCGTCTGGGTCTGGGATTTTCCAATTAGAGGCTTTTCTTAACTTTGTTTCAATCTTTTTGGCTGTTACTTCATCCTGTTTCATATCTTGTACCTTTAAACTTCTTATTCTTTCTTTTACTTCTATCCATTTAGCAGCTTTGTTATGTTCCAGAGAATAGGATCTTCATAAATACTTCTCCAAAATGTATCAATTTCTTCTTTTTTTGGTGGCTTTCAATTCCTTTTACCTTGTTTCCCAATTTTGTATAAAACTTTTTTGGGTCATCAATAAATTGCTTATTTTGTACTTTTCCTTTATATTTATCTGTGTATCTTCTAAAGTTTTTCTGCCTGTGCTTATAGTTTTAGTTTATTATTTGCAATAGTGCATGATAACTCCGGATCCATTATAATATTGCTCATTGCTTTTATCACGTCTATCTCTCTGGGTATTTTTGTTGATCTGTTCCCTCTTCTGTACTCTTCTAACAGTGACACCTCTTGTCTTAATTGCTTTATAGTTTTTTTCTACGTGATATGTCCATGATAGTATTTAATTTCTCCCCCTCCTTTCCCTTACTACCCTATATTCTTGTTGTAGAATTTTCTCAGTTATTAATTTAGCTGCACAGTAATATATCCTGTTTACTTCTGTTATTTTGCATGGATCTCTATGGACATTCCTAATTACTGTGTTCATTTGTTTTATCAAACTTCTGACTTTTTGAGCTTCATTGACCTTCTGCAGTTTATTTCTCTCATTGATCTTAATATATCTATCTATGTGCATTAAATCAAGCAACTCTTCTCTTAGCTCATTTTCTGCTAGACCGAGGGCACATTTTTTGTTTTCCGTTTCCTGCGGGCATTCTATAGAAAGTTCTATAACATATTCCTGTGGCACATCCTCTTCAGTTTCATCCTGTGTCACCCTTTGCGCTGTCATATGGGAACTCACTGGCCTATCACTCCTCAACATTGGCCGCGTCAGAGTTGCCACAGCTTCCTGTTCCTTCCAGCTTCAAGTGGACGTTTATAGTGGTTTCCCATGAAAGACTCCAAAATATCTTCATATAGCAATGACCTATTGTTTCCCGTTCCACTGGTTTCTCCTTAGTTTGGATGGCCGTTGTTCTGTCCTGCTGTGGTGCTTTCTGAGTTACATGTTCTACACTGAATCCTTCACTTCGCAGGTACTGCATAATATCATTTTCTATTTCTTTAATCCCTCCATTGCTGATCTCATTTTTCTACTTTTCCTCTTTGTCTTCTCATTTCTTACCCCTAGTCTGGCCTTCCCCATGTCCCTTACAGACAGAGACCATCAATAAGAATAGCATAATCCTAAGTAACCCCCCCTACAAGTCCTTAGTTACCTCCCTACTGACATGCCCCCATATAGATGCCCATGATACTCAGGACCCAAGTAGTTTGGGGTGTGCGGCTAGGCATGTAAGGCCCTAGTGCTTGTTAATCTAGTAACAATCTATGAACCTATGAATAATCCTTTCCTCAAGGCACATCTTATAGAGTTTCTTATTTCAGTGACATTTTCTTACTCATACTGGGGGATATTTTTTTTCAAAAACCCAAAGCAATGGATGAAGGCAAAAATGTATACACCACATACTTTGACCTGGTCAAAAAGTTTTACACAATCCTCACTCAGGCTTAATAGAAGAGTTAAATAAACTAGGAATAAACTCCCTATGTCACCTGCTGGATTGCCAGCTGCCTGACATATAGGATGCAGATAATCAAAAAAGGGGAAAGTTACCTCCACAAAGAGACCAGTCTCAGTGGAGGCCCCCAGGGTTCTCTGCTGGGACCTTTACTGTTTGGCAACTACTTTTCTGAAGTAAAAGCCAATACCAAAGGGCTCTGGCTGACTAAGTTTGTAGATGATCACAAGCTAGGAGCAGTCATTGAATTCCCAGATGATTTATCCATCCTGCAAGAAGGTTTGTCCCAAATAAATATGCAGTGCCCAAATCATGGACTGAGACTAAATGACAAAAATGCATTATTGTATCATTTTGTATGTCATCTACCCCAGGGATCTACCACATTGACAATATTCCCTAAGAGCTGACCCAGTTGTTTGGGATTTGGGAACATATGTGGACAGTAATATAAATTTTGACCAACATGTGCCCATTGCTGTAAGAAAGTCCCTCTATATTACACAGCTATAAACAAGGGGATTATGTCTAGATGTAGGGATGACATTGTTCTCTTTTACTTAGTTCTTGTTAGGCCAGTCATTGAATATAATGCCCCCTTTGGCATGTATCGGTACAGACATGGGACAACTGGAAATCCCACAGTGGTACCTTATTAAAAGGATGGAAGGCCTAACAACATGTCTTACACTGACCAAATCAAAGCTCTGTCAGTATACGCACTATCCTACAGACTGCTAAGAGGTGACCAGTGTCTGGCATACAAGACATGCTCCAGCCCAATAGTGATGGATTTACTGGACATCAGCAAGTCAAATGGCATCAGAAATACTCAGTCTAGGGATCTAAACCTCTTCTGCAGCATCAACAAAACAGTTAGGAGGGACAGGTATATCTCGCAGAGGATACCATTGCTCTTGAACAGACTTCCCATTCCAATAAAACAAAGTGCATCCCTGTCCATATTCAACGGCAACTTAGATCTATGGATAGGAAACAGAAAATTTACCCAAGGATTATCCCCTGTACTGCTAAGGGACAGAGGCAGCTCATAAATGCTTTATCTATGCATGGGTCCCCACATACCATATCTATGGCATGATCCCAGTTATTCTCATTAGGGGTAATATATAATTATGGACCCTGGGATGGGTAAGGTCAAGCTATAACCAAATGGGATAGGTTATTTCAAGCAAAAAAAAGGGAAATTGGCTAGACTTAAAATGTGCCCCAAGGGCAGCTAGCTTAATAGTTACCTATGGAGCATTATAGACAGACTCAAAACAAGAACTTCAGCAAAGGGTAGGAGAAAGAAAACAAAACTGAAGGCACATGGGATGAAAGGGAGTACAGATAAAATGGTGGTAATGGCAACAAACTGGGGAAATCAGAAGAAGCTGAGAACTGCGATAGAAGGGAAGATAGTGGAACAGGTTGACAGCTTCAAGTATCTGGGAGGGGTGGTTGAGGAGAAGGGATGTCTGAATGAAGAGGTCAAAGCTAGAATGAGAGGGGCTGCAGCCAATTGGCACAGAGTATCAGGTGTAGTATATGACAGAAGAACGTAAAAGAAGCCGAAAAGTAAGTTGTATAAACAGCGGTGCGATAAGTACTCTGTATGGTACAGAACCTGGGCAGTGAAGGCAGAGCCGATAAGGAAGGTAGAGGTGATAGAAATGAAGTGCCTGAGAAAGGTGTTAGGATGCACACTGTTGGACAAACAAAGAAATGAGGACATCAGAGCAAAAGGCAAGGTAGCTGCAGTTGCAAAGAAGGTCAAAGAGAACAGATCATGATTGGGCACATGTGCAGGAAAACAAAAGACAATCTAGTGAAGAAAATGTTCATAGGTTCATAGGTTCATAGGTTTATACTAGGCTATCTGCCCTAAGGCATTTATAAGCCTAGCCCAAATTATTGTGGCTTACGCCACCCCTTATATGAAAAAATACTGTGCCCATTAGTTTGTTGTGCCTCTGTCCAGCAGTGACCCAGAGATGATTCCCGGGGTAAACCTACGATCTCCCATCCACAGGTCTAGATTTCTCTTGAACAGAGTCAGCGAGGTGCTCTGCCTCACATGGACCAGGATTTTATTCCACAGCATAGGGAGTCTCTGAGTGATAAATCTATCCCTCCAGCACGTCCTATTTATATCCGTGCTAAGGTTTAAGTCGCTTGCTCTAGTGGTTTTGGTGGATTTGGATTTTTGAGGTGGAGCATGTCCATTAATTCCGGGTTGGACATGGCCTTGTATGTCAGGCACATGTCACCTCTGAGCAGACGGTATGCGACTGAATAGAGCTGGAGTTTCTTCAATCTGGCAGCATATGACAGATTTTGGAGTCCCTTTATCCTTTTGGTGAGGAACTTTTGGGGCCTCTCCAATTGCTGCAGATGTCGGGTGAGATACATCCCGAATGGGGCATTGTACTCGATCATTGGTCTGATAAGTGAAGAGTACAGGAACAATGACCTCACTAGATCTGGATGTGAATCCCTTCATGATCAGGTGGGCAATGTAGAAGGTCTTTCTAACCACTTTAGCAATGTGAGTGTCAAAGAAAGGCCACTGTCAACCTGGGTCCCCAGGTCCCTGATAACCTCTTCTGTGCTTAGTGGATTGCCACCTATATGGTAGCTTGGGGTTACCTTGTTTTTCCCGAAGGGTATGACTATACATTTTTGGCGTTTAACTTCAGGCCATGGCTCTGGCACCAGCTATCTGTTTCCGTGAGTCCCTTCTGAAGGATATCAGTGTCCGATGCACTTTCCACTATGGCGCCCAGTTTGCAGTCATCTGCAAACTTTGTCAGCCAAAGTCCTCCCATGTTGGCCTGTACTTCTGAGAAGTAGATGCCAAACAATAGGGGCCAAGGACCGAGCCCTGTGGGACACCACTTGTGACCGGCTTGGAGTCTGACACAGCGCCAGCAACTCTAACCCTGTGGGTTCTGTCCTTAAGCCAGTTTGCAACCCATCTTGTGACATATGGGTTTACATTTAAGCTGGTAAGTTTTTCTACAATACCCGAGTGGGGTATTGTGTCGAAAAGCCTTGCAAGGTCAAGGTAGGCTGTATGGACTGCCTTTCCCTCATCAATGGCCTTGGTGACTATTTCGAAGAAGTCGACCAAGTTCAAAAGGCATGATCTTCCCTTGACAAAGCCAAACTGGGTCGGGTCCAATGTCTGCAAGTCCCCTATATCTTTGTTTATGAGCTCCATTATGATCCTCTCCATAGCTTTGCAGACTAGACTTGTTAAGCTTATGGGGCGGTAATTACCAGGGTCCGTAGAGGGGCCACCTTTGTGGAGTGGGACCACAGTTGCCGTACACCACTCCTTGGGCACGTATCCTGTGGTAAGGCTGAGATTAAACAGCTGCCTTATGTGCAGGTTTAATTCCTCATTTAGCTCATGTAGCACACAGCCGGGGACACCATCCGGTCCCATTGATGCTGTGTTTTTAGCTTTAGAGAGAGCAGCTTTCACCTGCGCATTTGAGATGTCCGGGAGGCTACACTCGGCTGGGATAGTTATCTCTCCTTTAGGGGGGGAGAGGGGGGTGAAGTTTGCACTGAACCTGTCTGCTAGTATGTTGGCAATGTCTGTGGGTTCAGTGATTTTTGTATCATTTTGGACTAATTCTGAGCATATCTGTGAGTTTCCACCCAGGTTCCTAACATAGCTGAAAAAGGCCTTATGATTGTCCTTTGAATCCATGGCAATTTTTCTCTCAAAATTGGCCTTAGTTGATTTTATGAGTGCTCGTAATTTTTACTAATAATGATCAGGGGTGACTTCCTTTTATGGATTTTGTTCTATCATGTAATAGCTTTCTCCTCTTATTGTAAAGTTTGTTAATGGCTGGGGTCCACCAGACTGGACGTTGCCCTTTGTGGAAAGAGTCTTGGTTTTATTTGGGATTGCCTGATCCATGCAGTCCTGGAGGTGTTCATAGAAGGCATTTGTAAGGGCTTCCGCAGCTTGGGTTGTGGTTTCCTCTGACTCAGGGCCTTGAAGGATACCACACCAGTCTTGAGTAGTGTGAAGTTTGCTTTAGAGAAGTTCTTCACTATGGTCTTTTTGTTTGGGGTGGGGCGGATGTGGATTTCCAGTGAGATTAGTTTATGATCAGATCTCACCAATGAGGGATATACTTCGTGTGGAGCATTTTGTCCCCATGTTTGTGACAATGAGATCTAGTATATTTTCTCCTCCTCGTGGGAACAGTGACTAGCTGTTCCATGGCATTTGAATTTATGAACTCCAGGAACCGTTGGGCTAGAAAGTTAGGGCTTGAGTAATGTTCCCAGTCTATATTCGGGTAGTTGAAGTCACCCAATATGATGGTGTTTTGAGATACATTTATACCCTCCAGTGTCTTCAGGAAGGCTGTGTGGGGTTCCTGAGTTTGAGAGGGTGGCCTGTAGCATGCTACAATTTGTAGAGCAGTTTTGCCTATTGTTAGTTGCACCTGGATGGTTTCCGGTGCTTCCTGCGTTGCCACCAACCTGGTGGTGTGTGTATCCCTTATGAATATGGACACACACCCTCCTTTTGTGGAGTGGTCCGGTTTTGGGGCGCATGATAAGAGGTAAAACCTATAGTGCCGGGGTGCTCTCAGGAGCCTTGAACCAGGTTTCAGTTACTGCACAGACATCGATGTTCTCCATACTGAGAAGGGCCTCAAGTGGTGCATTTTGAGATTTAGACTTCTGGCATTGAGCAGCATTACCCTCAATTTCTTCCCATTTTTGTTTTCTAGGGTGGTAGGTTTAGAATTTGAGCCTTGCCTAAAAAGGCACTATGGGGTGGCAAGAGCCTTAGCCAATATCCGAATCCCAGGGTGACAGGTGCAAGCCGCCCTTGCGGGCAGCGTGGCTTGTCAAGCATGTCATCCCAGGCAGACAGACACTGGATCCCCTTTGAATGACACCAGACATTAAGCCAACTGTTAAAGCTGATCATCTTGTCTCTATATTGTGGCATCATTCTTGGTGAAGGAAGGATACTGCTCAGGGTTAGGGTCATACCTGCCTGGGCTACATAATCAGAGAGCTCCTCTATGTCTCTTTTCATGCAGTCCAGGGAGGTACGTCTCAGGTCGTTCACACCAGCATGGACAATGACTGTGTCATATTTGTGGAACAGACAAGAAGAAAGCAAGAGGAAATGAGGGCATTCCGCAAAGATGTGGCTGGATTGTGTCACAGTAGACCTGTGACAGTCTGGCAAGGGTGTCAAAGAAAGTAGGAGACTGGCATTGAATCGGCAGTGATGGAGAAGATGAGATGGCACCCCAACCCCATGTAGAAAATGTGCAAAAGGGGATTGATGATGTTGATGATGTAACCTATAACAATAGGTTTGGAAATCATCATCGCCATCATCATCATCAGCCCTCTTTTTCCCATTTTCTACATGGGGTCGGGGTATCATGTTGACTGTCGCCATCCCTCTCAATTTAATGCCACACTCCTGCCTTCTTTGACACTCATGCCTGACTATCGCAGATCTTCTTTCACATAATCCATCCACCTCTTTCACTGGACATCCTCGTTTCCTCTTACTTTCTTCCTGTATGCCCCAAATCTTTTTCACCAAATTGTCTTCTGATTTTTTGCATGTGTGTCCGAACCACCATAATCTGTTCTCTTTGATCTTTTCTGCAACTGGAACTACTTAGACTTCATCTGTCCCACAGTGTGCATCCTACCACCCTTCTCTGGAACTTTATTTCCATAACCTCTAGTTTCCTCATCTGCTCTGCCTTTACTGGCCAGATTTCTGTACCATATGTTAGTGCTGGTCACAACACTATTTTGTACACCTTACATTTCATCTTCTTTAGCATTCTTCTCTCATAGGCTACACGTGAGATTCTACGGCAGTTGGCTGCAGCCCCTCTAAGTCTGGCTTTGATCTCTTCATTCACTCTTCCTTTCTCATCAACCACCTCTCCCAGATAGATACTTGAAGCTGTTTACCTGTTCCACTATCATGCCTACTATCTCAATTCCCAGCTTCTTCTGATTTCCCTAATTTGATGCCATTACCGTTGTCTTATTAGTTTTTATTTTCATCCCATGTGCCTTCAGTTTTGCATTCCATTCCCCTATCCTTTGCTGAAGTTCTTGCTCAGAGTCTGCCTGTAATGCCACATTGTCTGCATACAGCAACTTTGTTGACCTGTCCTCCTACCTGCTTGCTAATGTAGTCCATCACCAGCATGAACAGCAGTGGGTTCAGAGCTGAACCCTGGTGCACACCCTCTCCCACTGGGAACCCCTCAGTGAGACCGAACATTGTTCATGTTTGATTCATTGGGTCCTTGTACACAGCCTGCACTAATTCTACCAATGTTTGCTCATTTCCCATCTTACATTCTGCTACTCTGTGTGTATCCATTAATCAATCACCCTCTCCAGAACTTTCATGCAATGCAACATGAGTTTCATGCCTATGTGCTGCCCACAGTTGTAGATTTCCCCTTTATTCTTGTATACTGGCACAAGTATACTTATTTTCCAGTCATTTGGGATATGTCTTCCTCCTCCACACTGCTATGACTGCCCCCAGAAGCCATTTCTCCCCTACCTCACTCATCATCTTTATCACATCTATTCTGACCTCATCTGATCCTGCTGCTTTCCATGACTTCATTTTCCTTAGTGCTATTTTTACTTCTTCTAGTTTGGGCTCCTCTTCTTCTCTCATCATAGGCTGTTTCTCGGGCAGTACAGCTTCTGCGGGGTTTTCTTCATTCAGAAGCTGCTGGAAATACTCCTTTTTCTGTCCTGTGTACTGGTGAGCAGGTTGTTACTGGCATCCCTTATAAAGGATGCCTTATTATCTCTTCATCTTTCTGTCTTTGCCTTGCAACCTGATATAGTTTCTTTGTGCCACCTACTGAGTCACTTTCCAGAAGTTGGTACAGTGCCTCTGATGCCCTGCTCTTTGCTATTGCAACTCCTTTCTTAGCTTTTTTGTTAGCCAACCAGTATTCCTTCCTAACCTTCTCAGTTTTTTCCTATCTCACACTTTTTCCTGCACTCCTTCTTTCTTTTGATGACTTCCTGGACTTCTGAATTCCACCACCAGCTTTCCTTATGTACCTTATTTCCATACCTGGCTCAGCCACATATCTGTTGTGTATTCCTAACACATGCTGTGTCGAGGTGCTGCCGTTCTTCTTCATCTCCAAATATTTCCCTCCCTTCTTGGGGTGCTAGAGCCCCGAGTAGTTCCCTGAGCTGTTGTACTTTCTCTCCAGTCAACTTCCAGATCTTCAGCCTGGTCTCTGTTGACCTTAGAGTCTTCTCGGACTATTGCTTGCAACTGATTGTGAAAACCACTGGTTAATGCTGTGGGCTGACTGTTTTACTAGGGATAACTTTGCAATCATTGATTCTACTCCAGTGCCCTTTCTTTACTAGGAGTAGGTCTACCTGAGTTGCATGTTGGCCACTCTTTTATGTGACCTTGTGACTGTCTCGCTTTCTGAACCATGTGTTGGCTACTATCAAGCCATTTGCAATACAGAAGTCTAGAATAGTTTGTTCTTTTTTTTGTCCTGTTGTCCCACCCCTGTGGACCCATGCAGTCCTCATAACCTGTTCTATCTGTCCCAATATGTACATTCAAGTCATCCATTATCAATGCCAACTCATGTTGTCCTGCTTTATCTAGTAGGTCCTGCAACTGCTGTCTAATCCTTACTATCACAACCCTGCTAATGGGTATAGGCTGAGGATATGAATACAGCCCTATCATTACAATGGAGTCTGATTGCCATGAGTCTGTCACTAACTCTGATGATATCCCTCACTGCCTTTTGAAGCCTCTCTCACCACAATTCCCACACCAATTCTAGCCTGTCCTCCTCCTGAGTAGCAGACTCTGGATCCCAAGCCAAGTGGCTTTGCTGTACTGCCCTTATTTTGTCTCTTGGATACATAAGATGTCCAGCTGTCCAGCCTCCTCTGTATCATCATGTCATCCACTTCCAAGCTGCATCCTGGCAGTGAACCTACATTAAATGTAACAATTCTCAGTTCATGCTTGGCATGTAGAGTCTGTGCTGCTGCACACAACTCCACTCACTGGTAAGTTTGGTATGGAAATAGCAGTTTTTGGGAGGTGGGAGGAACTTCACAGAGACACACAGAGAACATGCAAACTCCAAACAGGCATTGGACAAAGGTTAGGATCGAATCTTGTACCTTGTGTTTGGGAGACGGAGACCTTAACCATTATGGCAACTGGTCCATAAGTGTATGATCTTTGGAAAGCTGACAGATAAGTGTTCGACCATCTTGCTTTCATCCACAGACAAGTACATAACTTATAATACAAAGTATTATATTTCACACTAATTGTTCTGATACCACTGTCTGGAATAACCCTTTCCTTAAGGTACATCTTCTAGAGTTTCTTATTTCAGTGACATTTTTCTAATATGCTTTCTCTGTAATGTAAACTTACTGTATCCTGAAGAGTAGTGGATGGCTGATTTGTGTATCAAACGAAAGATATGAGAAACTAACAAAGTGAAATAAGGATGAAGCTCAGGGATTTGTCTGCTATTTTAACTTTTGCAAGTTGCTTTGAGAGACTGTTTGCTACCAAGCAATTTTGCAGAATTCTGAGCTAGTCTACTTTTCAGAAGAAATCTGCATTTAGTTCCAGTGCTGCTTCACATTAGAGGTTTGAATATCTGTCTTCCTTTGTAGAATTTCGCTCTTTGGCAAAGGCCTCACTCAGGCAAATTTCAAACACACTCCTGGTACTGACTATGGTTAAGGATATGCAGCACTTACAGACATCATATGAAAAATAGCTTTAATGAGATATGTCCTTTAAATTCTTAGTTTATAGTTATTATGTAGTATGCCACCACATTGTCATATTTTTGGTACAAATGTTTTATAGGCAAAAACAAAAGTACAATTATTCCCTTTTTTCTTCCAGTCTTCCTGCAAGAAGTTATATTACTTACAAGTGTTTTGTTTTGCTGAATAGGTTTACCATAGTTTTAAAATGCAACATGTCAACTTGCCAAAGATAATTTCAGCAAATCTCAACAAATCAGAACGCTTATGATGAAAACCATTTTAAGTTAACATTGAAAAAATGTTGTCTCTCTAAACCTCGCAAACTCTCCAGCTTATAGTCACACGAAAGTGGAGAAAATAAAAACTTCTGATGTTCACTGAAAGCTGTTTTTTGCTTAACTGCTTTGCTCTTGACTGCACTGTGTCTTGTGTTCTAAGCTTTGGTTTGGCGCCAGACTATTTAATAAGGTGTGACGTCACCCTGTTCTTTAAGTATGAATTACAGAGCTGCAGCTTTTTTGTTTGGCTGAGATGCCTTGCACCTGGTAATACTGAAATAGTTTTTCATTTTTAATGTTATTAAGACAACACTACTGTGCATTTCTCTTGTGGCTTAGCCATACCTACTATTAATAGATGCAATGTCACAGTTGGAATAAGCCAATCAGAAAGTGCTACCCTTTCAAGGATTTGTCTGTGCCTGTAGACATGGAAAAACGATCACTAGGGCATCCTTTCTTTGTGATCATATACCACATATGTGTTGTTGTAGTATTAGGATATGGTTCTTATTTTTCTGTTTTACACCATAGATAGAGTTGCTAGTGAAAATAAAGATTGTTGATTGTCGGCTGGGATTATACTTAGATAATGGAGATCCTCCCTCTTTAAATTTGATTATACATGCTGGCATGGCTAGGAGAAGTAAGTGTTTGCAATCATGGTTAATAAAGGACATGCATTAAATTACACCGGACTTCATATTGTGAGGTTGCTTTTACTCCTCTAGTAATGGAAGTCTGGAACATGTGGCCACCTGATAAGGAAATGTGCTTCCCTTTTCTCAAAAAGTGGCCTCGCAAGATTCAGATAGATCCCATCTTTTTGGCATAATTTGGGGGAAGGTGAGAAAATAATCTAGGTATATGCACACAAAATGTCATGGAGGCTTTAAGGGGTAATGCATCGCAGTAGTCTGTGTTGTATATGGGGCAAATAACTTTAAGGATTTATGCACTACAGTAACCTGTGTTGTATATGGGGCATATACACTTAAGGAGTAATGCATTGCAGTCTATAACTTTAAGGAGTAATGCATCACAGTAGTCTGTGTTGTTCATAGGTTCATAGGTAGGTACTAGGCTATCTGCCCAAAGGCATTTACAAGCCTAGCCGGAATGTGTTGGCTTTCGCCACCCCCTTAGATTATTTTCCTGTGCCTCTGTCCATCAGAGCCATTAAAGTGAACCCCGGGATAAACTTTCTGTTTCCCATCCACTTGTCAAGGCTTTTCTTGAAGAGAGTTAGCGGGGAGCTCTGCCTAATGTAGATTGTAATCTTGTTCCAGAGCATGGGAAGTCTCTGGGGCAGGAATCTATCCCTCCAGCATGTCCTATTTATTGTTGTGGTGAGGTTTAAATCCCTGGAGCATGTGGCTTGAGGGGATATGGTTTTCTTTAGGTGGAGCATGTCCATCAATTCTGGGTTAGACGTGACCTTGTATGTCAGGCAGAAATCACCTCTGAGTAGACGGTATGCAACTGAGTACAGCTGGTGTTTCTTTAGTCGAGCTGCATAGGGCATCTGATTGAGGCTAGTGATCCTCTTGGTGAGGTACTTCTGTGGTCTTTCCAGCTGTTGCAGGTGTCTTGTAAGGTACATCCCAAATGTGGCATTGTACTCTATGATGGGTCTGATGAGTGATGCGTACAGGGGCACAATGACCTCTTTTGATCTGGATGCAAACCCTTTGTGTGATTTGGTGGGCCACATAGAAGGATTTTCTAACCACTTTGGCAATGTGATTATCAAAGGAGAGGTTACTATCTACTTGGGACCCCAGATCCCTTATTACGTCTTCCATATTTAGGGGCTACCACCTATGTGGTAGTTTGTGGGTACTTTGTTTTCAAAGGGATGACTATGCACTTTTGGCATTTAGCTTGAGGCCATGGTTTTGACACCAGGTATCTGTCTCAGTAAGACCCTTTTGGAGGATGTCTGTGTCAGACGGAGAGTCAATTATAGCCCCTAGTTTGCAGTCGTCTGTGAACTTGGTCAGCCATAGTCCTCTTGTGCTTGCGTGTACCTCTGAGAAGTATAGGCCAAACATGAGAGGTCTTAGGACTGAGCAATGGGGAATGCCACTTGTAACCAGTTTTCTAGGAATCAAACATCACATGTCATAGGGTACACCTTTCTTTTAGGATGTTACTTTTGATTAACACCCTCAGCATCAGCAGTACCGAAATGAGTGCATGTTAAACTGCTGGCAAGAACTGCTGAGAGTTGAGAAATGTTGCATTAAGTTAGAGACATGTGTGGAGTACATTTGTATGAAGATAAATTCAAATCACTGAGGTTCAGTGGCACTAAAAGGAAACTATCTGAAAAGTGTTAGCACATTGGCATTTCCTGGCCATAGGTACAGTCACCACTTCAAATGTTACTGAAGTGAAAGTAAAATAAAGGACATGATGCTTTTTTTCAACATTTATCTCTTAAAGAAGTTATTTTGCTAATATGTTTGCTGATTTGTTAGAAGCTAGGTGTAGTAAAACATGCACATAGAGTAAAAAAAAGTGATACAGATATGCAGAAGTGATCGCACAGTCACACAGATGTCTTGTTATGAAGAACCCTAACAATTATATCCCACCTGGCTATGCTGACCTGTTTACACACAACGGAAGTCAGTAAGGAGGCTGTCTTAAATAAAACCTGATGCTACAACAGTGATGTATTCTCTTAGGAAAAACAACCAGACTTCAGTAGAACAGCACTGGAACTGAAGTGAATTGAAAGCTTAGGGGTCATTAGGAAGCAATTAATGTCAACAGAACCAGTGAATAGTATGGTAACTGCTCTAAAGGCAGGAAAGATTTACATTTGTGCTGATCTCCATGATCTGAATAAAGTGGTTAAAAGAAGGCATCACCTTACAGATGAAAAATTGGTGTCAATAATGCCAAATGCTACATTTTTCGCTGTACCAGATACAAACCAGTCTGCCTGACAGACAAAGTTTGATGATAAAATTTCCAACACTGTGTACTTTTTATGCACTGTTAGGAAGACACTGATTCCTTCAAATTCTGTATAGTATTTCCGCAGCACAAGACAGAATTACACTTGTAGCTGAAGGTGTGGAAAATATTGTAAACATGAACTGTGATTTATTATTTTATGGTCAGATATGAGAACAGCAAGACAGCAAACGAATAAAGCAGCTGAATAGTCTGTAACAGAATAAGTTCAAATTAAGAACAGATGTGGAATGAGCATGCTGCATTGAAATACATGATATGTAGTCTTTCATCAGGGAAAACGTTGCAGCAGTTGCATTCATGTCATAGTCAGAATACAAGTAAACATTACAAAGGTGTCTAAAAATGATTTAGGAACTTGCAAAGCTTTACTTCCCATTTCTGAAATAACTGTGCCACTAATAGAGTAGTTAAAGCAAAATATGACAGAGGAATGGGGCTTTGAATGGGAAAGACATTTTGAATTTTGAAAACTACTTGGTATCACCATAGATAACAACCTTAACTTTGACACCCATATTAGCAATACTCTAAAATCTGTTAATAGAAAACTAGGCTGTCTCTACAGGATCAAACCCTTCCTCTCTCCTGCAGCTAGAATAACTATTGCTCACACCCATCTACTTTCTACTCTCCTCTATGCCTCACCCATGTATACTAATCTCTCTAAAAACAACCTTAATAAAATGGAAAATGTCTACAATAACATAGCCAGATTTGCTACAGGTAACCCTTTCAGAACCCACCACTGTATTAACCTAAAGCAACTAGGATGGCTTGAATTACAAAATCAGCTTAAATTCCTCCAACTTACCATTACCCACAAAACCCTTTACCATCCTACTAATACCCTTATACTATCTACCCTCATTGTCCCCTACAACAATCTTAAGACTTTACGTTTGTCACAAAGACTTCTGGTAAATATTCGTAAATCTAACAACAGGGCTGAAGACTCTCTTTTCTGTAATACTGCTGGAAAATCCTTGAACCTTCTTCCTACTGAACTTTCCTCTGTTCCCTCAATATCACTCTTCAAAACAAACTGAAACTTTTCTCAGAACACACTGGTTATGCCCTTTGTACTAAACCTGACTGATCTATTACCTTTCTTCCTTGGAACTACCTACTCTCCTCTTTTCTATATTCTTGCTCCTATTCTTAGTAACAATAAACTTAGTCCTTTCTAGATCTTTTCTTATTATCTCCTCATAACTTCTTTAATTAAACCTGTTTTTAACACATATTCTAAATATTGCAGCTCATACTGTTGTTGTCCTTCTTTATGCCAACCTGCTTACTAATAACTTATCTAACTCAGCTGCTATCCTTTACATGTTGTATTGCAACTACATCTGTATTATGTTAAGTGTTTTTTACTTAGCACTACACTAAGAACAAATTACCACTGAGATTATTCCTGGTCTTTCTTTCTAGCAATGTTTAACATGATATTAATCTTGTATATGTTATTATATTCATGCTTCCTCAGAGCTTATCTCCCTGGAATTCTGAGATTATTCCTGGTCTTTCTTTCTAGCAATGTTTAACATGATATTAATCTTGTATATGTTATTATATTTGTGCTTCCTCAGAGTTTATCTCCCTGGCGCTCTGAGATTATTCCTGGTCTTTCTTTCTAGCAATGTTTAACATGAAATTAATCTTGTATATGTTATTATATTTGTGCTTCCTCAGAGCTTATCTCCCTGGAGCTCTGAGATTATTCCTGGTCTTTCTTTCTAGCAATGTTTAACATGATATTAATCTTGTATATGTTATTATATTTGTGTTTCCTCAGAGTTTATCTCCCTGGAGCTTTGAGATTATTCCTGGTCTTTCTTTCTAACAATGTTTAACATGAAATTAATCTTGTATATGTTATTATATTTGTGCTTCCTCAGAGCTTATGTCCCTGGAACTCTGAGATTATTCCTGGTCTTTCTTTCTAGCAATGTTTAACATGATATTAATCTTGTATATGTTATTATATTTGTGCTTCCTCAGAGCTTATCTTTCTGGAGCTCTGAGATTATTCCTGGTCTTTCTTTCTAGCAATGTTTAACATGATATTAATCTTGTATATGTTATTATATTCATGCTTCCTCAGAGTTTATCTCCCTGGAACTCTGAGATTATTCCTGGTCTTTCTTTCTAGCAATGTTTAACATGATATTAATTTTGTATATGTTATTATATTCGTGCTTCCTCAGAGCTTATCTCCCTGGAGCTCTGAGATTATTCCTGGTCTTTCTTTCTAGCAATGTTTAACATGATATTAATCTTGTATATGTTATTATATTCATGCTTCCTCAGAGTTTATCTCCCTGGAACTCTGAGATTATTCCTGGTCTTTCTTTCTAGCAATGTTTAACATGATATTAATCTTGTATGTGTTATTATATTCGTGTTTCCTCAGAGCTTATCTCCCTGGAGCTCTGAGATTATTCCTGGTCTGTCTTTCTAGCAATGTTTAACATGATATTAATCTTGTATATGTTATTATATTCATGTTTCCTCAGAGTTTATCTCCCTGGAACTTTGAGATTATTCCTGGTCTTTCTTTCTAACATTGTTTAACATGAAATTAGTCTTGTATATGTTATTATATTCATGTTTCCTCAGAGCTTATGTCCCTGGAACTCTGAGATTATTCCTGTTCTTTCTTTCTAGCGATGTTTAACATGATATTAATCTTGTATATGTTATTATATTCATGCTTCCTCAGAGCTTATCTCCCTGGAGCTCTGCGATTATTCCTGGTCTTTCTTTCTAGCAATTTTTAACATGATATTAATCTTGTATATGTTATTATATTCATGCTTCCTCAGAGCTTATTTCCCTGGAACTCTGAGATTATTCCTGGTCTTTCTTTCTAGCAATGTTTAACATGATATTAATCTTGTATATGTTATTATATTCATGCTTCCTCAGAGTTTATCTCCCTGGAACTCTGAGATTATTCCTGGTCTTCCTTATTAGCAATGTTTAACATGATATTAATCTTGTATATGTTATTATATTCGTGCTTCCTCAGAGTTTATCTCCCTGGAACTTTGAGATTATTCCTGGTCTTTCTTTCTAACAATGTTTAACATGAAATTAATCTTGTATATGTTATTATATTCGTGCTTCCTCGGAGCTTATCTCCCTGGAACTTTGAGATTATTCCTGGTCTTTCTTTGTAGCAATGTTTAACATGATATTAATCTTGTATATGTTATTATATTCGTGTTTCCTCAGAGTTTATCTCCCTGGAACTTTGAGATTATTCCTGGTCTTTCTTTCTAACAATGTTTAACATGAAATTAATCTTGTATATTTTATTATATTCATGCTTCCTCAGAGCTTATGTTCCTGGAACTCTGAGATTATTCCTGGTCTTTCTTTCTAGCAATGTTTAACATGATATTAATCTTGTATATATTATTATATTTTTGTGCTTCCTTGGAGCTTATCTCCCCGGGCCTCTACTGAAAATAGACATGTGTCCAGTTAGACTAGCCTGGTCAATACATGTAAAATAAAATAAATAAATAAAATAAAATAAATGCTGAAGAAACTAGCTACAGATGCAACTAAACTAAACTGGCATAATGTGCAAATGTCATTTATGATGCAATAAAGTCAGAAAAGCTACAATGCTATAAATTAGCCACAAATCTCAAATAGTGAAATACTCCCACTAGGTTATAATATCTTCCGATCTGATAGACCTGTAAAAAAGGGGGTGGTGTGGCCATCCTCTACTCAAACAACCTTAACCTCTCACCTTCCCCTTCCCCACTTCCTGACTTCCTCCCAGCTGAAATCATCATCCTTAACTGTCATCTGAATCCCTACAAAAAACCTGCAATTGCCTCTATCTACCTTCCTCCTGGTAACAATCTGCCCATTCTTGAAAACATCCTATCCTGGTTCACCCACAACAAACCATATGAGACACTTATCCTTTGTGTTGTCAACATTGATTGGTCCAAACTCACAAGTGACTCCCCCCAACTCAGTATCCACCTACATGGCTTCCACCAACTTATAACATCTCCCACTCGCTTCCATGAAATTTCCACCTCCAGCTCCATCATAGACTGGATCCTTACCAATTCCCCCCACCAACACCACAATCCCACCACCTTACCTGACTGCCTCAGTGATCATCTCCCTACCACCATCTTAACACACTACTCCCATATTCCTAAACCCCACCTTATTAAAGACTATCAAAAACTATCAACATTCAATTCAATTCATCTCAATTTAACTCTATTCTCCATAACATAGATTGGTCCATCCTAAAACACCTCCCCCTAAATGATGCTGTAAGCACTTTCACTAGCATCTTCATGGGTACTCTAAACTCCTTAGCTCCCTCTAGGAAGATCAGAGTAAAATCAAATCATGCTCCCTGGCTCGCCAAGGAGACTAGGTCCCTTATGAAACAAAGATATAGTGCTTGGAAAACCTGGACTAAAACTAAACAACCACATCTTCTTCAAAAATACAGGCAACTGAGGAACCTTGCAAAAAAACATACAGCTAATGACAAAAAGTTATACTATAGCTCTGCTCAGCTTAACAACAAATCCAATCCTCAAAAATTTTGGTCAGCTCTCAACAACATCCTCTATCCTGGAAAGCCCTCTAATTCCTCCCCATACCATAACTCTTCCTCTCAGGAAACAGCTACCCTCCTGAATAAACACTTTATCTCTTCCATCCAAAATCTGGTAACCTCTAAGCCAAACTCTACTTCAACACCCACCCCTCCAAGTCCCACTAACACAACTTTGTTTTCATTTGAGCCAATTCCCATTATTTACATCAAATCTCTACTACTCAAGCTAAAACCTTGCTTTCCTTCCACTGACAATCTGTCTCCTACATTCCTCAAACTTGCTGCTGACTCAATTGCCTATCCTATATCTATACTAATTAATCGAACTATTCTAGAATCAACTGTTCCCCACCCTTTGTAAATCTTTCTTTACTATCCCCTCTTCATAAAGGTGGAAACTCCACTGACCCCTCAAACTACCGACCCATTGCCATTCTGTCCCCCCTCCAAGATATTAGAAAAATGTATTCACTCACAGCTCCTCAATCACCTCCTCACGCACCATTTACTTACCCCTACCCAACATGGATTTTGTCCTCACCACAGCACCATGACTGCCCTCCTCTCCTTCACTCATATCATTGCAGAGGCCCTAGACAACAATAAACTCATTTCCTGTCTCTTCCTAGATCTCTCCAAAGCCTTTGATACTGTCTGCCATCCTCTACTGCTATCCAAACAAACAAATCTCCACCTATCCCCCTCTGCACTTGCCTGATTTAATAGTTACCTATCTGGCAGGAACAATCTGTCAAATGGCTCTCATCCTCCTCACCTTTCCTTCCCATCTCCACTGGTGTTTCCCAAGGCTCCATCTTGGGACCCCTTTTGTTTAACATCTTCACCAATGATCTTTACACCTCATGCAAAAAATCCTCCCTTATTCAGTATGCCGATGACTCTACACTTATATCCATCTCAAATAACATTCCTGAACTACACTCCCTGACCCAACAGGCCCTACTATCCACTGAACAATGGCTCTCTCACAACCTACTGATCCTAAATCCAAAAAAGACCAAACTCCTACTTTTCCTTCCCTGTTCTCTTTCTCATCATAAAGCCTCCTTTTTTATTACATCTTCTAACAACAGAACTATCCAACCAGACACCCACACAAAACTCCTAGGGTCATTATCGATGACGAACTAAAGTTCAACCTACACATACTCCAGTGTATAAAAAAACAAACCAGAAACTAGGTCTGCTATATCGGAACAAAGAATTCCTAACCCCTGAATCTAGACTTACCCTGGACCAGGCACTCCTCCTCCCCTCCCTCTTACGCGTCACCCCAGTTCTTACCAATATCCAGGCCTCCACTCTAAACAAACTCCAACAGACTTACCATAAAATAGCCAGATTCATTACTAACTCCCTATACAACTCACACCACTGCATTTCTTTAAACTCTCTTCAATGGCTTGAACTTCCGCAATTTCTGCTATCTTATCAGTTTCATATGCTACATTCTATTCCTTTTACCTTGTTTCCCAATTTTGTATAAAACTTTTTTGGGTCATCAATAAATTGCTTATTTTGTACTTTTCCTTTATATTTATCTGTGTATCTTCTAAAGTTTTTCTGCCTGTGCTTATAGTTTTAGTTTATTATTTGCAATAGTGCATGATAACTCCGGATCCATTATAATATTGCTCATTGCTTTTATCACGTCTATCTCTCTGGGTATTTTTGTTGATCTGTTCCCTCTTCTGTACTCTTCTAACAGTGACACCTCTTGTCTTAATTGCTTTATAGTTTTTTTCTACGCGATATGTCCATGATAGTATTTAATTTCTCCCCCTCCTTTCCCTTACTACCCTATATTCTTGTTCTAGAATTTTCTCAGTTATTAATTTAGCTGCACAGTAATATATCCTGTTTACTTCTGTTATTTTGCATGGATCTCTATGGACATTCCTAATTACTGTGTTCATTTGTTTTATCAAACTTCTGACTTTTTGGGGTTCATTGACCTTCTGCAGTTTATTTCTCTCATTGATCTTAATATATCTATCTATGTGCATTAAATCAAGCAACTCTTCTCTTAGCTCATTTTCTGCTAGACCGAGGGCACATTTTTTGTTTTCCGTTTCCTGCAGGCATTCTATAGAAAGTTCTATAACATATTCCTGTGGCACATCCTCTTCAGTTTCATCCTGTGTCACCCTTTGCGCTGTCATATGGGAACACACTGGCCTATCACTCCTCAACATTGGCCGCATCAGAGTTGCCACAGCTTCCTGTTCCTTCCAGCTTCAAGTGGACGTTTATAGTGGTTTCCCATGAAAGACTCCAAAATATCTTCATATAGCAATGACCTATTGTTTCCCATTCCACTGGTTTCTTCTTAGTTTGGATGGCTGTTGTTCTGTCCTGCTGTGGTGCTTTCTGAGTTACATGTTCTACACTGAATCCTTCACTTTGCAGGTACTGCATAACGTCATTTTCTGTTTCTTTAACCCCTCCATTGCTGATCTCCTTTTCTATTTTTCCTATTTGTCTTCTCATTTCTTACCCCTAGTCTGGCCTTCCCCATGTCCCTTACAGACAGAGACCATAAATAAGAATAGCATAATCCTAAGTAACCCCCCCCCTACAAGTCCTTAGTTACCTCCCTACTGACATGCCCCCATATAGATGCCCATGATACTCAGGACCCAAGTAGTTTGGGGTGTGTGGCTAGGCGTGTAAGGCCCTAGTGCTTGTTAATCTAGTAACAATCTATGAACCTATGAATAATCCTTTCCTCAAGGCACATCTTATAGAGTTTCTTATTTCAGTGACATTTTCTTACTCATACAGGGGGATATTTTTTTTTTCAAAAACCCAAAGCAATGGATGAAGGCAAAAATGTATACACCACATACTTTGACCTGGTCAAAAGGTTTTACACAATCCTCACTCAGGCTTAATAGAAGAGTTAAATAAACTAGGAATAAACTCTCTATGTCACCTGCTGGATTGCCAGCTGCCTGACATATAGGATGCAGATAATCAAAAAAGGGGAAAGTTACCTCCACAAAGAGACCAGTCTCAGTGGAGGACCCCCAGGGTTCTCTGCTGGGACCTTTACTGTTTGGCAACTACTTTTCTGAAGTAAAAGCCAATACCAAAGGGCTCTGGCTGACTAAGTTTGTAGATGATCGCAAGCTAGGAGCAGTCATTGAATTCCCAGATGATTTATCCATCCTGCAGGAAGGTTTGTCCCAAATAAATATGCAGTGCCCAAATCATGGACTGAGACTAAATGACAAAAACGCATTATTGTATCATTTTGTATGTCATCTACCCCAGGGATCTACCACATTGACAATATTCCCTAAGAGCTGACCCAGTTGTTTGGGATTTGGGAACATATGTGGACAGTAATATAAATTTTGACCAACATCTGCCCATTGCTGTAAGAAAGTCCCTCTATATTACACAGCTATAAACAAGGGGATTATGTCTAGATGTAGGGATGACATTGTTCTCTTTTACTTAGTTCTTGTTAGGCCAGTCATTGAATATAATGCCCCCTTTGGCATGTATCGGTACAGACATGGGACAACTGGAAATCCCACAGTGGTACCTTATTAAAAGGATGGAAGGCCTAACAACATGTCTTACACTGACCAAATCAAAGCTCTGTCAGTATACGCATTATCCTACAGACTGCTAAGAGGTGACCAGTGTCTGGCATACAAGACATGCTCCAGCCCAATAGTGATGGATTTACTGGACATCAGCAAGTCAAATGGCATCAGAAATACTCAGTCTAGGGATCTAAACCTCTTCTGCAGCATCAACAAAACAGTTAGGAGGGACAGGTATATCTCGCAGAGGATACCATTGCTCTTGAACAGACTTCCCAGTCCAATAAAACAAAGTGCATCCCTGTCCATATTCAACGGCAACTTAGATCTATGGATAGGAAACAGAAAATTTACCCAAGGATTATCCCTTGTACTGCTAAGGGACAGAGGCAGCTCATAAATGCTTTATCCATGCATGGGTCCCCACATACCATATCTATGGCATGATCCCAGTTATTCTCATTAGGGGTAATATATAATTATGGACCCTGGGATGGGTAAGGTCAAGCTGTAACCAAATGGGATAGGTTATTTCAAGCAAAAAAAAAGGGAAATTGGCTAGACTTAAAATGTGCCCCAAGGGCAGCTAGCTTAATAGTTACCTATGGGGCATTATACACAGACTCAAAACAAGAACTTCAGCAAAGGGTAGGGGAAGGAAAACAAAACTGAAGGCACATGGGATGAAAGGGAGTACAGATAAAATGGTGGTAATGGCAACAAACTGGGGAAATCAGAAGAAGCTGAGAACTGCGATAGAAGGGAAGATAGTGGAACAGGTTGACAGCTTCAAGTATCTGGGAGCGGTGGTTGAGGAGAAGGGATGTCTGAATGAAGAGGTCAAAGCTAGAATGAGAGGGGCTGCAGCCAATTGTCACAGAGTATCAGGTGTAGTATATGACAGAAGAATGCAAAAGAAGCTGAAAAGTAAGTTGTATAAACAGCGGTGCGATAAGTACTACTGTATGGTACAGAACCTGGGCAGTGAGGGCAGAGCAGATAAGGAAGGTAGAGGTGATGGAAATGAAGTGCCTGAGAAAGGTGTTAGGATGCACACTGTTGGACAGACAAAGAAATGAGGACATCAGAGCAAAAGGCAAGGTAGCTGCAGTTGCAAAGAAGGTCAAAGAGAACAGATCATGATTGGGCACATGTGCAGGAAAACAAAAGACAATCTAGTGAAGAAAATGTGGAACAGACAAGAAGAAAGCAAGAGGAAATGAGGGCATTCCGCAAAGATGTGGCTGGATTGTGTCACAGTAGACCTGTGACAGTCTGGCAAGGGTGTCAAAGAAAGTAGGAGACTGGCATTGAATCGGCAGTGATGGAGAAGATGAGATGGCACCCCAACCCCATGTAGAAAATGTGCAAAAGGGGATTGATGATGTTGATGATGTAACCTATAACAATAGGTTTGGAAATCATCATCGCCATCATCATCATCAGCCCTCTTTTTCCCATTTTCTACATGGGGTCGGGGTATCATGTTGACTGTCGCCATCCCTCTCAATTTAATGCCACACTCCTGCCTTCTTTGACACTCATGCCTGACTATCGCAGATCTTCTTTCACATAATCCATCCACCTCTTTCACTGGACATCCTCATTTCCTCTTACTTTCTTCCTGTATGCCCCAAATCTTTTTCACCAAATTGTCTTCTGATTTTTTGCATGTGTGTCCGAACCACCATAATCTGTTCTCTTTGATCTTTTCTGCAACTGGAACTACTTAGACTTCTGCTCTTATGTCCTCATTTCTTCATCTGTCCCACAGTGTGCATCCTACCACCCTTCTCTGGAACTTTATTTCCATAACCTCTAGTTTCCTCATCTGCTCTGCCTTTACTGGCCAGATTTCTGTACCATATGTTAGTGCTGGTCACAACACTATTTTGTACACCTTACATTTCATCTTCTTTAGCATTCTTCTGTCATAGACTACACGTGAGATTCTACGGCAGTTGGCTGCAGCCCCTCTAAGTCTGGCTTTGATCTCTTCATTCACTCTTCCTTTCTCATCAACCACCTCTCCCAGATAGATACTTGAAGCTGTTTACCTGTTCCACTATCATGCCTACTATCTCAATTCCCAGCTTCTTCTGATTTCCCTAATTTGATGCCATTACCGTTGTCTTATTAGTTTTTATTTTCATCCCATGTGCCTTCAGTTTTGCATTCCATTCCCCTATCCTTTGCTGAAGTTCTTGCTCAGAGTCTGCCTGTAATGCCACATTGTCTGCATACAGCAACTTTGTTGATCTGTCCCCTCCTACCTGCTTGCTAATGTAGTCCATCACCAGCATGAACAGCAGTGGGTTCAGAGCTGAACCCTGGTGCACACCCTCTCCCACTGGGAACCCCTCAGTGAGACCGAACATTGTTCATGTTTGATTCATTGGGTCCTTGTACACAGCCTGCACTAATTCTACCAATGTTTGCTCATTTCCCATCTTACATTCTGCTACTCTGTGTGTATCCATTAATCAATCACCCTCTCCAGAACTTTCATGCAATGCAACAGGAGTTTCATGCCTATGTGCTGCCCACAGTTGTAGATTTCCCCTTTATTCTTGTATACTGGCACAAGTATACTTATTTTCCAGTCATTTGGGATATGTCTTTCCCTCCACACTGCTATGACTGCCCCCAGAAGCCATTTCTCCCCTATCTCACTCATCATCTTTATCACATCTATTCTGACCTCATCTGATCCTGCTGCTTTCCATGACTTCATTTTCCTTAGTGCTATTTTTACTTCTTCTAGTTTGGGCTCCTCTTCTTCTCTCATCATAGGCTGTTTCTCGGGCAGTACAGCTTCTGCGGGGTTTTCTTCATTCAGAAGCTGCTGGAAATACTCCTTTTTCTGTCCTGTGTACTGGTGAGCAGGTTGTTACTGGCATCCCTTATAAAGGATGTCTTATTATCTCTTCATCTTTCTGTCTTTGCCTTGCAACCTGATATAGTTTCTTTGTGCCACCTACTGAGTCACTTTCCAGAAGTTGGTACAGTGCCTCTGATGCCCTGCTCTTTGCTATTGCAACTCCTTTCTTAGCTTCTTTGTTAGCCAACCAGTATTCCTTCCTAACCTTCTCAGTTTTTTCCTATCTCACACTTTTTCCTGCACTCCTTCTTTCTTTTGATGACTTCCTGGACTTCTGAATTCCACCACCAGCTTTCCTTATGTACCTTATTTCCATACCTGGCTCAGCCACATATCTGTTGTGTATTCCTAACACATGCTGTGTCGAGGTGCTGCCGTTCTTCTTCATCTCCAAATATTTCCCTCTCTTCTTGGAGTGCTAGAGCCCCGAGTAGTTCCCTGAGCTGTTGTACTTTCTCTCCAGTCAACTTCCAGGTCTTCAGCCTGGTCTCTGTTGACCTTAGAGTCTTCTCGGACTATTGCTTGCAACTGATTGTGAAAACCACTGGTTAATGCTGTGGGCTGACTGTTTTACTAGGGATAACTTTGCAATCATTGATTCTACTCTAGTGCCCTTTCTTTACTAGGAGTAGGTCTACCTGAGTTGCATGTTGGTCACTCTTTTATGTGACCTTGTGACTGTCTCGCTTTCTGAACCATGTGTTGGCTACTATCAAGCCATTTGCCATACAGAAGTCTAGAATAGTTTGTTCTTTTTTTTGTCCTGTTGTCCCACCCCTGTGGACCCATGCAGTCCTCATAACCTGTTCTATCTGTCCCAATATGTACATTCAAGTCATCCATTATCAATGCCAACTCATGTTGTCCTGCTTTATCTAGTAGGTCCTGCAACTGCTGTCTAATCCTTACTATCACAACCCTGCTAATGGGTATAGGCTGAGGATATGAATACAGCCCTATCATTACAATGGAGTCTGATTGCCATGAGTCTGTCACTAACTCTGATGATATCCCTCACTGCCTTTTGAAGCCTCTCTCACCACAATTCCCACACCATTTCTAGCCTGTCCTCCCCCTGAGTAGTAGACTCTGGATCCCAAGCCAAGTGGCTTTGCTGTACTGCCCTTATTTTGTCTCTTGGATACATAAGATGTCCAGCTGTCCAGCCTCCTCTGTATCATCATGTCATCCACTTCCAAGCTGCATCCTGGCAGTGAACCTACATTAAATGTAACAATTCTCAGTTCATGCTTGGCATGTAGAGTCTGTGCTGCTGCACACAGCTCCAGTCATTGGTAAGTTTGGTATGGAAATAGCAGTTTTTGGGAGGTGGGAGGAACTTCACAGAGACACACAGAGAACATGCAAACTCCAAACAGGCATTGGACAAAGGTTAGGATCGAATCTTGTACCTTGTGTTTGGGAGACGGAGACCTTAACCATTATGGCAACTGGTCCATAAGTGTATGATCTTTGGAAAGCTGACAGTTAAGTGTTCGACCATCTTGCTTTCATCCACAGACAAGTTCATAACTTGTAATACAAAGTATTATATTTCAGACTAATTGTTCTGATACCACTGTCTGGAATAACCCTTTCCTTAAGGTACATCTTCTAGAGTTTCTTATTTCAGTGACATTTTTCTAATATGCTTTCTCTGTAATGTAAACTTATTGTATCCTGAAGAGCAGTGGATGGTTGATTTGTGTATCAAACGAAAGATATGAGAAACTAACAAAGTGAAATAAGGATGAAGCTCAGGGATTTGTCTGCTATTTTAACTTTTGCAAGTTGCTTTGAGAGACTGTTTGCTACCAAGCAATTTTGCAGAATTCTGAGCTAGTCTACTTTTCAGAAGAAATCTGCATTTACTTCCAGTGCTGCTTCACATTAGAGGTTGGAATATCTGTCTTCCTTTGTAGAATTTCGCTCTTTGGCAAAGGCCTCACTCAGGCAAATTTCAAACACACTACTGGTACTGACTATGGTTAAGGATATGCAGCACTTATGGACATCATATGAAAAATAGCTTTAATGAGATATGTCCTTTAAATTCTTAGTTTATAGTTATTATGTAGTATGCCACCACATTGTCATATTTTTGGTACAAATGTTTTATAGGCAAAAACAAAAGTACAATTATTCCCTTTTTTCTTCCAGTCTTCCTGCAAGAAGTTATATTACTTACAAGTGTTTTGTTTTGCTGAATAGGTTTACCATAGTTTTAAAATGCAACATGTCAACTTGCCAAAGATAATTTCAGCAAATCTCAACAAATCAGAACGCTTATGATGAAAACCATTTTAAGTTAACATTGAAAAAAGTTGTCTCTCTGAACCTCGCAAACTCTCCAGTTTATAGTCACACGAAAGTGGAGAAAATAAAAACTTCTGATGTTCACTGAAAGCTGTTTTTTGCTTAACTGCTTTGCTCTTGACTGCACTGTGTCTTGTGTTCTAAGCTTTGGTTTGGCGCCAGACTATTTAATAAGGTGTGACGTCACCCTGTTCTTTAAGTATGAATTACAGAGCTGCAGCTTTTTTGTTTGGCTGGGATGCCTTGCACCTGGTAATATTGAAATAGTTTTTCATTTTTAATGTTATTAAGACAACACTACTGTGCATTTCTCTTGTGGCTTAGCCATACCTACTATTAATAGATGCAATGTCACAGTTGGAATAAGCCAATCAGAAAGTGCTACCCTTTCAAGGATTTGTCTGTGCCTGTAGACATGGAAAAACGATCACTAGGACATCCTTTCTTTGTGATCATATACCACATATGTGTTGTTGTAGTATTAGGATATGGTTCTTATTTTTCTGTTTTAGACCATAGATAGAGTTGCTAGTGAAAATAAAGATTGTTGATTGATTGTCGGCTGGGATTATACTTAGATAATGGAGATCCTCCCTCTTTAAATTTGATTATACATGCTGGCATGGCTAGGAGAAGTAAGTGTTTGCAATCATGGTTAGTAAAGGACATGCATTAAATTACACCGGACTTCATATTGTGAGGTTGCTTTTACTCCTCTAGTAATGGAAGTCTGGAACATGTGGCCGCCTGATAAGGAAATGTGCTTCCCTTTTCTCAAAAAGTGGCCTCGCAAGATTCAGATAGATGCCAGCTTTTTGGCATAATTTGGGGGAAGGTGAGAAAATAATCTAGGTCTATGCACACAAAATGTCATGGAGGCTTTAAGGGGTAATGCATCGCAGTAGTCTGTGTTGTATATGGGGCAAATAACTTTAAGGAGTTATGCACTACAGTAACCTGTGTTGTATATGGGGCATATACACTTAAGGAGTAATGCATTGCAGTCTATAACTTTAAGGAGTAATGCATCACAGTAGTCTGTGTTGTTCATAGGTTCATAGGTAGGTACTAGGCTATCTGCCCAAAGGCATTTACAAGCCTAGCTGTAATGTGTTCGCTTTCGCCACCCCCTTAGATTAGTTTCCTGTGCCTCTGTCCATCAGAGCCATTAAAGTGAACCCCGGGATAAACTTTCTGTTTCCCATCCACTTGTCAAGGCTTTTCTTGAAGAGGGTTAGCGGGGAGCTCTGCCTAATGTAGATTGTAATCTTGTTCCAGAGCATGGGAAGTCTCTGGGGCAGGAATCTATCCCTCCAGCATGTCCTATTTATTGTTGTGGTGAGGTTTAGATCCCTGGAGCATGTGGCTTGAGGGGATATGGTTTTCTTTAGGTGGAGCATGTCCATCAATTCTGGGTTGGACGTGGCCTTGTATGTCAGGCAGAAATCACCTCTGAGTAGACGGTATGCAACTGAGTACAGCTGGAGTTTCTTTAGTCGAGCTGCATAGGGCATCTGATTGAGGCTAGTGATCCTCTTGGTGAGGTACTTCTGTGGTCTTTCCAGCTGTTGCAGGTGTCTTGTAAGGTACATCCCAAATGTGGCATTGTACTCTATGATGGGTCTGATGAGTGATGCGTACAGGGGCACAATGACCTCTTTTGATCTGGATGCAAACCCTTTTGTGATTTGGTGGGCCACATAGAAGGATTTTCTAACCACTTTGGCAATGTGATTATCAAAGGAGAGGTTACTATCTACTTGGGACCCCAGATCCCTTATTACGTCTTCCATATTTAGGGGGCTACCACCTATGTGGTAGTTTGTGGGTACTTTGTTTTTTCCAAAGGGGATGACTATGCACTTTTTGGCATTTAGCTTGAGGCCATGGTTTTGACACCAGGTATCTGTCTCAGTAAGACCCTTTTGGAGGATGTCTGTGTCAGACAGAGAGTCAATTATAGCCCCTAGTTTGCAGTCGTCTGTGAACTTGGTCAGCCATAGTCCTCTTGTGCTTGCGTGTACCTCTGAGAAGTATAGGCCGAACATGAGAGGTCTTAGGACTGAGCAATGGGGAATGCCACTTGTAACCAGTTTTCTAGGAATCAAACATCACATGTCATAGGGTACACCTTTCTTTTAGGATGTTACTTTTGATTAACACCCTCAGCATCAGCAGTACCGAAATGAGTGCATGTTAAACTGCTTGCAAGAACTGCTGAGAGTTGAGAAATGTTGCATTAAGTTAGAGACATGTGTGGAGTACATTTGTATGAAGATAAATTCAAATCACTGAGGTTCAGTGGCACTAAAAAGGAAACTATCTGAAAAGTGTTAGCACATTGGCATTTCCTGGCCATAGGTACAGTCACCACTTCAAATGTTACTGAAGTGAAAGTAAAATAAAGGACATGATGCTTTTTTTCAACATTTATCTCTTAAAGAAGTTATTTTGCTAATATGTTTGCTGATTTGTTAGAAGCTAGGTGTAGTAAAACATGCACATAGAGTAAAAAAAAGTGATACAGATATGCAGAAGTGATCGCACAGTCACACAGATGTCTTGTTATGAAGAACCCTAACAATTATATCCCACCTGGCTATGCTGACCTGTTTACACACAACGGAAGTCAGTAAGGAGGCTGTCTTAAATAAAACCTGATGCTACAACAGTGATGTATTCTCTTAGGAAAAAACAACCAGACTTCAGTAGAACAGCACTGGAACTGAAGTGAATTGAAAGCTTAGGGGTCATTAGGAAGCAATTAATGTCAACAGAACCAGTGAATAGTATGGTAACTGCTCTAAAGGCAGGAAAGATTTACATTTGTGCTGATCTCCAAGATCTGAATAAAGTGGTTAAAAGAAGGCATCACCTTACAGATGAAAAATTGGTGTCAATAATGCCAAATGCTACATTTTTCGCTGTACCAGATACAAACCAGTCTGCCTGACAGACAAAGTTTGATGATAAAATTTCCAACACTGTGTACTTTTTATGCACTGTTAGGAAGACACTGATTCCTTCAAATTCTGTATAGTATTTCCGCAGCACAAGACAGAATTACACTTGTAGCTGAAGGTGTGGAAAATATTGTAAACATGAACTGTGATTTATTATTTTATGGTCAGATATGAGAACAGCAAGACAGCAAACGAATAAAGCAGCTGAATAGTCTGTAACAGAATAAGTTCAAATTAAGAACAGATGTGGAATGAGCATGCTGCATTGAAATACATGATATGTAGTCTTTCATCAGGGAAAACGTTGCAGCAGTTGCATTCATGTCATAGTCAGAATACAAGTAAACATTACAAAGGTGTCTAAAAATGATTTAGGAACTTGCAAAGCTTTACTTCCCATTTCTGAAATAACTGTGCCACTAATAGAGTAGTTAAAGCAAAATATGGCAGAGGAATGGGGCTTTGAATGGGAAAGACATTTTGAATTTTGAAAACTACTTGGTATCACCATAGATAACAACCTTAACTTTGACACCCATATTAGCAATACTCTAAAATCTGTTAATAGAAAACTAGGCTCTCTCTACAGGATCAAACCCTTCCTCTCTCCTGCAGCTAGAATAACTATTGCTCACACCCATCTACTTTCTACTCTCCTCTATGCCTCACCCATATATACTAATCTCTCTAAAAACAACCTTAATAAAATGGAAAATGTCTACAATAACATAGCCAGATTTGCTACAGGTAACCCTTTCAGAACCCACCACTGTATTAACCTAAAGCAACTAGGATGGCTTGAATTACAAAATCAGCTTAAATTCCACCAACTTACCATTACCCACAAAACCCTTTACCATCCTACTAATACCCCTATACTATCTACCCTCATTGTCCCCTACAACAATCTTAAGACCTTACGTTTGTCACAAAGACTTCTGGTAAATATTTGTAAATCTAACAACAGGGCTGAAGACTCTCTTTTCTGTAATACTGCTGGAAAATCCTTGAACCTTCTTCCTACTGAACTTTCCTCTGTTCCCTCAATATCACTCTTCAAAAACAAACTGAAACTTTTTCTCAGAACACACTGGTTATGCCCTTGTACTAAACCTGACTGATCTATTACCTTTCTTCCTTGGAACTACCTACTCTCCTCTTTTCTATATTCTTGCTCCTATTCTTAGTAACAATAAACTTAGTCCTTTCTAGATCTTTTCTTATTATCTCCTCATAACTTCTTTAATTAAACCTGTTTTTAACACATATTCTGAATATTGCAGCTCATACTGTTGTTGTCCTTCTTTATGCCAACCCGCTTACTAATAACTTATCTAACTCAGCTGCTATCCTTTACATGTTGTATTGCAACTACATCTGTATTATGTTAAGTGTTTTTTACTTAGCACTACACTAAGAACAAACGACCACTGAGATTATTCCTTGTCTTTTTTTCTAGCAATGTTTAACATGATATTAATCTTGTATATGTTATTATATTCGTGCTTCCTCAGAGCTTATCTCCCTGGAACTCTGAGATTATTCCTGGTCTTTCTTTCTAGCAATGTTTAACATAAAATGAATGTTTGTATATGTTATTATATTCATGCTTCCTCAGAGCTTATCTCCCTGGAGCTCTGAGATTATTCCTGGTCTTTCTTTCTAGCAATGTTTAACATGATATTAATCTTGTATATGTTATTATATTCATGCTTCCTCAGAGTTTATCTCCCTGGAGCTCTGAGATTATTCCTGGTCTTTCTTTCTAGCAATGTTTAACATGAAATTAATCTTGTATATGTTATTATATTTGTGCTTCCTCAGAGCTTATCTCCCTGGAACTCTGAGATTATTCCTGGTCTTTCTTTCTAGCAATGTTTAACATGATATTAATCTTGTATATGTTATTATATTTGTGCTTCCTCAGAGTTTATCTCCCTGGAGCTCTGAGATTATTCCTGGTCTTTCTTTCTAGCAATGTTTAACATGATATTAATCTTGTATATGTTATTATATTCGTGCTTCCTCAGAGCTTATCTCCCTGGAACTCTGAGATTATTCCTGGTCTTTCTTTCTAGCAATGTTTAACATGATATTAATCTTGTATATGTTATTATATTCGTGTTTCCTCAGAGTTTATCTCCCTGGAACTTTGAGATTATTCCTGGTCTTTCTTTCTAACATTGTTTAACATGAAATTAATCTTGTATATGTTATTATATTCGTGCTTCCTCAGAGCTTATGTCCCTGGAACTCTGAGATTATTCCTGTTCTTTCTTTCTAGCGATGTTTAACATGATATTAATCTTGTATATGTTATTATATTCATGCTTCCTCAGAGCTTATCTCCCTGGAACTCTGAGATTATTCCTGGTCTTTCTTTCTAGCAATGTTTAACATGATATTAATCTTGTATATGTTATTATATTCGTGCTTCCTCAGAGCTTATCTCCCTGGAACTCTGAGATTATTCCTGGTCTTTCTTATTAGCAATGTTTAACATGATATTAATCTTGTATATGTTATTATATTCGTGCTTCCTCAGAGTTTATCTCCCTGGAACTTTGAGATTATTCCTGGTCTTTCTTTCTAACAATGTTTAACATGAAATTAATCTTGTATATGTTATTATATTTGTGCTTCCTTGGAGCTTATCTCCCTGGAACTCTGAGATTATTCCTGGTCTTTCTTTCTAGCAATGTTTAACATGATATTAATCTTGTATATGTTATTATATTCATGTTTCCTCAGAGTTTATCTCCCTGGAACTTTGAGATTATTCCTGGTCTTTCTTTCTAACAATGTTTAACATGAAATTAATCTTGTATATTTTATTATATTCATGCTTCCTCAGAGCTTATGTTCCTGGAACTCTGAGATTATTCCTGGTCTTTCTTTCTAGCAATGTTTAACATGATATTAATCTTGTATATATTATTATATTTTTGTGCTTCCTTGGAGCTTATCTCCCCGGGCCTCTACTGAAAATAGACATGTGTCCAGTTAGACTAGCCTGGTCAACAAATGTAAAATAAAATAAATAAATAAAATAAAATAAATGCTGAAGAAACTAGCTACAGATGCAACTAAACTAAACTGGCATAATGTGCAAATGCCATTTATGATGCAATAAAGTCAGAAAAGCTACAATGCTATAAATTAGCCACAAATCTCAAATAGTGAAATACTCCCACTAGGTTATAATATCTTCCGATCTGATAGACCTGTAAAAAAGGGGGTGGTGTGGCCATCCTCTACTCAAACAACCTTAACCTCTCACCTTACCCTTCCCCACTTCCTGACTTCCTCCCAGCTGAAATCATCATCCTTAACTGTCATCTGAATTCCTACAAAAAACTTGCAATTGCCTCTATCTACCTTCCTCCTGGTAACAATCTGCCCATTCTTGAAAACATCCTATCCTGGTTCACCCACAACAAACCATATGAGACACTTATCCTTTGTGTTGTCAACATTGATTGGTCCAAACTCACAAGTGACTCCCCCCAACTCAGTATCCACCTACATGGCTTCCACCAACTTATAACATCTCCCACTCGCTTCCATGAAAGTTCCACCTCCAGCTCCATCATAGACTGGATCCTTACCAATTCCCCCAACCAATACCGCAATCCCACCACCTTACCTGACTGCCTCAGTGATCATCTCCCTACCACCATCTTAACACACTACTCCCATATTCCTAAACCCCACCTTATTAAAGACTATCAAAAACTATCGACATTCAATTCAATTCATCCCAATTTAACTCTATTCTCCATAACATAGATTGGTCCATCCTAAAACACCTCCCCCTAAACGATGCTGTAAGCACTTTCACTAGCATCTTCATGGGTACTCTAAACTCCTTAGCTCCCTCTAGGAAGATCAGAGTAAAATCAAATCATGCTCCCTGGCTCACCAAGGAGACAAGGTCCCTTATGAAACAAAGATATAGTGCTTGGAAAACCTGGACTAAAACTAAACAACCACATCTTCTTCAAAAATACAGGCAACTGAGGAACCTTGCAAAAAAACATACAACTAATGACAAAAAGTTATACTATAGCTCTGCTCAGCTTAACAACAAATCCAATCCTCAAAAATTTTGGTCAGCTCTCAACAACATCCTCTATCCTGGAAAGCCCTCTAATTCCTCCCCATACCATAACTCTTCCTCTCAGAAAACAGCTACCCTCCCGAATAAACACTTTATCTCTTCCATCCAAAATCTGGTAACCTCTAAGCCAAACTCTACTTCAACACCCACCCCTCCAAGTCCCACTAACACAACTTTGTTTTCATTTGAGCCAATTCCCATTATTTACATCAAATCTCTACTACTCAAGCTAAAACCTTGCTTTCCTTCCACTGACAATCTGTCTCCTACATTCCTCAAACTTGCTGCTGACTCAATTGCCTATCCTATATCTATACTAATTAATCGAACTATTCTAGAATCAACTGTTCCCCACCCTTTGTAAATCTTTCTTTACTATCCCCTCTTCATAAAGGTGGAAACTCCACTGACCCCTCAAACTACCGACCCATTGCCATTCTGTCCCCCCTCCAAGATATTAGAAAAATGTATTCACTCACAGCTTCTCAATCACCTCCTCATGCACCATTTACTTACCCCTACCCAACATGGATTTTGTCCTCACCACAGCACCATGACTGCCCTCCTCTCCTTCACTCATATCATTGCAGAGGCCCTAGACAACAATAAACTCATTTCCTGTCTCTTTCTAGATCTCTCCAAAGCCTTTGATACTGTCTGCCATCCTCTACTGCTATCCAAACAAACAAATCTCCACCTATCCCCCTCCGCACTTGCCTGATTTAATAGTTACCTATCTGGCAGGGAACAATCTGTCAAATGGCTCTCATCCTCCTCACCTTTCCTTCCCATCTCCACTGGTGTTTCCCAAGGCTCCATCTTGGGACCCCTTTTGTTTAACATCTTCACCAATGATCTTTACACCTCATGCAAAAAATCCTCCCTTATTCAGTATGCCGATGACTCTACACTTATATCCATCTCAAATAACATTCCTGAACTACACTCCCTGACCCAACAAGCCCTACTATCCACTGAACAATGGCTCTCTCACAACCTACTGATCCTAAATCCAAAAAAGACCAAACTCCTACTTTTCCTTCCCTGTTCTCTTTCTCATCACAAAGCCTCCTTTTTTATTACATCTTCTAACAACAGAACTATCCAACCAGACACCCACACAAAACTCCTAGGGTCATTATCGATGACGAACTAAAGTTCAACCTACACATACTCCAGTGTATAAAAAAACAAACCAGAAACTAGGTCTACTATATCAGAACAAAAAATTCCTAACCCCTGAATCTAGACTTACCCTGGACCAGGCACTCCTCCTCCCCTCCCTCTTATACGTCACCCCAGTTCTTACCAATATCCAGGCCTCCACTCTAAACAAACTCCAACAGACTTACCATAAAATAGCCAGATTCATTACTAACTCCCTATACAACTCACACCACTGCATTTCTTTAAACTCTCTTCAATGGCTTGAACTTCCGCAATTTCTGCTATCTTATCAGTTTCATATGCTACATTCTATTCTTTATAAAACCTCCTTCTGTCCAACTCTGTCTTCCTTAGTTTCCATCTGTATCCCATCCTGGACCCACAGTAGTTCTAACCAACAATTACTTGATGTCTACCACCCAGACAGGTCAGTAGACAAACTAGTCTACAAACACTCCCTTGCCCATGCTTGGAACAAACTTCCCCTTGACCTATGTTCAATCTCCCACACCTCACACTTCCAGGACCTGCCCTTGACATGACCCCACCTAGTCTTCCTTCCCCTTATGTACCCTGAAAAGGTCCATTCTTAGTTCCTCATTACACCTCTCTCTCCAATTTGTCTACTATGCATTTGCATAATTTTATACAAACAAAAGCATTTTATTGTTGACCTATTGAACTATATCAGTGTAAAATTATGTTACTAAGCTTCTTTTTAATGCAACTTTAACTTTATGCATGTAACCCAACATATGTGAATCTTTTTGCTATAACTGCTATTATATCAATATTGTTTAAAATTGTACTTGTTTAAAAATGTACTACTGGAGCTTTTCTCCTCGAGTCTCCACTGAAAATGGGCCACAAGCCCAGTTGGACTAACCCGGTTAACAAATGTCAATAAATAAATAAATAAATATAATACTAGAGCAGCTGCCTATGGATCAAAAACATTTACAGATGTTCACAAAATTTACTACAATAGAAAAGGAGGTGTTTTAATAGTATATGGGTGTAATAAACTGCAGAGATCCTTATAAAGCATATTCAGAAGAAAATGTTCAAGACTAATTCTAGACTGTACAGTGATTTATTTTTTTACATTTGATTAATGGGAATGTATGTCTGGATAGGTGCCCGTTTTCAGCAGAGGCCTGGAGAAAGTATTAGAAAAACATTTTAATAATTTTACAGTCTTCAAAAATAATCAAAGCATCTACAGTTTAAATAATTATATAAAATTAGACATAATGTGAAACAATGTTTATGAAAAGGTATAATTTATATGACAATTAATTAATATTTGAAGAAATTTTAACCACTTTATAGAGAAATTAAAAGTAATTTAGTGTCATACAAACAGGAATTGCAATATGAAGTGAGAGAAAAAACAGGGCAATGGCAACTACCCCAGGCGCAAAGTGTTGGGGACATGATCGACTGATCCTGATCTTTCTTTAATGTAATATCAGCTTTTAAAAGATTAGATAAATGGTTTTTTTTTTGTATCTGTCTGAGTCTTTCCGTCTGTGTTGTTTTTTATATTTCCTGTGAATGAAACTCTGGTGTTTATTGCAAATAGATAATCAGTATTTTCATGTTTTCTTTTTATTATTTATTATTGTCCCTGGACAGTGCAGTCGACTACTTTAACACCACATTTTTAAATATCTTAAATAACATGGCCCCTATTAGGACAATATGAGCAAAATCTAATTACTCTTCTTGGCTCACTAAACAAACAAAATCACTCCTAAAAGAAAGGGATAAAGCGTGGCATGAATGGACCCACAAAAATCAATAGTTACTCACCAGGCGTATCTCCAGCTAAGAAATAAAGCCAAAACCTAAATAAGACTTGATAAGAAGAATTACTAGCTTACAAACTAAATATCAAAATAATCCTCAAAAATTCTGGACCACTTTAAATAAAATACTACGACCAGGTCAAAATAAGACCTCTCAACCAACAGCAAGTAATCCCCTAGAATGTATTGCTACCCAGTTTAATTAATACTTCATTAACTCCATCAAAATCCTTACTAACCAAAGCTTCCCATCACTGCCCATCAACCTAATCTCTCTACTAGATAATAACAACACATTCTCCTTAAAACCAGTCCTAACCCACAACATACTCAAATACTTGTTCAGGCTAAAATCCACAACCCTGGCAGTTGACAAACTACCCTCAACATACTTAAAAATAGCAGATGAAGCCCTCTCCTATCCAGTTTCCCTACTAATTAACCAATCCATATCCAAGCAATGCATCTCCACTCTCTGGAAAATTGCTCACATCATACCCCTACACAAAAGATGTCCCTCCATCAACTTCTCTAACTATTGGCGCATAGCAATCCAATCCTCTCTATCAAAAATCCTTGAAAGGTGTCTTCACACCCAAATACTTAACCATCTCCTAGACAACTACTTACAAATACTCAGCATCGCTTTCGCCTCTACCATAGTACTACCACAGCCCTTATTAGCTTCACCAGCATAATCAGTCAGCTTAGAAATAAAGGTGAGCTAGTATCAGCAATCTTTCTAGACTTATCAAAAGCTTTCGATACAGTGTCTCATAACAAACTGCTGACTG
Organism: Protopterus annectens; assembly: GCF_019279795.1. NCBI lineage: Eukaryota > Metazoa > Chordata > Ceratodontiformes > Protopteridae > Protopterus > Protopterus annectens. Next base: position 1,783,797,362 of record NC_056744.1, on the reverse strand, counting down.
CCTTGTCCAAACTGAACCTAAGCTACTCCACTCTAGCCTGGTTTCAGAACTACCTCATAGATCGGCAACAAGCAGTATGGTGGAACAAAGCTCCTTTTCCCTTACTACCAGTGACTATGGGCATGCTTCAAGGGTCTATTCACGGCCCCCTCCTTTTTAACCTGTTTACAAATAATCTCCATAATGCTACAACTCTAGCCACCCTTATACAGTATGCAGACAACTCCACTGTCATATGTTCTGCCCCAGCTCTACCTGAACTACAGAACTTAACCCAAACATCCTTCAGTGCTATTGATTCATGGTTGGCAGATGCCCAATTAATCTTGAACCCAAATAAAACTAAACTCATGCTCTTCCACTCCACTAAATTCAAAACCCAATGCACTTACTTCAACATCCCATCCAGTAATAAGACTTTGATTGAACCAATACCATCCACCCAACTTCTCGGTGTTGTTATTGATCAAAATCTGAAGTTCGCCTTACACATTGCCCAGACTGTAAAAAAAGGAAATAGGTACCTTATACAGATGCAAAACTACCTAACCACAAACTCTAGAATAACCACAGCCAGAACTCATCTTCTATCAACTTTACTATACGCCTCACCCATCATTACCAACCTCTCCAAATCAGACCTAAGCAAGCTAGATGCCTGCTATAATAAGATAGCTACATTTGCCACTAACTGTCCTCCTAGAACTCATCATTGTAAGGCCCTAAGACAACTATCTTGGTTAAAACTACCCCACCAACTCATTTTCATACAACTCTCTACTGCCCACCAAATGTACTATAAACCTGATAAAACACCAGCTCTACAAGGCCTCCTCAATCCCTATATAAGTACCCGTCTACTAAGATCCACTATTAAAGCTCTAATTGAAGTAACCAGGAGTAAAAATAGCTTAGGTGACTCTCTATACTCTTACTACATTGCTAAACTGTGAAATACCTTACCACTTGAAATTAAAACTATAACCAGCTTAAAAAATGTAAAGTATCACATTAAAGCCCACCTCACCAATTCCTGGACTTGTACATGTACTGGACATGGGTAGCCCAAACCATGGAACTAGCTGATTTTAAATTTTTAATTGCATATGTAATGAGCATTGAATTTAAATCATATCCTTATGTTGTTTTTTTTCCTTCTCACTGTTATCTATCAGATTTTAAGTCTTCAGTTTGCTATGCTACCTGTATATAAGACTAAGTATCATAATTGCACTCTCATTGTACACAATGTCACTACCTGCTACTACTGTAAGAACTGTCTTCTAGAAGTATTGTTATACAGGATTATTGGTCTGGTCTCCCACTTGACAATTTATTCTGTTCTAATCCTTTTACCATTATGAATGTCTGTTACTATTTATTTCTTTATTGTATGATATAATTTTCTTTCTACTAACAAAATACTTTAACAACAATGGAGCTTTTCTATCCGGGCCTCTACTGAAAAAGGGTTTTATGCTCAGTCGGACTCTCCTGGTAAACAAATGTAAAATAAGATAAAAATAAAATAAATTATTAAATATATCTATACCTTTCATTGTGGCTGGTCTTTTAGAAAATTTTTAACAGTTGACAGTACTTGCATTTATTGAACAGGGACACTGCGAGCACTGATTTCGCAGAGAAAGTAGTGAAGACTTGGCTTGGAACACCCGGCTAAGGACTCAGCTCTATTGTGGTCAGTGGCGAGTCTTATTTGGGGCCTTGATAGGAAGCTCAGCCCCGTGACTGGACTTTGCATTCTCTGTGTGCTCTTAAGGGAAGCTGTATTTGGTGCAGAGGGCTGCATCTGAAAATACTGTGCGTGTGTGTTTGTTTTTCTCACAGTGAACATTCCCACTGGTGTCAATGGTGAATATTGAGGCTCCTTGATCAGTGGGCCAGAGATGGGATGTCACAGTGTGGACTAATAAAAAACATCATATCTATTTCCATGTATCAAGAATGTTACACTGCACAGTCTTTGTAAGAAATGCATCAGTTGTTACATGAAAAAGCTGTTTTTGGAGTAGTTTGAAGATGCATTTATCAAAATATGAAGGCAGAAAGAAAGAGAGGTGTTTACAGTTTAGTGGCTAGAGAATTCCAAGTTGTTCTAAAAGCTTCCAAAGCAGATGTACAGCAGAGGTACAGTTGCCTCAGGGATGGCTGGATGCATATACAATTGTAATGGCCATTGTAGAGACTGTGTGGTATTAGGTGGACTTGTATAAAATCTTGAGGCAGTTTGACATTATGGCTGGAAGAGTGGTATTTCATAAGATGGACAAAGGATGCTCAGGAAGGTCACTTCTACAGTTGAGAAGGTGTTGAAAGTTACAAGTAACTTTTCTAGTACTGTTGATTTGTCAACTGTGTTATGGTTTGCTTAAGAACAAAATAGCCCCAGAACTATAAAAATGGCAAACCATATTCTTGCCACAGTAAAGTTGCATCTTTTGGAGAATGGCTGTTATAGCTGCCAAGCTGTCCTCTCTGATTCCAAGTATAGTTAATGTATATCACTATGTTTTTGTTAAGGAATGAAGAATCCCTGATAACACTACTAAAAACATTTTTTGATGTATCAAACTACCACAAGAGATAGGCTGCTGATACCAGTTAGGCTGATTACAGAGAATGTTTTCAACAGTATGAACTGGTCCTTCCTGGTTTTGGTACATTTTCACTTTCCCAGAAGGTTTATCCAGATGTTGGCAGATTTATATGTTGGTGCAGTGGCCAGAATCAGCATTGTAGTGAGGCTTACCTTACCCTTTAATTCAAACAGGAGTACACATTAGGACAGACCCCTGTCACCTCTGCTGTTTATTTTGTATTTAGAGGCACAGGTTCAGGCTTTTAAGAATTTAGCTTAGTGTGGATATAATTTTGGAAAAGTCAACTAGAAGGTCTCACTGATTGATAATAACCCATTAGTCTATTTTCTGGGCCAGAAACAAGACCTGGATGACCTGTCTGCCTCATTGAAATACTTCACTGATGCCAGTACTTATCTAGAATATTCTCATGTGCACCTGTGGGGGTGGACCCTGTTAAGATAGTGGACACCTGAGGGATATACTTGGCTGGAGAAATTGTAAAGAACATTTCACCAAAGTGAACAAATTGTTGCTGCCTAAGTGCATCTACAAATGGTCATTCTGCACCTCATGCCATACATGACACAGACTATTAGTGCAGGCAGTGTCAATAAATTGAAAGAGTGATGTCATTGTATGGCAGGGAGGTAAACCTAGGACTGCCTAGAAAATCGTGTTACCCTAGGATTACCTAGAACAAATAGTGCTATTATTAAGTCATGGGGATTAGGATTCTCAGATGTCAAAAAGTAGTAAAAGCCCTGTTATCTGGCAAGGGAGGATTATATGGCTGGTCTGAGAACCCTGGCCTTGTTTTTAATGGGTGGGAGTGTCTCAGGCTACCATTATTAAAGGAGACCCAGAAAGACAGGAGAGGGAGTTAACTGTGCCTTTACTGTTGATCGCACACAATGCAGCGTGAGCCTTTGAGATGTTGAACGCATTAAAGGTGTCAGATGATCTCATTTTTATGGCTGTGTCAGGCTGGAGAGGCCAGGATGATTCTGGCATCTGAAGATGGTTGACGAATTTGCTACAGTTGCAATTTTGTGAAAATACCTTAATTTTGCAACCAGTTTTAAATGAAATATAGAATGGTGTAGCTGTAGGTTCTACAGTTTAAATATAGACAAGTCAAAGGTGTGCTGTTACTATCCATTCTAAGTGACAGGTCATAGTAGGTCCTGTGTCTGACAGAAGGAGAAGATTTTCTGCATACTAGGCATATAGCGTATTAAACAGAGTGCGGTATGGACATTGTAGGCCTCTATGCAGATTATTGGTTAGAGACCTAGAAGTGAATTGACCCATGCAGAGTAAGATATAATATGGATTATATCCATGTATACAACTCAAGTTTCACAGGTTTCAAAATTTGCACTGAAGCACCTGCATAAATATTTTCACATACCAACCTCTTTAGTTTAGATTTTTATAGGGGTCCGCTCTAAAGGTTCTAGATATAAGGATGGTAAAATCAGCAAATTGAGCCATGCTTATTTATGACTGCTCCAAGCTGAGTTTGCTTCAAGCTAGTCTAAAGAAGTGTATGGTAGGGTTTAGCCTAGATTTGTACATGATAGTTGTGTACTGCTACTGATTTTGTTAGGAAATATAGATAACTGGGCTATAAAATGAGTTTTATTGATGAATAAAACAAAGCTAAATAAAACAAGTAGTTTAAAAGTTTTCCCTACATCTTGTCAAGTCTGAACTCCATGAATCTTTAAATGGATGAAAGAAACTAGTCTGAAGATTAATCTCAATTATCCTCACACAAAACATATTTTCTGCACAGAGTAAACATCCCCGGTACTTCCTATGTAGGGGGATGGGTTCATCCATACACTCCTTTATAGATTACATGTAAATCTCTTGCTTTCTCTCTGTCTCTCTCTCTCTATATATATATATATATATATATGTATATGTTCATGGGTGAATACTAGTCTAATTGCCCTGAAGGGCAATTTTAAACATGCCTAATAATCTTAGTTGAAAATCAAGCTCTGTACCTTGTGCCTATAAGGTGAAGACCTTAGCCATTATGCCAATCTGTCCCCCCCTGTTTTGTCTTAATCATATGTGATTATTATGCTAATTAGCCCAGGAGTCTTTTTAAGACTAGCCACAATTACCAGTGGTGAGAATCCAACCCTGTACCTTGTATTTGTAAGGGTGTGTGTGTGTGTGTGTGTGTGTGTGTATGCGTGTGTGTTTGGGTGGGTGTGTGTGTGTATGTCTATATGCGAAACACAAATCATAATGTTATTAACTTCACCAAAAAAAAAAAAAAGTTTATTTATTTATTTATTTTACATTTGTTTACCAGGAAAGTCTGAATGGGTCAGAACTGGGCCGCTTTTAACAGATGCCCTAGGAGAAAAGCTCCATATAAATAAAAAATACAGCTAAAGACATTACAAGTAAAAAAAAAAATTACAAGTATGAACATTATAAAGGTTCAATAGCAAAGAAAAAGTATCACACTGGTCATAAAACATATATAGTCAATATAGGAAGTTGAAACTCTGTGGCAGACAAATGTAAACAATTACATTGTTTGGAAAATACAGAAATTTGGAGACAGCAGTCAGATCATTAGTAAGATATGTTAACAGACGGTAGAAGATGTTGAAAACAAATATTCAAAGTTTGTATAGATACAGCTTAATAGCAGAACCTGAGTATATTATGAGCTACATGTAAGGCACTGATCAGAATGTGGCGTAGTATTTTTGATCGTAAACTATGTTGCCAAGCACCTCTAATGGAATATACAGTATCAGACTTGGTTCAGTTTTGGACCCATTGTTATAGCTTGTCTCGGAGTTGTGAATCAGACTTGGTTCAGTTTTGGACCCATTGTTATAGCTTGTCTTGGAGTTGCGAATCAGACTTGGTTCAGTTTTGGACCCATTGTTATAGCTTGTCTCGGAGTTGTGAATCAGACTTGGTTCAGTTTTGGACCCATTGTTATAGCTTGTCTCGGAGTTGTGAGGAGCTTGCAGAAGGTCCAATTGTGAACACCTGCCCCCCCATTCGACCTGTGTTACAGTCTGTCCAGGAAATATGATGGGCAATGTTTCAAATGCTTTAAATAAAATAAAAGCAGTTCAAATAAAATTGAAATTAGAGTACTGAATCACCGTGTAAGCACTTTCGTCTCTTGAGACTTCTTCAGGCTGAATGGTACAAAACACCAGCTATCACATTTGAACATCAGTTAGCGTTTGATTCTTTTCCTTCTTAAAAACACGTAAAAATTCTCCTTATCATTCAAGCCTGAAGGATAACATGTATCTAACATAACTTCCACACATATTCCCTTCAGTCCAACTCATCTTCAGCATTAAAAAGTACGCCAGGGTTCTAAAACAACAACCTTAAAATGCATTTTGCAATTGCTATTGTTATAATGTTTACTTGGGGCATTTTTCTCATCTGTAGTCCTTATTGCAAACAAATGTTTTGTTTACTTTTTCATTGTTAAAGTATTAAGTGAGTTTGTCAGAAATTGGATGGTTTTTCGGGTTTCTATTTCCAGATCTCAGAAGCAGTTTGTCGAATGCATCTTAATCGAACTGACAAGAGCGAAAAGGCAAATTAACGAAGTGGCTTTTCAGCTAATTCTTTCCCTGGGAAAGAATTTGCTTGGCCACTTTTGTTACTTTGCCATTTTTGACACTGTAGTGCGATCTTGGAATTGGTGTTATCTATGTGGTATATACATGTCTGTTCATATTTACCAAAGTGCACCGGACTATAGTTCCTGGTATTTAACTTTAGGCCATTGCCTGGTGCTATCTGTTTGATCATGTTGGGCCCTTTTGAGAATACAGTAGTTTACTGGAAAATTTATAGTATTTCCAAATTTGCAATCATCTGCAAACTTGGTAAACCGTAACCTTATGATGTCAGCTTTGTTGATAATTGATGTAGGGAAGACTAGAACTAGCCATGTTCCCATTAGCATTCATTGCAGATGAAGGCTGTGTCATATCCAGAAATCCAAACTGCCAAGCACCCAGGGCTGATCCAAAAAAAAAAAAAAAAAAACAAAGGCAAGGAAAAACAGCTAGGACCAGCTCTAAGGTTAACTGTCACTCCAAACACAAAATATTCACAAAGATCAAGTGCCCAAGGCATTAAAATGTATATTGTAATAAATTTGATACTTACTATTTTCTGCCTAGCGTTTCTGATCACTGGACTTTACTTTGTTCTTTGTAGTTTGTTGATATTGCCAGAATGTTAGGTGGCATCAAAGTACTTTGCCAGGTCAAGGTAACCGGTGTGTACCAATCTGCCTTCTTATAATATCTCAGTGACTTTTTCAAATAAGTCCACTAAGTTTAGGAGGCAGGATCTACCTTTCACAAATTCACGCTAGTTTTGGTCCAGAGACTTTACGCTGCCAATGTCATTCTTTACGTATTCCATAAATATGCACTCCATTGCTTTGCAAATAAGGTTAGTTAGACATATTGGTCTATAGTTGCATGAGTCAGTGGTCAGTCCCTATTTTTCGAAGGGGAATGACTATAGCTACTCTCCACACATGTGGCATTTAGTCAGTTGTGAAGCAAAGGTTGAACAAATTTAGTAGTGAGTCAGTATGGGTATGTTTGGTGCTGACAAGGAAACAGATGGGCACATTGTCTAAATCCAAGGAACTTGCCTTTTTGGTTTTGGCTTTGTTCCAAGGTGATCTGAGATGGGGTTGCGAACATGGTGGCACATGAGGGAAAGTGTGGGGGACATATGAGGGTAAAGTTTGATCTAAGTTTGCCTGTTACTATGTTGCAGAATGTTAGCTATGTCCTCAGGGGCTGAGAATGTGTTATTGTTACATCTCAGTTCAGTGGTGTCTTGGGTATCATTTCTAAGATTTCTAACTTAGCTAAAAAAGGATTTGTCATAATACATTATAGATGTATCATTAGATTAGATTGTACTTCTATGTTTCTTCTTTAGTTTTTTGAATTCACATGTAAAGCTTGAGCTATTCATTTTAGTCCTTAGGGCAATTAATGTCATCCTCTTGTTGTATAGTTTGTTTACGCTAGGATTCTACCATAGAGGTTTGTTACTAAACTTAAGATTGAGGGTTGGGAAGGTGACCTAATGGTTAAGGTGTTTGTCTTACAAACACAAGGTGCAGGGTTTGAGTCTCACAAGGGATAATTGGCTAGACTTAAAATGGCTCACAAGGGCAGTTAGCTCAGTACTAATCTGTGAACCTATGTACTTGAGTCAGATGGGTCCAACGCTTCTTTGCAAGTGTTGAAGGGTGAGTATAAATGGTCCACTAAAGCAGCACTGAATCATACCGAGTTGTTGAGGGGAGGTGGTCCTAAAGTGGACCAGGACATTAGCTAGCTGCAGTACATTTGCATTTTGAGTAATCTCTAAAGACAGTGGGCACTGAGAGAAGATTTGGTTTCATCCTAATAGTGAATGTTATTGAGCAGACGACAAATATGGTCACTAACTGACCAAATGTAGGCAGACAGCATTTGTAAGGAGTAGATGCAGAATTTTTTAATTCCTAGTTGGGAAATAAACTAATTTATCTAAAGCGTTTGCATTTAAGAAATCTAAGAAGTGCTGTGCATACCAATATGTTTTCCCATTTTATGGATGAATAGCTCAAATCTCCTAGGAAGATAGTGTTTGGTTAAATGGGAAGGGACTTCAGTATGTTTAGGTATGCCTCATGGGATATGGTGACATCAACACTGTTCTGTAGCTGACTATGATATGGAATAGATTCTTAGTGATACTAAGTATAATGTGGATTTGTTCAAGGTTGTTTTCTTGCCTTATGATGCTTAATTTGATTGGGTGTCTTAGGGTTACAGATACACCAAAAACAATGCGGTCATTCCCAAGATGGGTCTGAATAAGTGGTAGACAAATGAAACCTGATCTGGGGGGGCTACTATCACTTCACTGGAACCATGTTTCAGTAATGGTGTAGTTATATATAGTTTCTAGGGTTAGAAAGCCCAGTTGTATAGCTTCTAATTTATGCATTTAGCAGTGCTTCATTTGTACAGTCTGTTTTGTTAGACTGTGTTGGTAGGTGGCAGAGACTAACCTTGCTTAAAAAGTGCATTATTGGGGTGGAGAAAGTATTGGCCAGAGGAGAAATCTGCAGGCCATCCCTGGCAAAATAGATAAGATTGTCAATCATCTCCTCCCAAGTTGATGCATATTGGACCATCTTGGTGATGGTAGGATGCTGGTCAAGACTAGTTCTATACCAGTGAAAAGACACATTCGGACAGCTCCATTGTGTTTCATTTCATATGACCAAAGGATGTGTGTATCAAATCATTCACACCCACATTGATAATAGCCATGTCATATGTGAGAAATCTCAGGGAATCTTGTGAAATGTCTCTTGAGAAAGCTTGTTCTCACTTATTCCTTGCTCAGCTAGGTGACTAATGCATCTGTATGTCTTAGAGAGTCACCTGTGATTAGGACATCTCCAAGTGCATTGGCTTTGCCAGATTGTCTTAAAGGCCTTGGCACGCAGGCTGAGTCATTCCTTGTTTATTTTCTAGTGTTTGATAGCGCTGTAACTCCAGTTGCTTGCAAATGTATCATTGAGGAGCATGTTGGCCATCATATATCCTGGAGGCCAGCATGTCCATAAACTGATATTTAAAAGAAAAACTACATTCATCTTCCATCCATGCTCATAGTAATAGGACATAGGTATCCAGACCATGTCCTGTCACTATGCAGTCCATTCTAACCACTCATGATTGGTTGTCCTTGGCAAGTGTTTTCCCAACAATCTTTAGTCATATGGCTAGAAACTACTGCATGGGAATTCAGATGCACGGATCTGTCAGACCAGGTGTCACTCGTCTTGTATGTATTCAATAAGAAGATGAGGCTGGGTGTTCATTTAAGTAGTTTATTACACACAAACACATCAGGATGGAGAATGGTAACATTAAACTAAACTGACTACTACTACACGCATGCATGCTTACACCTCGACTGCTCACTACAAAATGGCACTCTTGTTTGCACGTGCTCAGTACTTATATGCACATGCTCACTGACTGGAATAGCTCTTAAAGGAACATACATGCTCTGATCTACATCCTCTCTCTTTGACTAGTTGGTCATGCAAATAAACAATGATAATCATATGAGCATGCAGATTATACAGATATATACAAATAACAATCATGTCCAGGTTGCTGTGTATTTGAGAGTAGGTCTTGAGATATGACCTGATCTCATAATGTAGTAATTAGAACTGGGCTTAGCAACAGTCACTAGAGAAATGTTCTTGAGGACTTTCAGGGATAGTTTCAGGAACAGGAACAAGTCATGAATGTTCTCTGGACAAATCACTCTGTGAATTAGAGTCTTTGTCACAAGCAAAATGTTGCGACACCATCACGGACACTGGTAACAAATGTTTCCAATTCTGCCTGAATCCCATGCCTTGTGACTCAATGATGTACAATCTTGGATCTTCACACAAATGTTTCACAAGTCCTATTGATCAAATCCTTTTGTTGTCTGCATCCTCACTATCTCTCCTTCTTTTAATGGATTCAGAGGTTTGCTGGTTTTATCATAATAGGACTTTTTGGGACAAACGCTTCTTTAGGAGTTGAGCTTTTACTGCTTTGTTGTTTTTAGCACTTGGAACTAACAAATTCTTACTGATTGGCAGTGTGGTTCTGGTCTGTCTCATCATTAACCTCTGGACAGGGGAACCAAGAAGATTGTCATGAGGTATGTTTCTGAGATTAAGCAGCTTTAGGAAAACATCAGTACTGTCATGTTTAGATTTTTCCAAAAACTGTTTTACACTTTGAACTGCACGTTCTGCCAGGCCATTTGATTGTGGGTAGACCCACGTTTCAGGACTTTTGAACTGCAGACTTGTAAACTGTGCACCATTGTCAGAAATGACTTTGTGTGGACTATCATGGACAGAGAAATGTCTCTTCAACTTAGTAATGACAGTATTAGATGTCATATTAGGAAGTAGGTCAATCTCAAACCAATTTGAATAAGAGTCGACTAACACCAAGTAATGATGACCACTCCATTTGAAAATATTTGTAGCTACTGTCGATAAAGGTAGTTTAGGAATCTGACTTAGCTGAAGTGGTTCCTTTTGTTGATATGGTTTAGTACTATTACAAACAGAAAAAGATGAAAGTTCTGTCTGTGTCTTTTAACACAGAAGGCCAAAATACTAGTCCTCTCATCTTTCTTTTGGTAGAATCAGTTCTTGGGTGGCCATGATGCAAGATTTTAATATACTCCTGTTGCAAGGATTTTGGAACAATCACTTCTGGAACTTTCCTGATGATAACATCTTCAACCAAAATCTCGTCTCTGTAAGGATAATAGTGCTGCACGTCTGGTGGCAAACAAGATTTCTTTGACGGCCATCATTGACTGATAAAGTGGTTGAGCTTCTGAAGAATTGGATCCGAAGCTGTGTGAGTTCTAAGCTCATCAAGACATGTGGAAGAAAAATTTCTCACTTCCATAACTTCAAAATCAGATTTCTCATGTTCGTGCTGTTTTTCTGGGTGATCTGGATAAAGTATCAGCAAGATAAAGAAGTTTGCCTTTTGTGTAAACCAAGTGAAAATTGTACTTTTGCAATTTCAGCATCATGCATTGCAATCTCGCAGAAGCTGTGTGCATAGGCTTTTTCAAACTAGTGAACAATGGTTGGTGGTCTGTCTCAATTTGAATAGGTTGGCTATAAATATAATCATGGAACTTCAGACATGCAAACACAATTGCCAAGAGCTCTTTCTCTGTCTGAGCATACCGCATTTCAGTTTGGGTTAGAGTTTGGGATGCATAGTCTAATGGTCTACCCTCTTGAAGAATGACTGTACCAAGACCAAACTTCGAAGCATCACAGGAAAGAGTTACTGGCTTGTGAACATCATAATATCTTAAGGTGGGTGGACTGGCAATTCTCTGTTTCAGGACATCAAACGCTCTATGTGTTGTTCTGACCAGGACCAAGTTACATCTTTACATGTCAGCTTTCTGAGCGGTGCTGAAAGTTCCTTCAGATGTGGAGCACACTTTCCTAAATAGTTGACCATGCCAAGAAAATGTAAAGAAGCAACATTGTCTGGAGCTAGCATCTCAAGAATTGCAGCTTATTTGGAAGGATCTAATTGTAAGCCTGAACTAGTAAACAAATGAACCACATAAGTAACTTCTTGTAGTCTGAATTTGCATTTCTGAGGATTCAGCTTAGGATTTACTCCATGAGCATGCTGCCAAACTTTCCTGAGGTTTCTGTCATGTTCCACTTCACCACTGCCTCCTACAAGAATATCATCTACTATAATAGCACATGGATATCCAGAAAAAGTTTGCTCTATCGCACTTTGAAAGACTTCACTTACTGAATTTATCCCAAATGGCATTCTCAAAAATCTGTACCTGCCAAATGGTGTACTGAAACCAGTTAGCAATAAAGATTTCTGGTCAAGCAAAATTTGCCAAAATGAACTTTTTGCATCCAAGACAGAAAAAACAGTGGCATTTGGCATAAGAGCAACAACTTCTTTGACTGTATGCACTGGATGATGGGATTGTTTTAGTGCGTTGTTCAAATCTCTTGGATCAATAGATATTCTAATATCATCTGAGCTTTTCTTATGAGCTACCACCATGGAGGATACCCATTCAGTTGGTTCTTTTACTGGACAAATTACACCTAAATGCACCATTCTGTCTAGCTCAGCTTTGACTCTGCCTTGCAAGGCTACTGGAACTTTCATTGGTGGTCTAATGACTGGGCTATAGAGTGCATAAATGGGAGTTTGCCTAACTTGGCTTCAAAAAGATCAGCATAGTCAGAAAAAAATAGTTTGTGTGAAAGTTTTGTTGTTACACATGCTTACATGGTGGACTTCTCTGTTAAGTGAAATCAGTCCCATTTTCAAACTGTCTCTGAGACCTATCAATGTATGTACATGCCTCTTTGACTGTGTAAAATTGCAAGTCATAGCTGTTCCCAGCAGAGTAACATGAAAGCATTACTGAGCCTTTGGTTTGAATTTCTTCACCTCCAACAAGCAACAAGCTTCGCACACTTTGCCAGATCAAACTTCTCACCAGCTTTTACTTTGGCAAACATTTTTGCTGACATAACATTGCACTTTGAACCAGTATCAACTTTGAGCTCTACAGGTCTCCCATTAATCAGAACAGTACAAAATATTTCATTCTTTGCCCACAAATCTACTGCATTGATTGTTTCACCAAGCACAGACACACCATCAACATAAAAAGTAGGGTTGCAGCTTTCTAATTGATCAACTTACCTCGTTTTTGATTTACAGAACCTTTTGAAATTATTCCACTTTTTACATGTGTGGCACTGCTGACCAAAATCTAAGCACTTTTCTCTTTTGGGTTCATGGTCTCCCCCACAATGACAACAGTTAACAATAAAGTTTGGTAATGCAGCTAACTTTGTTAGTTTATGTGTGGTGTTAGAGTTGGAAGCAACCAAAAGCACTTTCGGTTTTGCTGAGTCACCCCTCTGCTCACTGAGCATGCTCTGGATTTTACTGGAGTACACTGGAACTTGCTAGAAAGGCTCTGGGTTTCATTGAAGCTACTCCACCCTTGGGCCTGTATCTTTTAACCACATGCTGCATAATATCAACATTAGCACTGGAAGGCACTGGAAGAATGCATTTCTCATTTGTAAGCACTTTTCTGTGAGCTTATATATCTGACAAATCTATATGGCCTTATTCAAAGTTAAATTACTGTTTCAAAGCAAAATCTTTCTCACTGCATTATCTTTAATACCACACACAAGCCTATCTTTTATCAACTCATCTCTCAAATCAACAAATCTTCATATTTTTGCTTTATTTCTCAAGTCGGTTATTTACGCTGCAAATGTTTCACCAGGCTTTTTATCCCGTGTGTAAAATATATGCCTTTCCATTGTAATATTCATTTGGGGGTTGCACATTTCTCTAAATTTATGTTTTAAGCACTCAGGGTCTTCCTGGGTTTCAGCTGGTACCACTGTATCATGGTTTTCCCCCTCCCCTGCATACACAGCTGAGGCATACACAAATGAATGCTGTGTTTCAATGGCTTCTGAACCAGCTAAATTAAGCAGAATAAATACCTTTGTACATGTATCTTTATCAGAAAAAGCAGCCTGTATGAAAAATATCATACTCCTGCTCAAACAATCTCCAATTTCCAGCAACATTATTACCAAATACAAGTGGAGCTGGTCTGCAAAATCCTTCTGCCATGCCAACAAAACGCCCTTGTAATTATATTCAAATGCACACACACAGATATACCAGGCACTTGTAAAAACATTCAACTGTACCATAAACCCTTTGAAATGACTGTTTTCTATGAAATAAGTGTACTGTAATACTGCACAAACATGGAACACTTTGCACACTTCAGATATCTTGGATAGCTTAAGTCAGTATGAAACAGAAGCATATTGTGAAAAAAAAAATAAGGTTGTTATTCTCTTTTTTATACATTGTATGTGGTTTGGAAGTTTTTTCAGGCATTTTTGTAAGCATTTTGAGTATTTTTATCAATATGTTGGAGTTTTGAACATTTTGTTTAATTAGAATACCATTTTGAATGTTTTTAATGCTTCATTTTATATTGAGTAAAAAATCATTTAAATGAGTATTAGTACCTGGATTTATCTTTCTGGCTTATTTGTGAGTTGTTTCAGTAGGGATGATTCACTCTTGTACATTCCTCCAACACTGCCTACCTCATGGTCTTGAAAAAGAAGCTTTGCTTTACATCCCATTCTGACACCATGTCTCTCATCTTGTGTATATTCAATAAAACAATGAGGCTGGGTGTTCATTTAAGTAGTTTATTACACACAAACACATTAGGATGGATAACTGTAACATTAAACTAAACTAAATGACTACTACTACACACATGCATGCTTACACCTCGACTGCTCACTACAAAATGGCACTCTTGTTTGCACATGCTGAGTACTTATATGCACGTGCTCACTGACTGGAATAGCTCTCAAAGGCACATATACACTCTGATCTACAGATAAGTGTCAGGTAAGTGTGTCAGTTTATTATATCACTGGCAGGGAAAACCAGCTAGCTCTATGGGAAGTGATAACAGAAGATAATGCCCACAGCAAAACAGAGATATTCTATTGTAATTTTGCTTCTAATGTAATTGATGTTGGGGCTCAGAGTTGGGAAGTACTTTTCAACTGTCCCTGATTATGCCTTGGATTTTTGGTCTGAAGACTGTTGCTCATACAGTTTGTGTTTTTCTGGCAATTTATTGATTGGAGTAACTAAATAATGACTTACATATGAGGTTTAGACTTGATATCCTTCAGGAAATGCATGCTAATGTAAATCCTGTTGTCGTAGGAACTTTCTCAATATGTAACAGTAACATTTAAAATCTGTGCTTAGCTTTGTACCTCTAACCCCTCATTTTTTTGGATTTGTCCCTAATTCTTCAGTGAAGAGAGTGAGAGGTATGGTTGGGGGAGCCCCTACAGCAGTATCTTTATTCCTGAAGCAGTGACTCAAAATACATTAGTGTCTATTTTTTACATTTTTTGTTGATCATAGCTGAGAGTCAGTACTGACCACCTGTTTGACAATAGATAGGCAGCACAGCTCTCATCTGTAGCTCATTACAAGAAATATTCATCATTTTATGAATCTGACAGTTCAAATATAGGTGTCAGCATTAATTGATTAAAAACCTGAAACCAACAACACTAGCTACTAACTGTCTAGCCTCCAAGTATTATTTATTTATTTTATTTATTTTACATTTTTATTTTACATTTGTTGACCGGGCTAGTCCAACTGGATACATGTCCATTTTCAGTAGAGGCCCGAGGAGTTAAGCTCCAAAGCTAGGACAATGCAATTAACACAACATCTTAGGATACATGAGATAGATAAAAGCTGTTTACAGTATGTATAACAGGTTGTCACCGTAAAATTTACAGCGCAGAATACAGGCATAATAAAGGATGCAAGTACAATCTATAGTTTACAATGCAGAAATACAGGCATAATAAAGGAATGCAAATACAATCAATGTATTCAAGAGATAATTAGTAACATAGTTTAATAAGGAAGGAGTTGCTTTTAATGCGTTAATGGGTTCAGAAGATCAGAGTATATAAAGACAGTTAGACTAGTCAGGTTTAGAGCATGGGCATAACCAATGAGTTTTGAGGAATACTTTCAATTTGTTTTTGAAACAGGGTAGTGAGGGAAGTGTGGAGAGTTCATTTGGAAGGAGGTTCCAGGCTTTTCCAACTATATTACCTCAGTATAACCACTAATACCATCTCTATGTCTGTGATGGAACAGCATCCTCATGGGCATAGGTCAGCCACAACATCTGCTGAGAGCCAATATGGCTGTGGCCCATCATGCTCCCGTAGTGGCAGTACTTCTGCTTGTCCATCAGTGAGTGTGCTGTCCACACCAAGATGTGGCACGCCATGGGGCCATGGTCCTGGGCATTACTGGGAGCATGCCCAGAAAACATCAGTCATGTTTAGGTAGCAGCACTGCATCTGGCCTTGGGCATGGAGATGCCAGTGCACCTTCTGGCTGAGTCAGTTCTCGTGGTCAGGGGTGACAACGATGAACTTCCACGTCTACCATGCACAGCTCACACCTGACTGACATACCAAGATGTAGAGATAGCACTGAGCTTGGCTGTGTTCATGCAGACTCTCACACACCCTTTTCACATGAAGAACCACTACAAACACACAACAGTTACATGGTTCAGCTTGCCTGCTTCCCTTTCTTACCACACACATTTGCTGACTTCTTGTGTCAGCCTAGGCCTCCTGCCCCCACCCCACAATGCCTTGTGCAAGTGATGATGATTGTGCCATAGCCATGGTTTCTCTCTTTTGGATTCAGGAATACAAAAGTTTTGTGTCTGATGCACAGGATGCATAGCTACATTAGTGCCTGGTCTATATGCATTTGTGTTATTGAACTGATAATTGTACCTGTCACTTTGGTTCACAGGTTCATAGATTAGTACTAGGCTAACTGCCCCTGTAGACCATTTTAAGCCTAGCCAATTACCCCATATGAGAATTTAGAATCAAACCCTGCACCTTGTATTTGTAAGGTAACAACTTGGCCATTATGCCAGCCCCCCACCATGCCTTGCCAAATTGCACAGTGGATAGCATCATCATGTCAGCAATTTCTACTGTATTCTCTTGTAAGGGTTGTGAAGTCAGGAACTGCAATGTGTCTAATTACTTTCTAACTTTTTTCTTTAATGTTTTCCAGTACATATATATGGTGCACATCATAAGACAAACCATCACATTCAGATCTCAGGATTGTATGACAGCAATGTAGTCAAACTCATCAGAACAGTAATACAGTATAATGTTCTCTTATGCATGAACCTCACCAGACACATGCAGCAGCTGGACAGACCTCGGATTATGTAGCCCAGGCAGATATGATCCTAGTCCTGAGCAGCATCCTACCATCATCCAGAATGATACCACAGCACAAGCAGAAAATGATTGATTTCAACAATTGGCTAAGTTTCTGGCGTCATTCTAAGGGGATCCAGTATCTGTCTGCCTGGGATGACATGATTGACAGACCTCAATTCTTTGCCAGAGATGGCCTGCATCTGTCTCCCCTGGGCTTTCGGATACTGGCCTCTTGCCAACCCTACAGTGCCTTTTTTAGGTGGTGTCCCAAAGACAAAATTACTACCATAACAGCTACAAACAAATGCAATATGAGGGTCATGCTTCTCAACGATAGAAGTCTAAATCTCAAAATGCACTCGCTCAAAGCACTCCTTAAAATGCAGAACATTGACGTTTGTACTGTAACAGAGACCTGGCTCAAGGCAGCAGAAAGCACCCCTGCACTACCAGGCTATAACTCATTCCACACCTTTCGCCCCAGAACTTGGACTGAAGCTCCAAAGGCGGTGGTGTTTCCATATTCATAAAGGATGTGCACACCTCCAGACTGGTAGCCCAACATAACACATCTGAGATACTTCAAGTGCAGCTAACATTGTGTAAGACAGCAATTCAGATTGTAGCCTGCTATAGATCCCCAACCATGTCCCAAGACTCATACTCCATGTTCCTATGCACCCTGGAGAATATTAGGGTCCAACCTAACACTCTCATACTGGGCGACTTCAACTACCCCTCCATTAACTGAGAAAACTACTCATGTACCAATACACTTGCCCAATGCTTTCTGGAATTCATTAATTCCAATGCCCTGGACCAGCTCGTTCTTACCCCCACTAGTGGTAGCAACATCCTTGACCTGGTCATTACTAACATGGGCAACCATTGCTCTACACCAGTAGTCAACTCCTCCCTAGTTAGATCCGACCACAAGCTAATCACCTTGGAAATCCACATCACTCCTACCCACAAAGGTGACCACCATGAAAAACTTCTCCAAAGATAACTTTGGGCTCCTAAAAACAGAGGTGGCTAACTTCACTGCACCCATGCAAATGGAAAATAGCTGCATGATCACCGACTCATACACCAATGCACTGTACAAATACATACACAAATGCATGGATCTCGTCATACCCAATAGAACCAAGATGCTCTCCTCAAAAAAAGGAAGCCAATCTGGTGGTCTGCTGACATAAACAAACTCTACAACAGAAGGAGGAAATTGATGCAGGATAAGGTGAAGTCCCAAGACTAGAAAAACTCCCTTATCAGCCTCAACAAAAGGTTGAGATCACTCATCAAATCCTCTAAAGCTAGCTATGAAAACAGAATTGCAGCAGATAGTAAAGACAACCACAAGGCCTTCTATAGTTATATAAAGAATCTCCATGGCAATAACCAGATTTGCTCTGAGCTACTGCACAGTGGTACCTCCTATACTGAGCCAACAGATATTGCCAATATACTGGCCGACAGATTCAGTGCTAACTTTACACCCCCCCCAAAGGACCAATCATAATACCAGTAGATTGCCAGGCACCCAGTATTACTGCTGCACAGGTTAAAATAGCACTGTCCAAGGCCAAAAATACAGCTTCTATGGGACCTGACAATATCTCTGGCTGTGTTCTTCATGAACTACAGAGTGAACTGGCACCTCACATGTTTGCCCTGTTCAGTTACAGCCTCACCTCAGGCTTTTCCCTACTGAATGGCGCACTGCTACAGTCATCCCTCTTCACAAAGGAGGAGCGACTACAGACCCCAGGAATTATCACCCCATTAGCCTGATGAGTCTGATATGCAAAGCTATGGAACGCATCATCATGGACCTAATAAACAAGGATATAGGGATTCTCCAAACTCTGGATACTACACAGTTTGATTTTGTGAAGGGTAGATTGTGCCTGCTCACCTTGGTCGACTTCTTTGAGTTAGTCACCAGTGCTGTGGATGAAGGCAAGGTGGTTCATACAGCCTACCGTGATCTGACTAAGGCCTTTGATACCATTCCCCATTCAGGAATCATAGAAAAACTCAGTAAGCTTGGCATCAACCCCTATATCAGTAGGTGGGTTGCAAACTGGCTCAGAGATAGAACCCACAGTGTGAAAGTAGCTGACTCCAAGTCAGACTGCTGACTAGTCACTAGTGTAGTCCCACAGGGTTCGGTCCTGGGTCCTCTCCTGTTTGGTATCTACTTCTCTGAAGTGCAGGCCAACACGAAGTTCACAGACGATTGCAAGTTGGGAGGTATTATTAACTCCCCAAGTGATGTTGACATCCTACAGAAAGGCCTCAGTGAGGCCAACGACTGGTGTCAGAACCATGGCCTTAAGCTCAATGCCAAAAAATGTGTCGTCATCCCCCTTGGGAAAAACCCGGTTACCTTGAATTACCAAATTGATGGTAGTCCACTGAACACAGAAGGCGTTATAAGAGATCTGGGAGCACATGTTGACAGCAGCCTCTCTTTTGACCACAACATTGCCACTGTGATCAGAAAGTCCTTCTATGTGGCATATTTATTTATTTATTTTTTTCAATTTGGTGACCGGGGAGGTCCACTGGGCTCGAAGAGCCCATTTTCAGTGGAGGTCCGGGGAGAAAAGCTCAATAGTACAAAGTATAAACTACATAATACGGAATACATAGTACAAAGTAAAAACTGCATAGTTGAAAGTCAACATAATTCAATACATAGATGCTAAAAGGTGAGAATAGCTCCATAATACAAGTATAAACTTCATAGTTCAGAATACATATACAAAGTAAAAGCAACATAGTTCAAAGTTAATAAAATTCAATACATAGTTGCTAAAAGGTGCAGTAAGTACCTTGTGGGTATAAAATGGCAAGTAAGGACAGTTGAACTGCAGCATATATACAGTATATCTTACATATTTACATGATTGTAGGTTGAGAACAGTTGTAGAGGGTAGAATTTCTTCATGGTTAGAAATGTTAGATAGTGATCTGAGAGTGATTATTAGGGGATAGATCCCTGGTAAGTAAGGAAAGAATGGGACTTTGGATGTGACAGCTTGGGTAGGTAGAGTGCAACTGCACTTCCAACTATGGGAGAGGTGAGAATGGAGCTGGATTTTGAAAAGTTCAAAGTTTTGAGAGATTCTTAGAGATGGAGGGAGGGAGTTCCATTTTTTGGATAAGTTAAAGGATAGAAGTAGCTGCCCAGCAGGGCGATTTGGTTTATACACAGAGATTAGGTTTTGAAGGGCAGATCTTAGGGGTCTGAGAGGGGTGTATGAAGGTAAGATGTTAGCATGTGTTGGACTGGACATGTATTAGGTTTGAAAATAAGCCTGTGGGCTGTACAGAATTGGAGGTAGTCCAGGTAAGTGGGAAGTTCTAGCCATTGCAGCTGATGGAGGGTTATACAGTGGTGAGTAGAGAATTTGGATGAGGTTGCAAACTTTGAGATTTTGTTGTAGCAGGTTTCCAGTTTAGAAGCATTAGAGGAAGATAAGTTGGTTAGTAAGGGAGCACCATACAACAGAGAGGGTAGTAAGTAAGTTGTGACGAGGGTCTGTTTAGTTGAGGGGGAGAGGAAGTGTGAGTTTCTGTACAGCATGCCAGGTTTCTGATGTGTTTTCTTAATATTTAGTTGAATATGGGTATCAAATTTTAGATGCTCATCAATAGTAACCCCTAGAAATTTGGCAAAAGGGACAATTTCTATAGCGGAGTTAGAATGGCTGATAATTTTGAAGGAGGTTTTGTCAAGATGGATAGATTTTGAAGGGGTGAATAGTAGGATTTTAGATTTATTGGCATTTAGGGAGAGATGGTTTTGAAGCATCCAGTTCTCAGTAGTTGGAAAGCAGTTTGAGTTATAGTTTGGAGCTCAAGGAGGTTGGAGGCAGAGCAGACTAGTGTGGAGTCATCTGCGTATTGTACTATTCTGGTGTTGGGAACTGATGTGTGGAAATCATTAATGAAAATATTAAAGAGCATAGGGCCGAGTATGGATCCCTGGGGTACCACAGTTGGGGTTGAAAGGAAGGCAGAGGTACCAGTTTTCCATTTTACAGCCTGGGATCTATCAGAGAGGTAGCTGCTAAACCAGCTAAAGGTGTTTTGTGAGAGGTTAAGTTTAGAAAGGTGGGTAAGGAGGTGGGAATGGGAGACAGTATCAAAAGCTTTGGAGAGGTCAAGGAGGACTGTGGACACTAGATTTCTGGAGTCACAGGCATGGTTTACTATGTCTAGGAATGAAAGAAGAGCTGTCATTGTGCTATGGCCAGGACAGAACCCATGTTGAGTTGGGGTGAGGAGTTGCTTATTTGTAAGAAATGGCATTAGCTGGAGGTGGATACATTTCTCAAGAAGTTTTGAAATAGGAGATAGTATTGCCTTGGGTCAGAAGTTGGAGAAGTTATTAATTTTGTCTCCTTTGTGGAGAGGTAGGATAAAAGCGGTATGCCATAGTTTAGGGATGTATGATTCCTGTATGGATCTGTTGATGAGTCTACTAATGGGAATGGCAATGCTGTCTGCTGCTAGTTTTAGAAAGATAGAGGGGATGTTGTCAGGGGCATTGGAGCAAGGCTTAAGTTTAGAGAGAAGTTTCTTTATGTATGGTATGGAGATGGATTTGAGATGAAAAGCAGGAGAGTTTAGGATGGAAGATTGGGGAGAGGAGTTGTTAGGGAAGGTTTTGGTAAGTTCTGCTATGGAGTTAGTAAAGAAAGAATTGAACAGTGTGGCTATTTCTGTGTCAGGTTTGCTAGTGTCAGGGCAAGGATTGTTTTGGTACCTGGATTAAGAAGGGAGTTGATGGATTTCCAGAACTGTTTGGGGTTTGTGGAATGAGTAGTCTGGAGTTTGATATAGTATAATGTTTTATCCTGTGTAATATGTTTTTTGGCTAGGTTGTGGAGTTGTTTGTATTTAAGAAGGGTGTTAGAGTGTTTATTGCATTGATAGAGTTTCCAGGTCTTGTCCCTTTGTAGCATGAGAGTTTTGGTATCCTTAGTAAGCCAGGGGGTGGAATTGGTCTTTACAATTTTTGTTCTTGGAGGGGCCAGGGAGTTTAGGGTGTCTATGAAGGTTGAGTTGAAGAATTCTACAGCATTATCAAGAGGGAGGGTTTTTAGATTGTCCCAGTTTATAAGTTTTAGAGAATTGGAGAAAGTTGTGGCATTGAAGTTTGTGAGATTGAGTATGTATATATTGGTGTAGGTGAGGAGAGGATGGAGTTGATCTATGGATGAAGGCTGGTAAGTGATCGCTAATGGAGTCTGGTAATGTGCCTATGTGAGAGATGTTATTTGGGTGGGAGACAAGGATCCAGTCCAATATGGCGCCTGTGGGTTATTTTTGTTGGGTCTAGTTATAGCATTAGTAAGTTGAGAGAAGTTATATAGATTGATGGATATGGTGGGGTTTTTGGCAGTAATTGTATTCCAGTCGATGTTAACATCTCCTAGAATATATGCCTCAGACTTGATATTGGTTGAGGCCCATTTTAGAATTTCTTCCAGAGTACTAGTATTATTTCCTGGGGGAATATAGAGGGCTATGACACAAATGTTCTTATCATTATTTAGTTTAAGGGTGCCTATGACTAGTTCAGTGTTGTTGAACTGAGGAATTGGATTTTGGTA
Organism: Protopterus annectens; assembly: GCF_019279795.1. Taxonomy (NCBI): domain Eukaryota; kingdom Metazoa; phylum Chordata; order Ceratodontiformes; family Protopteridae; genus Protopterus; species Protopterus annectens. The sequence continues at coordinate 1,783,774,605 of NC_056744.1, read as the reverse complement.
GGGGCTGATGAAGAGTAGGTTGGAGTATATAAGGGCCACTTCTCCTCCCTTTTTTTTTTGGGCGATCATGTCTGAGAGTTTGAAATCCTGGAGGTAAGATTTCTGAGTTTGCTATATTGGGTTTTAGCCATGTCTCTGATATGGCTACTATGTCAGGTTGGGCATGGTATAGCCATGCATGGAAGTGGCCTATTTTGTTTTTTAAACTCTGGACATTGATTTTTAGGAGTTTGATATATTTAGGGTTGGAGATATGGGTGGTAGTAGGTTGGAGCGTTGTTTATAGTAGGTCCTGGGTTGGGGTGTATATCACCTGCTAGGCATAGGTGGTTGAAGGGGAATGAGATAAGGGGTTTGCTTTTGGAGCATATTGTGAGGAATAGTAATGATTTATAAGTATGATGTCTCATAGAGGTAGGATGTTTTAGTCTGACGTAGAGAAGTGGGTGCAGTTGTATTAGGTTGGGAAATATTGTGTGGAAGTGAGATAAGGTAACAGGATGAATGTTGGTAAGGGTGATGGTAGGATGAGGAGGGGATAGGACTGAGAGTGGTAATCTGAGAGATGAATAAGAGGTAGCATGATATAGAGGAATTAGAAGTATTAGGCAGAGGCTAGGGATGAGGGGGTGTAACAAGGCATGGTGCGGTGTAGGATTACAGAAAGAAATGGCAGGTGGGTTTGTGAGTGAAGGAGTGGGGGAGAGGGGAAGTAGATAGATGTAAGGAATGTATGTGAGTGTAAGAGGGAGGGGTGTAGAAGAGGGTGAAATTACCCTGTTGATTGGGAAGGGCAGGGAGAGAGATGGTATTGGATGATTAGAGGGGAGGGGCTTGTGAGGAGATGTGTCTTGGTTGGTAGGGAGGAAGGGGAGGAGCTGCATAGTTACAATAAAGATGGGAGTACTGGGAGTGGATGGAATTTGGGGGTAGGGTAGGGGAGTGGAGTGAGCCCGCAGGGCGAACGGAGCGGGTAGACCCAAGGAAAGAAGACAGCAGGACAGTGTGAAAAAACAATCAGTCTGGTGAAGGTAAGTACAGACGGAGGTGAGCAGGATGGTTAATGGGATACTTGTGGTACTGTACTAAGGTAAGGGAGAAGACAAGTATCAGAGCTGGATGGAGGGTAGGACTGATACTAAGCAGTTAAAGAGAGAGAAATGACTATTAAGATGTTACATTATAGCGAGTGAGAAGGAGAGAGGGAAGAGAGGTTATAGATGGGTAGACACTGCCACCTAGTGGCCAAATCTTATAATTGTAGGGAGAGGAAAGTACAGTTGTGTACACTTAACCATAAATGTAGATGTTCGAGTGTATTCACTGTTGCAGTCATTACATTTGGGTAATCTGCTGGCAGGTTGCCCTCAGTTGGCCTGAATAACAAAGTCTTGGGTCCTGCGTCGGTTGCTGTCTCCTCTTCCATGACATCAGGTCATCAGGGGTATAAAACATGCAGCCGACGCCATTTTAATCAGTTTTTCCTTGCCCCAGATGTCAGGTGCCCCCAAATGGGGAGCAAAAAAATATATATATATAACTATAAATATATAAATGCAGTTTAGAATACATAAAATTTACCTTCAACTAAAAGCAAATACACCACAAAGGCTTTTGAGTATAGTGAAGGAAAGAAAAGTTATAGAAAGGGGGCTGGCGTAATCTGGACTGCAACAGTGAATACACTCGAACATCTACATTTATGGTAAGTGTACACAACTGTACTATGTTCTTCATGTTTCACTGTTGCAGTCATTACATTTGGGTAGAATCCCAAAGCTATGGATGGGAGGATGGAACTAAACAGCATTAGGAGCAGCTATAAGGCCCTGCAGGACTGCAATGGCAAAGCCTGCCCTGGATTTAGAGAAGAGAGGTAAATGGTAATGCTTTGTGAATTTATGAACTGAGCTCCAAGTAGCAGCTTCTAAAATGTCTCTGGTAGGGACCCCTCTGAGAAAAGCTGCTGAAGTAGAGGCAGCCCTGGTGGAATGGGATCTGATCCCCTTGGGCACAGGTTTACCATGGTGCAAGTAGGAGAAACGAATGCAATGGCTTATCCATTTAGAAATAGTCTGCTTTGATATAGCCTTCCCCTCTGATCCTGCAGCAAATGCCACCAGTAGTTGCTCAGACTTTCTTAGAGATTTTGTCCTGTTTAAGTAGAATCTTAGTTCTCTGTGTACATTCAATAAATGCAGAATCCGCTCCCCCTTATTCTGCGGGTTTGAGAAGAAAGTTGGTAGGTGAATGGTCTGGTTAAAAGCCACACTGAATACCACCTTAGGCATAAAGGAAGGACTGGTCCTGAGAGACACCCTATCTGGGTAAACAATAATGAAAGGCTCCACTGCCATGAGAGCCTGTAGTTCTGAAACCCTTCTAGCTGAAGTAACTGCCAAAAGAAAGGCTGTCTTCCAAGAAAGGAATTTTATATCCACAGTAGCTGCTGGTTCAAAAGGAGGTAGGGTGAGTTTTTCCAGGACAAAATTGAGGTCCCATGCAGGAGTTGTCACTCTCCTGGGAGGCCTTAAATTTTTGGCCCCTCTGAGGTACTGTTTTAGCAGAGGATGAGAAAAGAGGGGAGGCTCTGTGTTGTAATGAGCCGAGATGGCAGAGGCATGGATTTTTATTGAAGAAAAAGATAGGCCCTTGTGAAGCATCTCAGTTAAATATTGCAAAATCTGAGGAATATTGGGCATTGCTGTGTCTAATCCTTGTGCTTGGTTCCAAGCACAGAATCTATTCCATTTATAAGCATAATATTTTCTAGTACTAGGCCTTCTGGCCTCCAAAATGACATCCATCACAGGTTTACTGAGAGATGTGGTTGGTGAAATTAGTTGATTAGCCATGCTGCAAGATTCAGTTTGGAGCTGCGTGTGCAGAATTTGATAGTTCTGCTGAGACGATAGGTGATGCGTTTGAGGCAAGTACCATTGTGGAAGGTATGACATATTCCTTAGAAGCAGGTACCAGTGTTGGCGAGGCCAGTCAGGAGCAATTAGAATCATTTTTGTTTTTTCCTGTCTGACTTTTAGTAGGACATTGGAGAGTAGAGGCAGAGGAGGAAAGGCATAGACTGATAGGTTTTTCCAGCTGAAGGAGAGAGCATCCACTTTCCATGCTTTTTGTGATGAATTCTTGTGCAGAATTTGTCCAACTGATAGATATATTTACCTCTCCCCAAAACTATGTCTGGGCTCCCCCATTTTTGTGTTAATATGCTGAAGATTTGTGGATCCAGTTTCCATTTGTGCGGGTCCATAAGATTTCTACTTAGGTCGTCTGCCAGAGTATTTTGCTTTCCTAGCAGGAATTGAGCTTAAAGATGTATTTGGTAAGTCAAGGCTGTGTTCCACAAGGTCATGGCTAGTCTGCAAAGGGGGTAGAAGTGGGTACCCCCTGCCTGTTTATGTACCACATAACTGTGGTGTTGTCCGTTTTATCAGTAGTTGTCCTGGATGAAGGAAGTCCTTGAAGGCTGTCAGAGCATTCTGAACAGCTAGCATTTCTTTCTGGTTGATATGTAGATGCATTTGGTTTGAGGTCCATTTGCCCTGAATGCATCTCCCTGCCAGGTGGGCCCTCCAAGCAGTCTGATGCGTCTGTAGTTAGGGTTTGGGTGGCAGGGGGTAGAATGAATGACAGTACCTTGTTTTGGTGACATGTCCCTGCCCACCAAAGAAACTCCTGTTGCAGGCAGGGAATGAGAGGGATCACTGTTTCCAGGCTGTGACAATGTTGACTCCATAAGCTGTTTAGATACCATTGAAGTTTCCTCATATGCAGTCTCGCATATGGAATTAGCAGAATGCAGGATGCCATGAACCATATGACAGGGTGCCTAGAGAGGAGTTGTGGTATTGTATGAGGAAGTCGGGAGTGTCAGAGAAGTATGTACGAGTGGTGCAGGATATGCACGAGGGTAGTGTGACAGCGGTGAGGTCTGCGGTGGGAGTAATGGATGCATTTAAGGTGGAGGTGGGATTACATCAAGGATCAGCTCTGAGCCTTTTCTTATTTGCAATGGTGATGGACAGGTTGACAGACGAGATCAGACAGGAGTCCCCGTGGACTATGATGTTTGCAGATGACATTGTGATCTGTAGTGAGAGTAGGGAACAGGTGGAGTAGACCCTGGAGAGATGGAGATATGCTCTAGAGAGAAGAGGAATGAAGGTCAGCAGGACTAAGACAGAATATATGTGTGTGAATGAGAGGGAGGATAGAGGAATGGTGAGGATGCAGGGAGTAGAGGTGGTGAAGGTGGATGAGTTTAAGTACTTGGTATTAACAGTTCAGAGTAATGGTGAGTGGAAGAGAGGTGAAGAAGAGAGTACAGGCAGGATGGAGTGGGTGGAGAAGAGTGTCAGGAGTGATTTCTGACAGACGAGTACCAGTAAGAGTGAAAGGGAATGTCTACAAGAGGGTAGTGAGACCAGCTATGTTATATGGGTTGGAGACAGTGGCACTGACAAAAAGGCAGGAGTCAGAGCTTGGCATGGAAGAGTTGAAGATGTTAAAATTTGCACTGGGTGTGATAAGGATGGACAGGATTAGGAATAAGTATATTAGAGGGTCAGCCCAGGTTGGAAGGTTTGGAGACAAAGCCAGAGAGGCAAGATTATGTTGGTTTGGACATGTGCTGAGGAGGGATGCAGAGTATATTGGGAAAAAGATGCTAAGGATGAAGCTGCCAGGTAACAGGAAAAGAGGAAGGCCTAAGATAAGGTTTATGGATGTGGTGAGAGAGGACATGCAGGTGGTTGGTGTGACAGAGCAAGATGCAGAGGACAGAAAGAAATGGAAACAGTTGATCTGCTGTGGCGACCTTACGGGAGCAGCCAAAAGAAGAAGAAGTAGGATGCCGTGAACCCCAAAGCCTGCAGAATTTGTCTTGCAGATAGCTGGGTTTTGTTGCCACTTGTTTGAAGTATGTTATCAATTGAATTTGTTTGTCTGGCGTGAGGTAAGCCATCTGGGCAGTTGTATTCAAATTTGCACCGAGGAATGTAATTATTTGAGAGGATACCAGTTGTGATTTATTTTCGTTTATGGTGTACCCTAGGCATGCTAGAAGCCTTTTTACAAATGCCAGATGTTGAAGAAGAGTGTCCTCGTCCTCTACCTGAATGAGACAATCATCCAGATAAGGATAAATTTAAATGTTTCTTTGTCTGCAAAATGCAATTACTGGTGCCAGGCACTTTGTAAAGACCCTGGGCGCAGTAGATAAGCCAAAGGGCAGTACAGAGAATTGGTAATGCAAAAAGCCTGCTTTGAAGCGGAGATATCTTCTGCAAGATTCCTTTATTAGGATATGCAGGTATGCTTCTTTTAAGTCTAGAGTTACCAACCAGGCATTCTTGCCTAGCATAGGCAGTAGCTGTTGTAAAGTCAGCATTTTGAATTTTGGAATGTCCAGGAACATGTTTAAAATTGATAAGTCCAGAATTGGGCGCCATGATTTGTCTTTTCTGGGTACCAGGAAAAGTCTTGAATAAAACCCTTGTCCTTTTTCCTTTTCTGGTACTGGTTGAATAGCCCCCATATCCATGAGGGACGTGACTTGTTTCTGGGCCTCTGCCCACTGGTTTGGTGGCAGATCTGGCCATCCATTTGGAATTGGCCACATGTGGAAATGAAATATGTACCCCTGGGATACTATGTTTAATACCCACTTGTCCTGGATAATTAAATGTCAATTTTGAGCATGAAGTGCTAGTTCCCCCCAAGGGGGCTGCCAAAAGATAAGTGCTTGGAGATGGCAGAGGAAAGTCATTGAGACTGTTTACTGTAGGGTTGTGTTTTGTTACCTCCTGATTTGGAGGTGGAGGCACCCCATTGCTTTGACCTGTAAGATCCTTGTGATTGATATCTGGAACCTTTGGAGCACCTGGGTTTGCCCTGAGCAGCTCTGTTGGACACAGGAAAGGACCAATTCTTAGTAGGCCAGTGACTACTGAACCTGGGTGGCTGCACTTACAAGAAATCTTTTACAGTTTGCATAGATTTAGCTTTGTCTTCCATTTTCTTTAAAACCTCTTCTGCCTTATTACCAAACAGACTGTCATGCTGTAAAGGGGCATCCAACAATTTAGCTTTAACATGATCAGGCAGATTTTGCTCCTTGAGCCAGGCATGCCTTCTTATCACAGATCCAGTTACGGCGGCCCTGCAAGAGGCCTCCAAGGAATCAAAACCACATTGCAAAATATGCTTTCCAACCTATTCTGCTGAATGCATTAAATCCTGTAACTCTTTATTTTCCACACAATCAGAAATCAACATCATTTTCTGTTTCAGTAAGCCCATAACATGCTGTTGATATTTAAGCATATGAAACTGGCAGTTTAAAGCCCTGATTGCCAAGGATGTATAAACCTTCTTTCCCCATCTATCCAGCGCCCCGGAATCTCTATCAGAAGGGGTAGGATTTTTGGCTGTAGAAGCCTTAACACCCTTGGGACCCTAAGAAATAGTCTCAGGGTCAGCAGCAGGATTTTTGAAAAGAAATTTGTGGGAGTCAGAAACCCTGTAATATCTGTCTGGCTTACTAGGAGCCAGAGGCAGGGAATCAGGAACCATGCTTGATTCCGAGAACACATCATCAACAATGTCTAAAACAGGAGGTATTGCCAAAGGCCTATGCTGAGGAAGAAGAAGAAAATCCCTAAGCCTCTTTTTTTATTCTGAGAAGTCCTGACTCTCCCAGTGAAAATGTTCCCTTAAAGTATGCAAAGTCTCTCCAAAAGAGTAATCCTCAGGAGGAGAAGCAGAAGGGATGAATTCCTCTGCATCAGAGTCCTCATAAGGTGGAATAGAAAATTCCTGATCAGAAGAGGAATCAGAAAAAATGGAAACCTGATCTGAAGATTCATAATCAGTGCCTTGCCTAGGCCTCTTAGCAGGGGGGGGGGTGGAAACCCCTGATCAAGGTAATTAAATCCTCAGCTATTTTGATCATTTGTTTTTTAAGGCATAGGGGCCTGAGCACGTGGCTCATGCGCCAGTTTTTTAGACATAGAAGTTGGTTTTGGCCTTGTTTTTGATAATGGCTTCGGTTTAATATACAAATGTTGAGGCCTGAAAACACCCTCAGAAGCCGGTGCCTGCTCAGCGGCTCTGAACCCATCCAAGGGAGAGACATCCGCGGCTTCAATACTTGCAGAATCCGTGGCATACTGGACTCTTAATAGGTCTCGGTAGAGGCCTGCGACTCAAAAGTAGCGGGTATCAGGGGCTGCAAAAGCATATCACTGAGTACCGGCGAACTGGCGACTGGCTTAGGAGAAGCTTTGTCGTCAGTTTTGGACCTCGATGGTCTGTCTCTGTCTTTTTCCTTGCGTTTTTTGTGAACTCTGGTAGTCAGAATCCTAACCAACGACATTTCAGGCTAGTTAAATCTTAAACCAAAATATTTAGAAGCAAAAATATACCAATGCTTAATAGTGCGTTGGTTAAATTTAGCACAAAACTGACAGCAAGGCACGTTGTGATCAGGGCCTAGGCAAGGAATACAGTACAAATGAAAATCCTTATGAGGTATTTGCTTCCCACAAGTAATGCAATTATTAACTTTTACTGACATTGGTAAGGAGCAAGAAAAAGTTTCCCCAACGGGGTACTTAGCTTTAGTTTGAAGACTTTGGTTCTGAAACTCAAAAATGAAAATTATAGGAGTCGGCCGACAGGCACTTGCGAACTGCTTCTTCTTCGGGCATCATGTGGCAAGAAAGATTGATTAAAATGGCATCGGCTGCATGTTTTATACCCCTGACGTCATGGAAGAGGAGACAGCAACCGTCGCAGGACCCAAGACTTTGTTATTCAGGCCGACTGAGGGCAACCTGCCAGCAGATTACACAAATGTAATGACTGCAACAGTGAAACACAAAGAACATCCACTATATCAGTTAAATAGATGTAGGGAGCAAGGCGGCTCTGATATAGGGAAGGAAGAAGCCAGGGATGAGGCAGGTATGAGGGGATTCACAAATATAAGGGTATGGCTGCTGAGTATTCTGGCTAGGATCCTTTACTAACACCAGGCAAGTGGTTGAGCAATTTCACAAGCAGAATTACATTAGGTATGGCAGCATATTACATACTTTCTGTAATCCTTTCATTTCACTTCTGGGAGAAAAGGTAGGACTGTCCCTGTAGGGAGTCAGACATATAAGGTAGGACTTGATATCTTGAGAATGGTCTTGAATGTCCAGGAGAACTGGGCCAGTAGACAAAGTAAAACTGGGTAAAGAAGGTTGAAGAGTGGCTACAGAGGCTGCAACTGTCTGCAAGAAGACAGTAATATATTTAACATATGTACCACTACCACCATGGCACTGACAGCAATGGACGGACCCAGACTTCAATTCTTTTCAGTCAAACTGTGTTCAAACAATAAACTTCAATCACTCTCTCATCTGGATTTTGAAAAGTAGAACGAGGACTCATCTCATTACTAAGGGTTTTGCATCCAGGAAGAAAGAGGTCATTGTCTCCCTCTACTCTTCTCTCATTAGGCCAATCATCGAGTACAATGCCCCATTTGACATGCACCTCACCAGACACCTGCAACAACTGGAGAGGCCACAAAAGTACCTTACAAAGAGGATCCTAGGTCTTAAACACTTGTCTTATATGGACAGACTCAAAAATCTCCAACTATTCTCTGTCGCATATCGCCTACTTAGAGGCGATCTCTGCTTGACTTACAAAGCCATGTCTGACTCAGCTCTGTTAGAAATGCTACATCTAAAGAAATCCCAATCCCTCCACACCACACGCTCCAGAGACCTCATCCTCATTACCACAATTAAAAGAACATGCTGGAGGGACAGGTTCATAACCCAGAGATTGCCCATGCTGTGGAATAGACTTCCCATACATGTCAAACAGAGCACCTCACTGGCCCTCTTCAAGAGAAATCTTGATGAGTGGATGGGAAATAGAAAATTCACCCTGGGGATCACTCCACTGGCCCTGGGATCACGCCACTGGCTCTACTCGACAGAGGCACTAGGAACTAAGGTCGGGTGGCATGATGCCAGGGTAATCCTATGGGCTAGGCTTATAATGGCTCCAGTGCCATTAGCCTAGTACACACCTATTCCTATGAACAAAGTCTCAAAAAGTCATGGACGTTCAGAATTGACATTTAGCTGAAACACCTGATATCCTTAAAGTGTAATTTGCATATATCCAATGTTGCCTCTGATACAAGAGGTTTAATGTATCACACAGTGGAAAGTCTAACTTTGCTAGATTTTTCATTTTGTGTTTTTTAACCAATTGGTTTTCCTGTGTGACCTTTTTACTTATTGTTTTAGATTGTTAGTAGCGATATTTTGTAGATACCCTAATGTTTATGAGTATCAGTTGGGTATGACAACCCTATGTTTCCAAAGTCAAACATTGCTCTTAGGCTGTGCTGATGATGCCATAAGAGGGCAGAAACATGCATGTCCACAGCTAGAGGGTTTGGCTTTACTGGCCTGAAATTATCCATAAATAGACTTAAAAGGAAAAGAAAATGTCACGGACATTCAGAATTGTCATTTAGCTGAAATACCCAATATCCTTAAAGGGTATATTTGCATATATCCCATGTTGCCTCTGATACAAGAGGATTACGGTATCACACAGTAGAAAGTCTAGCTTTGATAGCCTTTTCTTTTTGTGTTTTTTAACCAATTGGTTTTCCTGTATGACCTTTTTACTCATTTTAGTTTGTTAGTCAATTTTTGCTAACATATTTTTTCTTTGATTTTGTTTTTGGTCTCTGTAAGTGTTAAAATACTCGGTTATCTACAGTATATATCAGTACATGATATGCTCTATGTTGTGCTATCACTATAATGTTCTTAGTTTCTTTAGTTATCATATGACTACTAATGTATTATTCTAGATCTTACTAATTGTATTATTATTATTTTGTGGAGCTTTTCTCCCCGGGTCTTCTCAGAAAACAGGCTCCTGGCCCAGTTGGATACCAGCCAGTTAACAAATGTAAATAAAAAATAAATAAAATAAAATATTAGGATTTCTAGGCAGAAATGAGAGAAATGTGGAAGAAAGATACCCATACAGTCCCAATAGTAGTAGGAGCAACGGGCCTTATAAAAAAGAATCTTCAATCGTATTTAGATATGTTACCAATACATGTAACTCCATACGAGTTGCAAAAGCCCTCAGTGCTAACACCACTGAAGCTGAAAATAAACTTCTTAATATTATTTGTGAGTTACAAAGCAGAAACACAGAATTTGCTCATGTGATAGCAGGTGATTTCAACAGAGCTGAGTTAAGGAGGTGCTACCCCATTTTTATCTGTATGTGGGTTTCCCCACCAGAGGGGAGACTATCTTAGTCAAGGCTTACATCAGTATTAAAGGAGCCTTTAAAAGCTTTGAAGCACCTCAACATAGGCAGCGCTGATCACACTGCCATCCTGCTTCTGCCTACCTATAAGACAGCTTTGATCAGAGAAAAAACAACAACTGAACAGATCAGAGTCTGGCAGGAGGGTTGCATGGATTGCCTTCAGGACTGTTTCAATACCATCTTCTGGGAGGTCTTCAAAGAAGCAGCTATGCACAACCTCTAGTTAGACATAGACGCCTATACCAAATCAGTTCTTGCCTACATAAATAAATGCATGGAGGATATAACCACCATGAAAGCCATCACTATAAGAGCTAATCAGAAGCCCTGGCTCATCAGGAATGTCTATGAGCTACTGAGGGAAAGAAACACAACTTTCAAGGCAAATGACAAAGAAAGGTTAAAGGTGGCAAGGTCAAACCTGTAAAAGGGCATCAAAGAGGCAAAGAGGGAGTATGCTAGGAAAATTCAGCTCCACTTTCAAGACATGAGGGACACAAAAAGACTATGGCAGGGGATACGGCAGCTCACAGACTATAAGACAAAAACACCCCAATGTGATGACAGCTTGGAATTCCTAAATGAACTGACCTCCTTCTTCTGCATACTTGAGGAGAAGACCACCACTGTACCTTCTAAAACAAACACTGAAAGAGGAGTTAGTGCTCACCTTAAACTCTGAGGAGGTGCGACTTCAGCTTAAGAAGGTGAATCCTAGGAAGGCTGCTGGCCCAGATAACATACCTGGCAAGGTGTTGAAGGGGTGTGTGGATCAGTTATGTCTGGTACTGACAGACATCTTCAACTCATCCCTTGCTATGCCATTTCAAGGAAACAAGTATTGTCCCACTTCCAAAGAACCCAACCTTACCTGCCTCAGTGACTTCAGACTGGTCGCCTTAACATCAAATGTCATTTAGTGCTTTGAGAGGATTGTGAAGAAACATCTATCTATGGGTCTGCCTAAGTCCTTCAATCCACTACAGTTTGCATAGCAGGCAAACAGATCGACTGCAGATGTGATGTCAGTTGCGCTACATCTTAAAACACCTAGAAGGGAGGAACAACTATGTAAGGCTGCTGCACATTGTACTCAGTTCTGAGTTCAGCACTGTGATACTGATGCAACTGGTGGATAAGCTCATGAAACACAGAATAAACATGTACCTATGTAACTGGACTCCTGACTTTCTGATTGGTAGAACCCACTGGACATGTGCTGGAAACAACACCTCTCAACACATAGTATAAATACTCGTGTCCCCCAAGGTTGTGTGCTCAGGCCCTTGATTTTCACCTTCCTCACCCATGACTGCACTGCAAAATATAACACAAACCATATTTAAAATTTGCTGATGATACCAGAGTCATGGGTTTCAGTGGTGGGGATGAACATAACTACAGGGATGAGGTGAACACTTTGATTGCCTGGTGTGACAGAAACAATCTGGATCTGAATGTTACTAAGACAAAGGAAATGATTATGGGCTTCAGGAGAAAGGCAACAGTTCACCAACCACTCACTATCAAAGGGGAGGTAGTAGAGAAAGCCAAAACAGCCAAGTTCCTGGGCTGTCACATCACAGCTGACCTCTCCTGGACTGTTAATACCAGCCATGTAGTCAAGAAGGCTCAATAGAGGCTTCACTTCCTGAGAAAGGTCAAAAAGGCCAGGTTCCAACTGTCTGGTCTTTCCACTTTTTACAGGAGCTATTGAAAGTATCCTCACAATCAACTTTATAACATGGTTCAGCAACTGCACATTTGCTGAGAAGAAGAAATTACACAGACTGGTGAGGGTAGCTGAGAAAATTGTGGACACATACCTCCCTTCTATTCAGGAACTTTTCATTACAAGAGCAAGAAAGAGAACATACAAATTACTAGCTGACTTGACCCATCGGGCCCACAATTGGTTGTTACAATTTGTATCTGGAAGGAGGCACCGTAGCTTCTGATGTAGGACTACCAGATTCAGGAACAGTTTGTATCCTACAGCTGCGAGACTTATTAACTCTGACATCAACCATAATACCTGATACATTGAAGCCTCTTTGTTTTTTTTAATCCTGTTGTTGGGTATCGAGTATGTTTATGTAATGTGAACTGCCTCTTGCATGTCATAAGTTTGTTATTTTCTTTCTTATGTCATTCTCTGATACCATTGTATCTATTTTATTTGCACTGCATTTCTTTTGTGAGCTGATATTTGTAATTTCATTTAGGCTGCACTTGTGTAGTCCTAAATGACAATAAAGTTTCTTTGAATCTTTGAAGAAGAGTCATTACTTGGCACATTGTGGGTGCTGGGAAGAGCACTTCTGGCTGACATCAAAGTTTGAAACAATACTAATTTCATGAACTTTAATCATACTTTGACTAGGAATGGGGTCCATTCCCATCATGGTATCAGAAACCCAAAAGACATGGAGAAATTAAAAGATGATGACTGGGAATTAAACCATATGTCACTAGATGGGTAGCAAATTGGATCACCAACAGAACCCATATAGTTAAAGTTGGGGATTCCACCTCTACCAGCAGACCAGTTACCACTGGTGTACCACAAGGATCTGTGCTGGGCCCCTTACTGTTTGCAATGTATTTTTCAGAAGTCCAGGGGAAAATAGATGGCCTGTGGCTTACCATGTTCACCAATTACTGCAAACTGTGTGCAATCACTGAGTCCCCCAATGATGTTGACATACTACATAAAGGGATTACACAGACAAATGATTCATGCAAAGCCCCAGACTCAAAATAAATGTGAAATAATATGTTATCACCCTTTTCAGCAAATGTGAAGTCCCTGAAAATTACAATATTAACAGTACCTCCTTAGCTCAAACCCTGTGGTGAGAAATTTGGGAACACAGGTTCATAGCAACCTTAACCAGGATCACCATCTGTCCACAGTGTTAAGGAAGGCCTTCTATATTGCACATCTCATAAGTAAGGGCAAGACATCCAGAGTTAAGGCTATTATAACTCACCTGTACTCATCCCTTTTCAGACCACTAATAGAGTACAAAGCTCCTTTCTGTATGTACCTCCCAGACACCTGCAGCAGCTGGAGGGACCCCAGACGTTTCTCACTGAGAAAATTCAGGGTCTGAACACATGACCTGCATGGACAGACTAAAGGCCCTGTCACTGTACTCTCCGTCTTCTTGGCTACTGAGAGGTGACTTGTGCCTGGCCTACAGAGCAGTCTCTGACCCTGCCCTAATGTAAATGCTGCACATCAACAGGTCACATGGGACAAGATTCACAGATTGTAGGTATGTTAACCTAGAGTGTGACATTAACAGGGCATGCTGGAGAAACACATAAGTCTCTCTGGGGCTGCAACTCCTCTAGAACAAACTCCAAATTCACATTAAACAGAGCTCCTCAATAACTTAATTAGCTTAACTTAGACAACTGGATGAGAGACCATAAATTTACCTCAGGTGTGTCACCTATGTCCCTCTTGGATAAGGGCAATTGGTGCAGATCATAGACTTGTGCTGCAAATATAGACCATACAACTTGGTCAATAAGGGAACAATGGTATAACATGGCATGGCTAGGCTCATAAAGGTTCTAGGGCCAATAGCTTAGCAACCTCCAATGAACATAAGGTGACATCTGCCTGGGCTCAAGGCCAATGTCTGATCCTGCCCTGATGGAATGGTTGCATATGCAATAATCTAACATAGCTGTTGACATCAACATTGTCTGTTGAGCATATGGTGATAGTATCCCACGTGCTTATGTAAAAGGTTCTGTGTAATGTCAAGTAACAGCACACACACACACACACACACACACACACACACACACACACACACACACACACACACACACACACACACACACACACACACACACACACACACAATTGACTGCATTGAGAATAGAATCCCTACCTAAATACACAGACTACAGAACAAAGTATTTTCACAAGCACTGCAGCACAAGTCTGACTTTTACATGTCTGCAGGTCAACTTAGAGGGGGATAACAACAGCAGTGCATGTTGGAGAGAAGAAGGTGAGAGGCCTGTCTGAAATAGATGTGTAGGCAGGATACTGACAATCTATGCCATTGGAGAGGTAACTATAGGATAGCACATTTACTCTGCTGAGTAGAGACACACACACATACACACACACACACACACACACACACACACACACACACACACACACACACACACACACACACACACACACACACACACCATTAACTGCAGTGACAATAGAACCCCATACCTAAGTACACAGACTACAGAACTCAGTACTTTATGCATGTGCCACAGCATAAGTTTGACTTTTACAAGACTGCAGATAAACTTATGGTAGATGACATCAGCAGGCCATGTGGGGGACAACAGGTTGGGGGGGCTGCATAGGCACATAGATTCATAGGTGCATATGAGGCCAGTAGCCTAACTGTAGAGTGTGTTCTAGATGTGTAGAAGCCCACCTGTGTAAAAACCCAAGTACCTTTATTGAGCCTAGTTGGATGTTTAGCAGAACAAGGTTGTCAGCACCACCATCTGGCCCTCTACATGAGGAAGCCACAACATTATATATTGCACTTTGTAGTGTGGTTGATATACGTGTGTAAAAAAATACTGAGCCCTCAGGGTTGTACTGCTGGGGGAAGGAGGAGACACATGCATGTATTGTGAATATATAAAGTATACTTAGAATGTGCCCAGAATTTGCAATGCTTCCACATACAGCTTTATGTCATACAAAGGAAATGGACAATAAACACCGATAAGAAAGCATCATATATACAGTTCCATAGTGCAATGAGCAGTGGATTCGTGTTAACAAAGTGTACATGCATGCATGTTACACCTGTTTGTGTGTAGGTAAATGGTATGCAAATGCGAGACGCATTGTTAATGTCTGCCAAGCAGAATGCAACAGTGGCAAGCAATTTCATGCACAGGCAGTTGTAAATGTGTTTTTCAAAAAAGTTAAAGCAATGCCGGTCAGGATAGCAGGAATGCATTTACAGGGCTATACTACACAGTATACCCACAGTTATACATTTGTCATAAATGCAATAATACATAGATTACTCGATCAGTAAAAATAATACTGTATGGAATATAGTCTATTCGAACCCAGGGCCATGTGTATGGCAGTTCTACACTTACACCTGTTGCTACAAGAATGCTGAGGAAACAGTTGTCTATGTTGTACTTCATTACTGTAAACTGCAATGTCACAGCAGTAAAAGAAAGGTTGCACACTCTGTACTAGAACCCAGTACCATATGTACTCCAGGCCAGGTTTTCACGATGGCCAAGGACATTAATTGAATGAATCCAGTTACTATTTTTTTTTGTCTGCTTCATAGGTGATCCACCGCACTGCGTGCAACCAGATAAACTCAGCCATTATGACTTAAGCAAAAAGTGCAATAAAAACAAGAAAAATATGAAAAAAACTTAGAAATGGAGACATATAAGTAAAATTAGTGTCTTCTGTCACATGTTAAGGTACATTCTGTACAAATCCAGGACTATTTACTTCATTACTGCACCAAGTTAATTTATATGAGTCTATATTAAAGCCATGAAAAGTTAGTTCAACGAATGGCTTTCACATCGAAAATTATGTTCGTTGAACTTGCTTTTGTGGGGGCTCACCCCCCCCCCACTAATTATATGCACCAACTCCAAGCTCACACTACAGTGAGGAAAGGGCAGATTTTCCAATCTTCACTATACTGCGATCTCATTATAACAGTTCATTGAATAGCATTTTTGATGTAAAATGCCATTCGCTGAACTGAGCTTTCGTGGTTCTAATACAGACCCAATTTATACAAGGATATGCCATAATATTATTAAAGAGTACATTCTAAATTCAGGACTTATCTTGCAAATGCAGCAGTTGAGACAATTTTATTTCAGGCCTAGAATTTCCTTGCCTCTACTTCCGTGGTATTGAAGTCTACAGGAAAAAACAGAATGTAGGCTACATGGATGCTTTATAGCTTACTGAATAGCTCCACCATACCGAATATCACCTGCTTATGTTGTAATTAGCAGCTATGAAAACATCTGCTACTTCACTGAATATATCAACTCCATTGGTGGTCATTAATGTGCAATGTATGGATGAAACAGAACTTATGAATTGTGCACTGCTTAAATGCCCCCGGATTCACTATGCACTACACAGCATGCAGGATTAATGCAGGAGCTCGAGCAGGCAATATGTCTGCCGTGCGATCCAGGAACAGCCTGCAGGGGGCGTGCATGAGAGCTCCTGCACTAATCCTGCTCGGACTAAGCCCTTGTATGCAAATCACCCCATTTGCAGGAGAAATCCATGCAAATGAGGTGATATTGCGATCCAGGAAGCTTGCAACTGTCCGTGCAGGACTAGTGCAATCTACAGAAATGTACTCGGTTAGTAACAGAGTACATTTCTGCAAAATCCAAAACGGAGCCGAAACAGCTCCAAATAAAGGGTGCATATCAGTCAGGAAGCATGCCAATGGCCAAGTATAAGACCATTAGCATTGCAAGCAATACAAAAAATAAAAAAAAAATCAACTTTCATTTTTTTTTTAGCAAGTCACGGCTGTTTAAGCATAGGGCAGCAGCGCACAAACAAGATCAGGGGAAAATAAGAAAATAAACCTAAAATAAGCATTCTAACTAAAATCAGTATTCTGCCATGCAAGTCAATGGCAGGCAGAAGACAACCTGGCCAGTGAGTACTGGTTGCTAAGGGGGGAGGCTCAGTGTGAGACATGTAACTATGCATTAGCAGGCAATCCTATGCAAATGAGGGGAAGGACAGTGAATCCCAGTTTTCCCCCCTATGTGAGGCAGGTCCCAACAGTGTAAGAGTATGAATAGCTGGGTGCAAGCCTAGGAGGTAGGTGATATCATGGGGGGGTGTCAGGCATACTGTAAGCGGATTGGAGCCCTGTGGCTTGGGTTTGCTCCTAGCTTAGCACGGCTAAGCTAGGGTGTGTGTCTAAACCTGCCAAGCACTCTTTACAAAGCGTAAGCAGGTGTGCATGCTGCGCACCAGGTTTTACAGGAAGAAAAAAGAAGTTAGACCAGGAAATAGCAGCTCTGTGCACATTTGTGCACTCTGTTTGCTCGGTGTGCATACAGGCTTAAACAGGGAGGCAATGGGAAGGGAAACCAGCAGTAGGGAGCTATTCAAGGAGAACTAGAGTAGCTGGCAGGTGAAATGTATCAGAATCAGCCAATTACACAGGCAACAGACTAGCCCAGCCCAGAACACTACTATCAACTACCTTCCCATCTGGTTTTTCCCACACTCTACACCACCGGTGTATACAAGCAGGGCAATTTAAAAAAAAAAACAAACCTACAAAATGAGAAGGGCTGCAGCAGGCAACATAGAACAACATGCCCAATAGGCTGAGGGTGGTGAGGATGTGAATGCTGCTGAACAACCCACAGTGAGGAGATGGAGAAGAATGTATAGACCCAGGGTAACCTATCAGGGGCTATATGAGCTGGACATAGTGGAGCACTATAAGGTGGACAGAGACCTTTTACATTGTTGTTGTTGTGCCGCCACACCTGACACACCAAACTGCCAGGGGCTACATGAGCTGGACATAGTGGAGCACTATAAGGTGGACAGAGACCTTTTACAGCAAATTATTGAGCTGTGCCGGCCACACCTGACACACCAAACTGACCGAGGGGAACCCATCCCAGTGGATACCAAGGTATGTGTAGGCCTAGGTATACTAGCCACAGGTACCTCCCAAAGCACAACTGGGGATATCATGGGGATCTCACAGGCATCGGCATCCAGAGTATTCCACCAGTTCCTGGATGCCATGTCAGCACATGCCAGTGAGCACATATATTTCCTCAGCACTCGTGAGGTGTTGACCAGCAATATGCGTCTCTTCCACAGATGGAAGTGGGTGCTATAGACTGCATGCACATATGCATCAAAGCACCACCCGGTGAGCAGGGTAGGGCCTACATCAACTGCAGGGGCATCCTCTTCATCAACTGCCAGGTCTTATGTGATGCCCAGGGCATTATAATGAATGTGTATGCTGGCTCTCCTGGAAGCTATGACAATTCCCACATATGGCATCTGATGCAGCTGTACCAGAGATTTGCCAAGGGGGACATCCCCTATGGTCACCTAGTGGGGGATGCTGGGTACACACTGGAGCCGTGGCTGATGACACCCATCAGAAATGCATGCACACCTGAACAACAACACCATAATGAGGCACATGCACAGGTCAGACATATAATAGAGTGTGTGTTTAGGATGCTCAGGTCATGGTTCTGGTGTCTGGACACATCTGGTGGAGCCTTGCAGTATTCACCAGCTACATGTACCCAAATTGTTATGGTATGTGCTATGCTACATAATATGATCCTGTGGAAGCAGCTGCAGCAGAAACAGCATGGGGCAAGGCCAAAAAGCCCCACACCAATGCCAATGCCTGCACAGGCACAGAGTGACCTGGAGGAAGAACAACCTGAGCTTACCCCAGTAGGCAGAAGGAGGAGTGCCCAGTATGCCATGGCCTTGGCAAAGAGGGAACGCATAGCACATGCAGTGACACAGTAGGGACCCAGGGAATTAAACCTCTCTCTGACTCGCACATACAGTAAAAGGGATGCCAAACATTACACTACCTGTGCTCAACCATGTATAGGGAGTGTACTATGTGCATCTGACATAGGCAACCTCCAGCACCATCTGCAAGTCTGGCACACCCTCAAGGTAAGTCAATCAAACTACCAATTGCCAAATGGAGTAGAATGTGTTGTTACCTGTAGCTATGGTATGGATGTGAGCATGAAAGGGAATTGGGTGGCTGAATGTTATGGCAGCAGACAGTAGACACCCATAGTGACACCATGACATCTGTAACACATACTGGAGTCACCATAGTAGCCAGTACTACACATGGCAACAAAACCCACTGCAGGAAATGTTCTGAGCAGCATGTGTGTCCATATGACCCCCACATGCCAGTCAGGATGGTTCACATACCCAACAACAGTCTCAGCCAGCAAGACAGGTGTAGACAAACCCAAACAGAGCCTGTGCCATGGCCCCAGAATGATGGCTATGGTTAACCTCTCCCCAGGCCTACACAGGCAGATGACAACAGGACAGGCAGTGGGATGTTAGGTTCCCCAAACGGGCGTGACGGCGTCATATCGGTAGTTGCTGTCGGCGCAATCAGGCTTGCGCAGTGTCCGATGCATCGCTTGGTTCTCGCTTTTTGGGTTGCGCGCTGCAAGTTTCGGGGCTAATAGTTTCGGAAGGCGGCAGGACGGGGCTAAGTACCTGGTTTAGGGAGTTCAGCTGTATTGGGTTGATTTTCCCAACGCCATATCCCCAGTTTTTCTTGTGAAACTTCTGACACATGCATTCGAAAGCAAAACTGTGTTTGGATTGGCGTTTGGATATTATACAAGTACCGCGATGTCAGCTATTCGGCTCTTGCTGGGTGTGTTATTGATGTTGTTTTTAATTTTTAACTGTGTTAGGTTTAACAAAGGCAGGAAAGATTATAATAAAAGCATTGTGTTTTTATTTTTTGGGATGATGCTCCGGCATAAATACAACAAAGCGAAGCCCAAGTGGAACCGCGCAGGATAAGGGTAAGTTCTTTAGAGAGCTTTTTAGACTTAGGAGAGGTTCTTAGACTGTGTTCGGAGTAGGCCAGGAGGAAGGCCAGAATCAGGTTCAGAGTCTGCTCGGATCCCGGCCTGAGGGAGGCCCTAGCTTCAGGTAGGGCAGGCTTTAAGGCTTCTTTATTGGCTCCAGGCCCCTCCCAGGTAGAAGTCTTAGCTTCTTTGAGCTTCTTTTTCTTCTTTTCCTTTCTTCAGGTGGGTCGTGAGTTACTCTCCCTCCTCTCCTAGTTCTTCCATATCTTTAAAATGGTGGCTCTTTTCCCTTCAGTTGATAAGGGTTCTATGCCCCCCAGTCCAAAGCTCTAAGAGGGCCTGCCTGAGCTTGAGAGTTTGGAAGATTTTTGAACAGTGTTCGGAGGCTTGAGAGTTTTGATGCGCCTCCTACAGGAGTATCTTCTGTTATTGATAGAGACTCATGCCCTCTGAGTACTCCTGATTCTCCTTGGCTGAGATTTCTGAGATTCTTTCCTCCTCATTTTTTGAGGTTATTTTAGAGGGCTTCTCTGATTGGATTCCTTCCTTATTTCTTTTCTTTTGGGAATGAGGGTTTTTGGTTTTATCAGCTTTTTTCTGGATTTCCTGAAGTTGTTTTGGGAATTTTTACCTTTTTTCTGAAATGGGGTGCCTGATGCTTCCTGCCAGGGATTCTATTATAGATTTTTGTGCAGGGCCCCCCCTGAGCCTCAAAAGTAACCTCTTTTAAGAATCTTTTAGGATCCCCAGTTCTCAGGGGCCAGAACCCTGTTAAGGGCCCTCCTGTTAAGGGTTAAAAAGGCAATGATAATGTTTAAAGAGAAGTCCTAGGATGGGGAAAGAAGTGTTAAGGTAGACTGTTAAAAAGAACTGAGGGCTAGGCTTGTTAAAAAGGCAAATGTGAAATAAAATCGAAATCTTCTATACTTTAGCAGTGGCAAATTGCAGTCTAAGTTGGAAGGTCTGGACTGTTAAATTATTAGTTTAGAGTGGTGTGATTTTGTGCATTAACGAGTAGGTGGGTAAGCATTGCAATTGGTTCTTGTTGTGTGCAGGGTGCTCTGAGCTTGAGTGCAAAGAGGTTCTGTTCTGTTCAGACTTGAGCCGAGCGCAGGCCTCTCTGAGATTTTGCTGATTTGTGATCTGATTTTGGATGCTCCGTTACAGTCTGATGTGTTGTTTGGTTCGCCTGGCTTAATTGCATTTTTAGAAAGTGGAGGACAGAAAAATAGTAAGAACAGACTGTTTAGTTTTTCAGCAGGTTCAGCCTTTTGGTGTGCTTGTATAAGGCCTGCTAAGGGATGGAAATATCCTTCCAGTGATTCCCAGTCTATCCAGATTAGTAGTAGAGATAGAAGGTTAGGATTAGCCCCTTCTAAGGATTCCCATTCTCCTTCTTGAGTTCACCTTTCAGGGGGGCAGGGGCAGGGCAGTTCAGACGCCAGAACAGGGACTTTGCCTTGTCAGTCTTCAGTGAGGGCAGGGCCAGCCCTTCGTGAGGGGAGACAGCATGACCTTTTTCAAGGCTGCTGCTTTTTTCGTTCAACAGTTAATGATATTGGATATCATTCACCACTCAATTTTATTTGGAGTTTATGCTCCCTTCAAAAGCAAAAATAGATATTTTATTCCTCCTCTACAAAAGAAATTAGCTAACAATCCTCCTTTTCTGTTACACAAATTGAGGGGCCATTCAAGCGGTTCCTCGCCAGGGCCAAATTAAGTAAGGCCTCTTCCTAAAACATTTCCTAAATTTCGTGTAAAGGGGAGACCTATTTATCATTTCAAGCAATTTATCTGGACATTTTGGATTTTCAAAAATCTATCGTTATGACATTTTTACAACTCTGGGCCTCATCTGGACTTTGGATCACTCAGATCTAACTTTTGGACTTTGGCTTTTTTACCTGCTGGGCAAAAGATCACTGATTGCAGTCTTTATTGCAGGAGGCCATTGCTGGAATGCTCATTCTCAGTTCTCTGCATTGCCCTTTGCGACTTCGAGCTTGGCCCATTCTAGTCACAAAGTTCTGGCTCAGTGATAGCTTACTTCAATACAAATCTAATACAAATCTATCCTTACTTGGACGACTGCCTGAAAAAGGCTCAAGAAAAGGAAGACCTTTTACAGCATTTGGAATATGTGATAGCAAGATGAAGATGCCTATTCTATTCTGTGAACTAAATAAAAGTACTAGTAAGTCCCTGAGGCACTGTTTCTGGGTGTGAGACTGAATACAGTAGGAGGCCTGACCTAACCCAGGCCTAACAACAAAAGATCGAACACCCTTTACTTCCATCAACTTTCTCTCGGACAAACAAAACAGTCCAGGACAGTCCTTCAAGCCTTAGGGTTTCAGGCATCTTGTATTCTGGGGCTTCCCAATGCCAAACTGCATATGAGCATGATGCTATGAAATCTGCAAGGGTATGGACACTGCATATCATGAAGCTGCAATGGTATCAAAAAAAATGTTCACAAGGAATTTTGGTTTTGGAGTGTATCACTCAAACAATAACTCTAAGGGAAACTCTCTCACCCGGCCAGGGAGTTCTCAGATTCTAACGACAGATGCCTCAGACCGCATCTGAGGAGCTCATCTGAATGGAAAGTGGATACCTCAGACATGGCACCTGTGATCTATATCAACTCACAATAGCATGTGGAAGGGCATGTTGCATTAATGGCTTTCAATTAGTGGCACAGGAGTTACTTCTTTTTCAGCATTTAAGTTTTTTAACACAATTCACACAAACACATCAACAAACAAGGGGAACACATTCTTATCACTCTTATAAACATGCAGGCAAGCAATGGTTTTGTGGGAGACTAGCTCTATGCAGGCAAAAACGCTCAAGGCACACTTTCTGCCATAGCAACACCTTAGCAGATGTGTTAAGCAGGCAAAATGCGAATCAACCATTATGGAAACTGGATCTTCATGTATCATGGAAATTGACAGTGTCATGGGAACTCCAGACATAGATCTGTTTAAGTCAGTCAAACCACACCCAGCTACAGTGCTTTAAAGTTTCACCACACCACACCAGCTGGTGGAGCTTGTTTCATCACACAGCTTGGAAGTTGGAAAATCTTCATTGCCTTTTCTTTCATTCCACCTCTTCTCCCTGCTCAAAGGGTCCTCTCAAACAACTCCAAGACCAATTTTAATAGCTCCAGATTGGCCTTTAAACACTGGCTCCACCACTTGTGAGGAGTCTGGACCATGGGTGAGGAGTCCTCTTCTGGCCTTATCTCTCCTATTGTCCTATTGTTCCAGTCATAGTGTCTCTACTCAATGTCATCTACTCCTCATCTAACTTCACAGCCTGGCATATTCTTTTGAAACACAGCAGGTCTCAACAGCTCAACTCAACTTCCTCAGTGAGTTTGAATGTGATTATGGAAGAGTACAAGGGTAAAAATGAGAAAAAAAAAAAAAGAGAAGAATTTTTTTTTGCAGCAAAGCAAAGGATTTGGGTTTTCTGTGCCTTTTTTGAGTGTGGCTCTTCAATATCTTACTGAGTTATTGGACAAGGTTTGTCTTTTAAGACTGTTGGTTGGCCTTTCTGCAAAAGGGTTTTTCTAGGGTTTCTGCCCATATGGCGGTTGAGTTGAGCCTTTTTTCCATAATTTCCATAAGGATCAATCATCACATTTCCCTCCCTTTATGCCTAGGTAAGGTGGTGTGTGGCTTCAAAAAAAACTATTCATTTGCTTTTTTTTGCAGATCCCCAAAATAGGGGAAAGATTTTGCACACACTTTAGATTGTACACACAGGCAGCGTTGCTATTATTTAAGCAGGACTAAGGATTTTAGGCAGTCTCAGCAGTTGTTTGTTTCTTTTGCTTTGATGATTTGCCAGCCTCCCTACCCTCTGCTTTGGGATTCTACCCAAGTGTTAGGACTGCGAAGGGTAGGAAGTCAGACAATAGTATGTTTTGCAACCAAAGCCATGATATGTAGTACACTGGTATGCCTCTAGTCAGCATGATAGTTCACAATACAGAATGAAATGGAATAGCTGACATACCAGTACAGTCATAGCAAAGGTGTACAAGTGTCACGTGTGCCCCCCACATCCTACATAGTAATGTAATAAATGTCAGGTGTGCCCCCCCATCCTACATAGTAATATAATAACAGTCAAGTGTGCCCCCCAACCCTGTGTAGAAATGTAGAAACAGTCAGGTGTGCCCCCCCACTATGCAGACATGTAGTAACAGTCAAAGACAAATGATCGACGGACACCCTGCAGAGACAGCATGCTACCTGTCGGTGTACAACACAAAGGTCAGCACTGTAGCACAAACTACCTGGACATGATCCACACATTCAGTACAGATGGCCATACTGGGCATGCTCACAAACTTAGAGAAATGAAGGCAATGTCAGTCAACAACATACTGAAAGGTCATACTGGGCATGCTCACACATGTAAACACATGAAGGTCATGACTGCAAACACCAGTGGACCAGACATATCTGGTAATTGCAGTTGTTAGTGCAGACACTCGTCAGTATGCACCACTCATGCGTTGCACACATAGTGGATAGGAATACAGACATATATGTCAGGACAACACACTATAATAAGCCAAAGGTAGATGTACATAGATGTGTGGAAGAGGGTGACTGTGACAAGGAGCCATCCAGGCCTGTCCCACCCAGCACACAGCCAAAGGGCCCCAAACACATGAGGTGCAGATGTCACTCACTGCAGATACTAGCCACCAGTATCTGTCAGCATTACAGACTATGTGGTGCACGTGCCATCTGTGCAACATGACTGTACAAGGAAGTAGTCATCTAGCAGCTGTATACAAGTACCTGTGACATATAAACCAGTGTGTGCCCTCATGTGGCATGTCAACCCCTACATGAATGGGTTATGGCCCATGCACACACTGCCCTCTGCATAGCCCTATTATGACAAGCCTGCTGATGTCAACCAAGGTGAAATACACCTTTGGGAGGGCTGTAGCTCAGTAATCTCCATGGCGCGTCCTGTAACTGCGTACTGCTGTAGTGATAAACTAGTTAGGTAGGAGTTCTAACCCAAAACTTGGCAACTGTGTGTTTGTGTGTGTGTTTGTCTGTCTCTGACTGTGTAGAGAACAATGCTTTTTAGGGTACTCACACTCCTTGCAATTCATATACTCAACTTTGGCAAGGCTGCTGATGTCACCCACCTAGAAATAAACCTCTGGGAAGGTTGTAGCCCAGTAATCTCTATAATGCATCCTGTAACTGTGCACTGCTGTAGTGTGCTAAAGTAATTAGGCAGGTTTTCTAATCCCAGACTTGGCAACTGTGTGAGTTTGTGTGCTTGTCTATCTGTCTCTGACTGTGTAGAGAGCAATGCTTTTTACGGTACTCACACTCCTTACAATTCATATACTCAACTTTGGCAAGGCTGCTGATGTCACCCACCTAGAAATACACCTCTGGGAAGGTTGTAGCACTGTAATCTCCATAGCGTGTCCTGTAACTGCGTACTGCTGTAGTGTAATAAAGTAGTTAGGTAGTTGTTTCAATCCCAGACATGGCAAGTGTGTGTCTGTCTGACCATGTCTGTGTAGAGACCAATGCTTTTTATGGTACTCACACTCCTTACAATTCATATACTCAACTTTGGCAAGGCTGCTGATGTCACCCACCTAGAAATACACCTCTGGGAAGGTTGCAGCCCAGTAATCTCTGTAGCATGTCTTGTAACTGTGTACTACTGTAGTCTGATGTAGAACTGTGGTAGGATTCCATACCCACCCATGGCAGTTCTGGATGTTTTGTGTGTGTTTCAATGTCTGTGTATGGAGCAATGCATTATAGGCTAGTCACGCTCAGTACATTTCAAATGACCTACTTTCGCAATCCTGCTGATGTCATTCATTGTGAAATAGTCCTTTGGGGAAGGAGTTCACTAGTAATCCCTGTGGTGCATCCTATAACAACTCCATGTTGTAGTGTGATATAGACCTCTTTTAGGGGTTTGATACCCACACATGTCAGTTGTGCATGTTTTGTGTGTGTCACTGTCTGTTTAGGGAGCAATGCATTTTAGGCTAGTCACACTCACTACAATTTGAATTTCCTACTTTGGCAATCCTGCTGATGTCATCCAATGTGATATACACCTTTGAGGAAGGAGTTCCCTAGTAATCCCTGTGGTGCATCCTATAACAGCTCCATGCTGTAGTGTGATATAGACCTCTGTTAGGGGTTTGATACCCACACATGTCAGTTGTGGATGTTTTGTGTGTGTTACTGTCTGTTTAGGGAGCAATGCATTTTAGGCTAGTCACACTCACTACAATTTGAATTTCCTACTTTGGCAATCCTGCTGATGTCATCCAATG
The DNA here is from genome assembly GCF_019279795.1 of Protopterus annectens. NCBI lineage: Eukaryota > Metazoa > Chordata > Ceratodontiformes > Protopteridae > Protopterus > Protopterus annectens. The sequence continues at coordinate 1,783,748,201 of NC_056744.1, read as the reverse complement.
TGATATGCACTTTTGGGGAAAGAGTGCACCATTAATCTCAATGGCGCATACTATAACTCTGTAGTGCTGAAGTGTAATAAACTAATTAGGTAGGAGTTCTACTCCCAGACATGACAGGTGCGTGTGTGTTTGTAACACATATCCTGTGTGGAGGTGGTTGTGAGTGTGTGGTCAATGTGGAGCGGGTTTTGCATATTTCTTATATTGTGGCTCTACTATATATCACAATGTCCACCGTACAGGGATAACTGATGTGAAATAGCTGAGAGGCTGGGGTGCAAAGCCATACCCATACATGTGACATCAAGGCCAGGCAATCACAGTTAGCAACCCCAGTATTACCCAGAGCACACTCTCAACCCATATCTCATACACACACACATGCCTTGGCAACAGCCAGTATGTGGGTAGTATACTGCATATTGGTCACTGATAGTAGCTATGGGTTGATAGCTGTGGGCTACAGAGGGCATGGCACCCTGTCCATCTGTCCAATATGCAAGTACATGCAGACAGTGCACCTTCCCCGTGTTCCCCAATGGACACCTAAAACACCTGTGGTGCCATCACATGTGACCCACAAAGGACATACCATGCCTGACAACATGCCCTGCATTGACAGATGCCACTGACACCAGGGAATGCTGTTAGCATGATAACAGTTTAGGTGCAGGGTAAACTTGCTGCCCATTAAGAGTTCCCACCACAGGTGGGCACGACTGGCACATCTGATGATAATCTATGTTTATATCATGGGCCAGACACCCCAGGTACAGTTCCACATGTCACTGTACATGCATGTGGGAGGTGTGTACATCCCAGACTCTGTCCATGTCATGGACTAAGGAACACATACATGGCAAGTGATGCACAGCACTGGCCACACACAATAGTCACCCAGGTGAATGGATGGGGGATACAATACTCACCTGTGTGGGCAACTGTGGAAACTTCAGCCCTGAGACACAATGCAAACCATCATCATGTGGCCTAATGCCAAGGTATACTCATCGCCTAGCCTTGTACAGCCGTCTGGCACAATCGACCACCACACACCCATGCAGACATGCACCCATGCAAGTCAGTACTGCCACCCTGTGTGTTTTGTGTGCATGTTGTATGGTGCATATGTTCACATCTACACTCCCTACAACCCCCATGGGCATACTGAAGCATGCTGTCTGATGTCAGTTACCTCCCCATACCCTTTGCCCATGCAACCCCCGTATGACCTGTGTGGTGCATGTGATACCTGCACAGTGATGTGTTGTGGCAATCCCACTACTGATGCGTTGTAATCCTGGCCCTGCCAAGTGTGTCAATGTGTGTGCATCCCTGTGAGAGTGTGGCTGTGTTGATGCTGGCACCTGTTCATGCGGACAGGCATATGTATGTCACCTACAGTATAGCTATCATATCCTTGTTGCAGATGTCAGTCACCATCACATATATGTTCTGAGGACTCCACAACAGGTAACCCATGAGGTGCATCTAATAACTGCATAAAACTGTGATAGCACTACATATTCATCAGGGGTTTGATATCCTGTGCTGGTCAGTGTGTGACACAAGCATGCTTAGGTTTTACTCTCCCACCATTCCCTGACTTGTCTTTGCCTCTGCCTGCCTCTCCTACTCCCTCTCTGGTGGATGTGGAGACCTACACCTGCTTTGCTTGGCAGCAGCATGTGTATTTTAATTGATGCTCATGATCAGCTGATGGCCTTTGCACAAATTGCAGCCCTCCCCTAGCTGATTGCATGTGGAAAAGCTGTGGTAACATTCCCATAGCCAATTGCATGGAAACACACTCCAATATCTAGGAACATCATGATGTAGTTGGCCCTTTTCATTCACTGTGAGCAGGGACTAGATCTGTTGTTTGGCAAACAGCATCTCAGATGGAGTGGGGATTTACCTCTAACAACATACATTGTGGAAACAGGGCAGCACACAGGAGGAGGATGTGCCTGACCTGACTACAGACTGTAAGTGCTGCTATACTGCATTTGGAGTACTGTTGGTTTAACAGTGTGTGTATGGATATGACTGTCCTACATGTCTCAATACCTGCCCTATCAGTTCCATGTTTATGAGGAATCCCCATCTGCAGGGTCATCTGCAGACAGGGCAGTGTGTTGTACCTTTGGTTTCATGTGTTACCAATGGAGCATCTATCTGTGGACTGCAGAAGGTAGTGTGAGGAATGCAGTCTGTATATGGTGAAAGCCAGTACAGTTACTGGCTTCTTATCCCTCATAGGACATATGTTGCAACAAACCCTGTTACAACAGTAAATGTATGAGGTTATCACAGCAACATGTCATTATTGGCCCTGTGTATGTGCTTCCAGCCACAACTCTGTCAACCTGTGTACATATGTCATGCATGAAGTGGTGCATATGTGCTGTACACCATAATTAGTGTCATCATATCTGATAACAAGCCAGTGAGATATCAGACTGCTACACATGCTATGTATAGTAGGGGTTATATCTGATGACATAACCTGGACATTCTGTGGATGTTTGTACAGTAATGAGGTCTGTGTACTTATGGAGAATGTTGACAGTGTGTGTATTGTTAATATGTACTTTAGCCTGTGTACAGACTGTGGTAGATGTCATTGTTCAAGGTCCCGTCCTATCTGATGTTACATGCTGCTCCACTGTATGGTACCATATTGGTGTACATGTTTATAGGGCCATACACACACATGTCCCATACTACAGACAGCCATCAGACCAAACTGTGTAGCAGCCCAGTATATGAAGGGTCAGTCTGTGAGTGGCACATATGAGGATGATGTCAAACAGATAGTCCATTTACTGTAATATTATGCTAGCTTAACATATGTGGCTGTGACTGTATTCACATTGGTTGTGGTTATGCACTTTCCACATGTGTATCATACCCTGTGCTGTGATGTGCCTGTAGAGCCTGCTATATATGCAGGTACATGTGCATTCCCCATAGGAGATGTAGGCCAGTGTTGAGCCAGTCTGCCTGCACAGTGCATTGTTACATGCCTAGCAGCTTAGTGTACTTACCCAGTGAGATGTCATGCGGAGATACTTGCCAGATGTACTGCTGCCGGGCCTCCCTTAACAGTCATGTATGTCAGACAGAGCAGTGGGATGCTGTACAGATGTATGTCAATATCTAGTGGGTAGTATGTGGCCATGGCACCCCCTGTACCAGCAGTTATTATGTGTCAGGCCAGACAGGGGAGTGTGAATGCATAACCTATGGTGGCAAATGTATTCCAGTCGTTATGTGTAATACCCATCTACAAGGTTGTCTACATCCATATTGTCAGGCATGGTACACATGTTTAGCACTAAGGAGTTATGTTTATACCTCTGGACTGTACAGAGTCTGTCAGAATGTCCACATATATTGGCCAATATCTCTGCTGCAGTCTGCAGGGGCATTATGTGCTAGCAGTGGTACTTTACTTTGATGTCCTTAGGATGTCTGTCAGTAGCCAATGGCACACATGTTATGAACAGATGTGACCTCCAACACACACCATGTCTGTGAAGGTAATCCCAATGACAGTAGCAATAGTCTACTAATATACCTGCAATACATACCTGATGTCCCCTTGCACAATGACTGTGGGACTATAGAGGCTGGAGTAGGGCTACACTTCATGTCCAGGACATATGGTCAAAATATATGTACATATTATTATCCAGATAGCTCTATATATATATATATATATATATATATATATATTATATATATATATATATATATATATATATATATATATATATATATATATATATGATTACACATGTGTAGTACTTCCAATCACCACTGTCATGGCAACCACCTACTCTAAACCCCGACATCATGTGGGCGTGATCCCTGCACATTGCAGTGTGATGAACATCTTTTCTGTGTGTGGGCATCAGTATTACAGACAGCTGGTAGCAATACCTCTTACAGGAGAACCAGCACACTCAGGGCAGCTACATATTTGTAGGAGTTTCAAGAACTACAGACAGAGTGTGAGTAGAGTTGTGTTATGCTTTGTATAGTACTGGTGTTACAGAGTGTGTGTGTACATACTACTTTACCTTGGAATGCAGTCTGTCTGCATAGCTCTCAACTGTGGGCCTCTCCTCTTGGTGGCCAGAGGTGTGCCTGTCATGTGCTGTCTGTCCATCACACAGGTCCTGTTGTCAGATATTTCACTGGCAGTGTGTGTGTGTGTGTTGAGTGCTATCAGTACATGGCTACATCCATTTCTGTTTCTAACCACAATTCTCTGACTAAGGGTATGTTGCAGACTATCCTGTAACACCAACAACTTGCTTAGTGTATGGCAACAGTTTTCCACATTTGTCCCTGTGTTCCCGCATCTGTCCTCCACCTACATACCAAACTTTGCACATATGACATGCTGTCAGGGGTTGTTCCATAGTGGGCTGTGAGTATATCACACTGCCATTGCTGCCATCAGTCCACTGCTGTTGTATCCCCCACACATATGGTGGGGCTAGGGCCATATATGTGTGGGCATCACCTACACAATACATGTGGGCTCTTATGCACTCCAGAGGTCAGTGTATGTAACAGTGGTATATGGCCCTGTATTATTGAGTTGGAGGGAAGCACCATAAATGACCTAGGCCATTAAAAAATGTGGGGGTATTAGGGGTAAGCTGCCTTAAGGTATCTGGATGTACAGTACTGTATACTTCACCTACATTTACATTACTTACATAAATTGGGTTAATGCAAGCCTCCTGCCATACAGACTGTTCTGTTTGTCAGTGTGCATGTGATGGTGTCAGTTATGCCTTGTTATGTAACAGTTACAACCCATTTGGTGACATTACGTCTTTACTACCTAGTTATTTTGTACAGAGTGTTGATAGAGGCTGCTGAACTATACACCTGCATTACATACTGTTGATTGTTTGGTATCCTGTGGTCCAGTCTGTCCTCACTATTGTACAATTTGAAGGGCTTAGCCTGGACAGCAACAGTTGTGAACCTTTTCAGACTACTGCATTAGTATAACTGTTTCACAATTGCATTATTCTGTTTATATGGATGTTAGTGTCTGAACAGCTATATGACATGGCATATAGATCTGTAATAGTACACAATTAAAGGTATTCCATTTCTGCAAACCTGTGTGTGGTGTTTTCCCTATGACCTCTCTGTGGGTATATGTTGCAGGCAATGATTGTCATTTGTATGGGTGGCCCATACAGTGTCCAGTTGTTCAGGTGTTTACTGTCGGCATAGTGACTGTTCCATATTGTGTGCACCTTCTACATATGTATCTTATTGTACATATATCTGTGCGTTTGTGTGTAGTCACATGTATATATATATATATATATATATATATATATATATATATATATATATATATATATATATGTATGTATCTGCATATCTGTGTTTGTGTATCTGTATCCTTGGGATGTTGATGGCTTCCACATTTTACATTTCCTATGGGAGGCAGACTGTACTGCATGATATGATACCAATACCAGCCTGACATCATACAGGTGGGATGTAGTACTGTTAACATCTTGTGCCCATGTCATCTTAGGTCCTGGTTATGGAATCTGCAACACTTGGTAGTGTATTGCTGGGTCGACATGCTTGGCTGTGGGGGGATGCCTATTCGTACAAGACGTATAGTGTGTGGGGCCTCTAAACCCCATTAACGGTGCATGTGGACATATGTGTGTTTGTTAATCTGCCATTGCTATCTACAGATGTATGGCCATATATATACCTACATAGATATATATATATATATATATATATATATATATATATATATATATATATCTGCTTACATATATATATATAACTATGTCTGTATATACCTACATAGATATATATCTGCATACATATATAGGTGTAGACACATATATATGTCGATGTAGGCATTTGCATGTATATATGTTCATATATATTAATATATATGTACATAGTTTTAGAAATATATATATATATATATATATATATATATATATATATATATATATATATATAAACACACACATATATAGATATGTTGTATCTGTTTAGATATTAATAAATTTACACACATATACATCTAGATGTTGGTATACATTCTATGTACTGTTGCATGACTGGACTGGATGATATGTTTCTGAAAACATCAGATTTATTTGTATCTGACATGACTTAGTGGTAAATCACTTTGTCTATGGCGTGCAGGGTCCTGGGTTCGATCCTTGTAGGAGCTGTTTATTTTGTTGTTGGGCAGAACACGGGCAGTTAGATACAGAGTGATTAAGGCACTTTAAAGCAGTTGTAAGCAGGTTTGCGCAGGTTTGCGTGGAGCTAAGCACTACTAACTTCCAGTTACAGTGTCTTACATTCAGTTAGCTTCTAAATTGCTTAACCTGTGTAGGCAGTGCTTACCCCTGTGCAAACAGACTTAAACCCACTTACTGCTGCTTAAAACTGCTTACATCTGCTTACCCCCGCACTCATTTCTTTAAAAGAAAAGAAGAAAGGGTTGATAGGAAAGTGGTGAAAAAGGGGTACAAAGAGGGAAAGACAGTAGGGAAAATGGCTAGGGATATGCAGGAAAATTGTAGGGAAGGTCCATAGCTGCCCATTTCTTCTACAGCAACAGCTGTGCATATACACTGAATTTGGAGATAGATTTGGACACTCAAACCCCTGGGAGAGGAGTGAGGACATCAAAAGTTCATTGTGATGCCAATTAGACCAGATTACATGTGTCCAGTGGACACGTGTGCGAAATGGGCAGCTATGTATGGGTGGCGCAGTGGTTAACATTGTCGCCTCACAGCAAGAGGTTCTCCAGTTCAATTCTCGGCTGGGGTGCCTTCTGTGTGGAGTTTGCATGTTCTCCCTGTGTTCGCGTGGGTTTCCTCTGGGTACTTCGGTTTCCTCCCACATTCCAAAGACATGCATCTGGAGCATTTCTCCCCGGGCCTCCACTGAAAACAGGCTCTGTGGAACCTAGTCGGACTTTCCCGGTCAACAAATGATAAATAAATAAATAAATAAATGTATGTATGGGGTGAAATTTTTTTGTAGGAACAGATTGCCCTTTCTTTTTTTGGTGGGAGTGGGATGTTGGGGAGGGGTAGTAGGTATATTTGGGGAGTTAGGTTGGGTAGGTTAACAGACAAGACACACAAGATGGATACAGGGGCAGTATATGACACATGTGGGGGGTAAACACTTTGATGGGGAGGGGTGTTGGGATATTGGAAGCCCACAATCCCCCTAGTGGTAACAGTGGGACTGAGGTCCCCATCCATGGGCAGTCACCACTACATCTTCACAGCTCCAAAGGTGGCTGTGCTGGTGGCTGAGCCACAGAGCCAGGCTGACTCTCTAATCATAACATGCAGCCATCAAGTAGAAGATCACCGACCTGGTCATTGATTGCTCTACGCATCACGACCCCGACCTGGTGACAGGTAACAGGTGCCTGTCCACGCCCACTCCCAGGGTGGGCGAGCCCCACCCCTGAGGCGGTTCCACCTGAAGGTGGTGCAGGACCAACGGACAGGGAGGTGCGGGATTGGGCCCCAGACATGCTGGTGCCTGGTGCCTTGGCCAGCTGAGGTTGGACAGGTGGATCCTCTGGGACCGGCCTTGCCAAGCGTGCTATAGTGTTTAGATTTCAACATCATATATGGGTTAGTAATAGTCAACACATTCCAGGGTTAGGTATAACAGCATGCATAGATATTCCCATTAACTCAGACACCAGATACGGAACAGTTGCATAGCAAACAGAACACGTGCATATATGGCACCACAGTGGTAATAAGAACAGCATGCAGGTACATTGATGGCACCATGCCAACAATGTTGGAATAATTCCATATGGCACATGCATGGGAACAATTAGAATATTTATCAAATGATTGGCCATTATCATAGTCAGTACATACCAGTTGGGGTGGGTATGTTGATTATTATTGGGGATAAGGTGGGGGGAGAGAAATATGTCAATTAACAAGTAGTATATTCCTGTACTCCACATTACTTTCCTAGTTAGTGCTGTTATCTGTACCTTACAAATTTTACTACACTACCCTATAGACCTATATTGGACACTGATATGGCTGTCAACATCATTACACATGAACCGGTTTTACCTGCATTGTACACTTCTTACCTGGTATACCTGTGGAGGGAATGTTTGTTAACAATGACTAACTGTCTGTACCCATATGGCCAGATTTCACATTGATGTTTTGCACTATGCTATCCAACTCTTTCTGCACAGACTCTGGCCATGTATTGACCATATGCTGGTATGCCTGGACATATCTAGAATATTGCCCTCTTCCACCTTTAGTGACCTGACACACACATATACATGCTTTCCTACACAGTTATATTATGTAGTACAGTGTGGGCAACAGTGATCAGTGATACTTTATTATTCAGAGAAACTGCAACACTCACAATCCCCTACAATACCTGGGTGGACGGTACTAGTACAGGTTATATTGGTCTGTATTTCACAGCACAGTGTTCATATCCAATGTACCTGTGGGAGCAATGTTTGTTAGCACTACCTGACTTTTGCTACACAAGGTTCCAGATAACACATTAGTATTATGCACATACATCTCACTCTGTTACTGTACACACTCTGACCACAGCTTAACAGGTTGGGGTGTAAATGGGACATACATGGCTTCTTAGTCACATAAGGTATTGGGGAGTTGCTAGTGTGCCAGGTTTGTTGTCATAGATGTGTGTCAGTTGTATTTCCTGTTTGCTGCCTATACGTCTGGGATCATCCCACTGATTTCCCAGGGGGACAGGTTGATAGGCATTAGATATGGGCCACTTTAATAGACAGTCTGGACATATTTGTACAGTTGTGGTGTATAATTCTGTATGCAGACTACTACCACTGGCAGGATTCAAACCGTAGCTGTGTGTGCTAATAAAACAACAGTTCACATCTCAGCTGCATGTGCTATTTGGGTTTTGTTATCTGCATTTTCCCTGTTTACTGTCTATGTGTCTCTCAGTTGTACTAAATGGCCTTTGGGGATTACACCTGTCGTATACAGGCATTCCTACACATTCACGTTATGGTGCATGGTGTGGGTAATAGTGCTTAATACTACAGTACTATTACATGATTGCAAATCTAGATTACCATATGATACCAGAATATACGCATACAGTCCAGCAGTTAGACCTGTTTTGTCAGGGTATTACACTTTTATTGCCATACTAACAATATAAGACTCTTTCTACCATATTCTCTAGTGTATGCAGTACTTGTCTTGAACAATACAGGTTTTATACTAGCTATTACTTTACTACTACTTTTATTTTTATTTCCTATGATAGTAAAAGCATGAGTATTATTAACCTGTCTTGCGTCACAACCACGCCAGGCGGCAGATGTGGGTCTCCTGGTTCTCAGGCCACTCCACTGCAGCTGTGGGGGACATAGGAGGAATATTTAGCCATACCTATTCATGATATACCTGAGCTAGCAATTATTAAACAGGTAGTGGACTGATACTTACACATGGCTGGGACATTCCCTCATGCTCTAGCCTCTTGGAGCCACTCCATCAAGAGGTCCCCCTTCCACCACTTCAGGTCGGCATAGTGGTGCCTGACCTGCTCACCAGTTCAGGGTATGCCAGTGGCACTGGTGAGGTCACGGGTGAGATGGTCTCAGGCCTCTGCCTTTTATTGGGAGCCCTGGTACTGGCCCTGCATCAGTCTCTGTGCATGGTCTTTAACTCGGAGTCCAGCCATGACCTTGGACTCCTGGATGCACCAACCCTGTGCCCAGAAGCGCACTCCTTCTCCCCTTACTGCCATAATGCCTGCAAGGGGAAGGTACAACCAGTTATGAGCTGTAATCCCACCTATTGGGTTTAAGTAGGGCCGATTTCCCACACTTTTCCATGATTGGCCGATTTTGAAAAGGCTAATATATGGGAAAACCTGCTTACCTAAGGCTGGCATTGTTTAAAGGGGTATACCACTGGGCACAAATAGTTAGCTGAGCTACACATTGCTCACACCTCCTAAGCTGGCCTGTGCAATGCTTGGTGTTACCTACAGTAGACATTCATTATAATGCCTTTTTGGCATTGTGTTATTATTCATTACACCTTATATGTATGCCTGGTATCCCTGATTGATGCATACATACACTCTGTGAAGTCCTTGTGTTTTATTGGTGACTTAGACACTCTATTACAAGTACACCTCACTTCTGGGCTTACTGCTGTACTCCAGTTCACATATTTATGTTATTTAATGGGTTATGGTACATATGACTGTATACTGATTCCTTTCACAGGTTCAGTTTGGTTATACTATGGTGAAGACATGTTTACTACTACCTCATTCTTCTGTACTTCTGTGATGGCTTGGTGGATAGCTACTGGGACTATGATGTATAGGGTCCTGGGTTTGAGACCTGCATGGCTGTTTATTTTGTTGCTGGTAAGAACAAGGCCTGTTGGATACAGAGTGATTAAGGCACTTTAAAGCAGTTGTAAGCTGGTTTGCACAGGTTTGCGCGGTGGTAAGCACTGCTTATTTCAGGTTATAGTTTCTTACACACTTAGCTTCTACATTGCTTAATCTGTGTAGGCAGTGCTTACCCCCATGCAAATGCACTTAAACACACTTACTAGTGCTTACATATGCTTACTAGTGCTTATATGTGCTTACACCTGCTTACTACTGCCTTATTCATTATGACACTGACTCTTCACATGTTCATTTCCTGCAGTACTCTAGTTCATCAATATATGTTATTTAGTGGGTTTTGCAATAAAAATATTGGTTATACCATGCTTTGCCATGTAAAACAGACTGTGCTGCAGTGAGACTCGAACCGGGAATGCCTGCTCGTTAGGCTAATACTCCATCCACTACATTATTACTGTGCTGCTTCATTTACATATATCTTCCTTGTTATCCTCTTCAGCCTTTTAAGCTGCTTTAACTGTAGCTAAGCAATGAGCACACCTGCGTACCTATAGTTAGCTGTACTCGGCTTAAAAAAAAAAATAAAGGGGTTTCTTCTTTTGATTTTTATGTTCTGTTGCTGTTGTACACATGGGGGACTGTTGGGGATATGTGGACACTTATGAGTGGTCTTGCTCATTTATTTCCACTTTCTGCTGTTCTACATTGCAGGACACGTTTATTCTGAGAGCTCTGCTCTCTCAGACATGCCCCCTGCACTCGTACATGCTCCGTGTAAGTCTAGAAGTTCGGGCAGTGCACCTTCACTATTATGCATGGCGTGCTGCTGTCCTGCTCCTGCACGGACGCTTCCATGCAGGACTAAGTTAGTCCTGCAAGGAAGATTAGTGAATCTGGAGGATGTACTTTTACACTTTACAGACCTACTTGTGCACTGACACCCCCCCAATGACATAATTCACTTTTGCCATCCATTCAACATGAACACTGTGGAATTGCCTACACAAAGTGAACATCACTACATGGTTACAAGTTTTTGGGATTCAGCAATTGTAATGAGTTTTGACCTCATTTACATCTTTGCCATGCTGACAGTACTGAATCTACATGGTTGGTAACTGTGTAGGCAAGGAAACTGAAGGGGAGCCCAGTTTTGTACAGTCAAGGTATTATTGAGGTATACATCTGCACAGAGGAATGCAGGTTTTGAATTCTATGTTTCATGGTGTTTACACTTTTGGCTGCCTGTATCAGTTATGAATGAGTACATTGTACATTTGGAGGTGGGGTGCAAAGCTGCATTTATGTCACGGCACTTAAAAAATAATTGTTGCTATTGTTAATCTAATTTTCTAGCATCCAACATGTCTGGTAATGTCATAATGTGTGTGGGGTTACATGTTAGGGTCTCTTCTGTACAAAAATATGTACATTTACTTGCTCTTGTTTCTTTGTACCCTCCTTTGTGTGGTTGTATTCGGAAAACTTTTGAATACATGGCTAACCCGAGCACGGAGTCTACATGGTTGCTTTACTGCTTGTCAAATCATTCCACCATGCTGATTTGCATCATTAGCATACAGTTCAGCTACTTATGTTGTAATTTGTATGCCATGGAAGTTTCTGTATTTGCGCATGAGTTTACTGAATCTAAAACTCTTCATGTGTACATCACTCCGAGATGAGCACATGGTCAAAAATGATCATGTAGGCCTTTTTGAATCCCCGGTAGTGTGTGTGTGTGTGTGTGTGTGTGTGTGTGTGTGTGTGTGTGTGTGTGTGTGTGTGTGTGTGAGATAGAACAACTGTTTGGTCTTCTGTGTATGCAGGATGTAATAGCTGTTGGGTTTAATGTTCTGAAAATGACCATTTGCTTGAAATGTCTGTTTGAATAAATCATTTTAAGTGCCTGTCCTGTGTTTTTTGAGCACAGAAAACATCTGAAAACATTTGATACTCCATTAATGTAATATTACCTTAGCTTAAAGCTGTCCTAACCTTTTTTGTTTACTTAAGAATGTCTTGTATGGCTTTATCTTTTGCTTACTTCAGATCTTTACATGCTCCTATCAGTAACCCATCATTTCACCTCTACCTTCCCTACAGAAATAAATCTGGGAGTAAGACTGGAAGGGTGATACACCAAGGTCTGTCAGACTACAGTTCAGAGAAGTTTTCCATTTACTGATTGCCCTTCTGATCTTTCTCTGGGGAGTCTGACCCCACTTTTACATGCTACCACCTTTGGACATCTCATGCCATGTCCATTTCCCTTCTTACTGGTTTGGCCCCTTTGGCCATGTGATTCAGCATTTGATGGCAGACACAAGGTAGAAAAAACCTTCAGTGCCATGCATTCCTGGGTAGGAGCACATTTATTGCTTTTAGTGCTTAAAAAATAACAATGGTACAAGGATAAAAAATGCCAAAATAGCAAAAGGTTTTTGGATAACATTAATTCACACAATAAATTAAAACAATCATACAAATGTGAGCTAAAACTCTGCAGAAAAGGGAAACAGTAAAATATAATTAAACTAATTATAACATTTAGAATAAGTAAAACAATTATTGCATTTTAAATGCGCCCATGCATGGATTTATAAAATGTAAAACCAGATGGTTCTTATGTGGCTTCCTAAAAGAGGCTCTTGACTTGTAAACACAAAAACAGGAAGGTAGTGAATTCCAATGATACAGAGCATTATGGATGAAAGATCATTTACTAAAACAAGACATGTTTTTGGAATCAGTAGAATCTCCTTGCCAGCTGATCAGACTCGACGTGCATGCTTCTTAACAGAACTTTGCAGAATGCCCAGATTTTTGCTCTGAATTTTGTTTTTTTCTTTATAAGATATGTGGCTTGCTGGCAAATAATTGAGGATTGCAGTAATTAAATAATGACAGACATTTGAGTTTTAAACTTCATAAACTTTAGAATATGCATGCTAATGTAAAGTCAGTTATTCTAACAACTATCTAAGTTTATAAGAGTAATATTTCAAATCTGTCCTTAATTTTGCACACCCCCTCCATTATTTTCTTTTAAATTCGATGGTTCTTTTGCAAATACGTTTATGTCCTGGAGCTTCTCAAAAGATGGCCTACCACAGTTTTTTAACAATCTAAATAGCATTTAGATACAATCCCTCAACATCAGACCCTATTGCTAAGGTGGTCTGTTATGCCACTGATGTCCACTTGCACTTAAATAGCTATACTGATAAATCATACCCTATCTATAACAAATATATGACAAAATTTAAAAGCAAACTATTAAGGCACAACACTTGTGTCAGTAAACTATACAATAAAAAAGAGAACTTGGCTAACAGAAGAATTTAAGTGTGCCATTAGGAAGGTTAAAGCTGAACAGGAACCTAAAATCGCCAGGTATACTAATAGCTGGTCTAAATCCTTTTTAACTATTTTAGGAATTTAAGAAGTAATACCCAGTAATGCCTGGAGTTTGTTCACAACAATACCATCACATAACATATTTGGAGATTGCTACACTTTTAGCTGACAAATTCAGTGTCATCTTAAATCACCCACAATTATAATTGTTCTCCTTGTCTCCAGTTCTAACTCCCCCCTAAAAGTCACTCTAGAACAACTCCTTATGTCCCTCTCCTAGGATAAGGCCACATCAGTAGACCCACCTAATATACCAGCCTAATTATTAGAGCCAAACAGGATTTCACTTAACTGATACTTAATCTCCTTAACCTTGGACTATCCATGGATTATATTCCAAAAGTCTGGAAAACAGCCATCGTAATTCCATTACATGAAGGAGGCAGTTCCACTGGCCATGGTAATTACAAACGCCAGTAAATTTAGTAATTCCATTACATGAAGGAGGCAGTTCCACTGGCCATGGTAATTACAAACGCCAGTATATTTAGTAATTCCATTACATGACGGAGGCAGTTCCACTGGCCATGGTAATTACAAACGCCAGTAAATTTAGTAATTCCATTACATGAGGGAGGCAGTTCCACTGGCCATGGTAATTACAAACGCCAGTAAATTTAGTAATTCCATTACATGAGGGAGGCAGTTCCACTGGCCATGGTAAGTAAATTTAGTAATTCCATGACGGAGGCAGCCCCACTGGCCATGGTAATTACAAACTCCAGTAAATTTAGTAATTCCATTACATGAAGGAGGCAGTCCCACTGGCCATGGTAATTACAAACTCCAGTAAATTTAGTAATTCCATTACATGAAGGAGGCAGTCCCACTGGCCATGGTAATTACAAACTCCAGTAAATTTAGTAATTCCATTACATGATGGAGGCAGTCCCACTGGCCATGGTAATTACAAACTCCAGTAAATTTAGTAATTCCATTACATGACGGAGGCAGTCCCACTGGCCATGGTAATTACAAACTCCAGTAAATTTAGTAATTCCATTACATGACGGAGGCAGTCCCACTGGTCATGGTAATTACAAACTCCAGTAAATTTAGTAATTCCATTACATGACGGAGGCAGTCCCACTGGCCATGGTAATAGTAAATTTAGTAATTCCATTACACTGGCCATGGTAATTACAAACTCCAGTAAATTTAGTAATTCCATTACATGACGGAGGCAGTCCCACTGGCCATGGTAATTACAAACTCCAGTAAATTTAGTAATTCCATTACATAGTAAATTTAGTAATTCCATTGCATGATGGAGGCAGTTCCACTGGCCACAGTAATTACAAACGCCAGTAAGTTTAGATAATGGAAACGTATTAGCCTTGGAACCAACACCAGTTCGGTTCTGGCAAGGGCAGAAACTGATCCCTTAGCCTCATTTACTGATTTGAAAAAAAAACACTCAGGCAGTTGCCAGTAGTGATTATTTATTTATTTTACATCTGTTGACCGGGATAGTCCGACTGTATTCATGTCCATTTTCAGCAGAGGCCCGGGGAGAAAATCTCCAAGGTAAGCAGTTAAGATTAGAAATACAATATATACACTGGTTAAATACTTAATAAGTTATAATAAAATAAAATTAAATAATAAATATATACAAATTCCAAGGTTAGAAACGGTCCTGGGTGTAAGTCCGGGTTAACTGATGCAACTAAGCTAAATTACAATTTTTAACACCACACTAGAGGAGAGTTAGTCAGGGTTGATACATTGACATAGCCAGTTTAGTTTCAAATATTGTTTGAGTCTTTTCTTAAATTGACTCAGGGTGGTAAGTAAAGTAATATCAACTGGTAGTGAGTTCCAGGATCTACCTGCGGAGTTGGCAAAGAGAGAGAGTCACCGGCTGAGTTATTAGTTTTGATAGTCTGAACTAGCAGTCTACTGGAAGATCGAAGAGGTCTAGTATTATTATAGGGGGTGATGATGTTTTTAAGTGCAGGAGTATTGTCCGGATTGTAAAGGATTTTGTATGCCATAATCATTTGGTTATACTGGATCAAGCTGGGCAATTCTAGCCACCCAAGCTGGTTTAGACTGATACAGCGGTGTGTCCTATAAGGCAGACCAGTGGCAAATCTGGCAATGTGGTTGTAGCAGATGGAAAGTTTATTAAGAGCAGACTTGTTTAGATTAGAGAGTAAAGGGGATGCATACAGGAGAGTTGAAAGTAGGTGAGAGCAAGCTATGGCAATTCTAGCAGGTGGGGTTAAGAAGGCTTTTATTCTGTAAAGTGATCCTAATTTTGTATTGATGGTTTTGATGGTTTGATTAACATGCAGGTATAAGTTAAGCTTGTTATCTATGATAACACCTAGTAGTTTTGTAGAGGTGTCTGGGGAGATTATAGTGCCGTTATTGGATGTTATGGTAAAGGTAAATGCAGCGGACCTATGAGTTGGTGAGAAAAGTAGCAGTTTTGTTTTTTGGGGATTTAAGATCAGTCTACCAGAAAGCCAGTTTTCTACTATGTTGAAGGTGTTCTGGGTAGCTGACCATAGATCTGTCTGAGTTGTGGCCGAGCAGATCAGGGTGGAGTCGTCAGCATATTGAATACAGCTGACTTTTGGGATGACAGTATAAAGGTCATTGGTGAAAATGGAGAACAGAAGGGGCCCTAGTATAGAACCCTGAGGAACACCAAGGGAGTTGGGTAGGAGGTTAGATAGTTTGTTTTGCCAAAGGACAGCCTGCTGTCTGCCACTCAGATAAGACTGGAACCAGTGAAGGGCTTTAGTATCTAGACAGAATGTTTTCAGGGTGTGAATTAGTAGTTGTCGATCAACCATATCAAATGCCTTGGAGAGATCCAAGAAGAGGGCAGAGGATATGTTGTTATTGTTGTGATTATGGTTTATGGTGTTAGAGAAGGCTAGGAGGGCTGAAGTGGTAATGTGGTGAGGTCGGAAGCCGTGCTGGGAGTCAGATTATTCTGAATTAGGTGGTGCAGCAGATTGTCTAGGAATACATTTTTCCATAATTTTTGAAAGTGGAGATAATATAGCTATTGGCCTATAATTAGATAGTTCAGTAGAGCTACCTCCTTTGTGAAGTGGGATTACATAGGATATTTTCCAGATGGTGGGGATTTTAGCTTCTACTATGGTTCGATTGATTAGTATAGAGATGGGGTTAGCAATGGCATCAGCTGCTTTTTGTAGATACTCAGCAGGGAGTTGATCAGCTGACAGTGTAGTTGGTTTTAATTTTTTGATCAAGGTACGGATAAGTGAAGTGGCAACTGGTTGAAAACTGAATGAAAGTTGGTTACTAGGGGTGGTGTACTCAGGGCGAGGGGAGCTTGGAGGTAGTCGGCAAGCTAGGGCTTGAATTGTCTCAGTTAAGAATCGATTAAAACTGTCTGAGACTTCCTCAGGTGGTTTATCAATGGTGGCTGCAGGGGTTGGTGTGGAAGTTTGTCCAGGATGTAATAGTTTATTTATACCTGCCCAAAACTTCTGAGGGTTGTTTTGATTTATTTGCTGTAGATTATAATAGTAGTTTTTTTTGTCTTGTAAAATGGGTTTTTTAGTCTCATTCCTTGATTGCCTATATTTAATGTTATTTTGGTGGTCTTTTGTAGTATGCCACAATGCCCATACTTTGTTTCTAAGGTTGATTTTTAGTTTGGACTCTTTGGAAAGCCACGGCACAGTTTTTGCCTTTGTTCTTATTGAGCGAACAGCTGCATGAGAGTCAAGGATCTCAAGGAATTTGTTGTAAAATTCTAGAAACAAAGCATACCTTGACCAGACCATGGCCTTTAACATTATTCACCAGGTGGTTATTTTTGACAGACTGAGTAAAACACACATAAATCAATATGTTATACATTTGATAGCAGATTGCTTGACTGATCAAAACCATGTAGTAAAAATTTCCAGTGCTTCTTCTGTATGTAAACATGTGACCAGAGAAGTGCCACAGTGATCCCAATCTACATAAGACAGAGCCCCTCACTATCACTCTTCAAAAGGAACCTTGATGAGTGGATGGGTAACAGAAAGTTCACACCGGGGATCACACCAACAGCACTACTAGATAGGGGCCAAGGGTACTAGCTGCTAGTACAAGGGTCTAGGGAACTACTAAAGGGGCGGTGAATACCGCACAACGTGGCTGGGCTAATATATGCCTTCGGGCAAATAGCCCAGTACCAATCTATGAACCCATGAATCTATGATGGGTCCTGAATTTTATGGCATTTATTTCTCTGAAGTCTAAGACAACATTCCCATTCTATGGTCATCTAAATTTGTTGATGACTGTTAACTGGGTGTTATTATTCAATCATGCATGGTAGCCTCCACAGAACAAATGGTTTCTTGTGCACCCACAGCAAGGCCTAACATCTCTCCATCAATGAATAAATAAGACATATTGTCATGACATATTTATATCCCAATGCATTCCTAACCTTTGTAACAAAGATCTACCACAAGTCAAACAAAGTAGTGCTCCAGCCACTTTTAAAGTTAATTTTGACAAACGGATAAATAATTTTAAATTCTCACAAGGCCCTTCCTAAAGCAGAAGGGAACTACTAAAATCTGGCCTCAACTCACCAAGCATATAATCTGAAAACTGATTGCTTAGTAATTACATTTGAATCACTGAACAAATGAAGGGACATAGGGAATCCAAATCTCCTTTAGATAAAAGGAATTCAGGTCATGTATGTAACTACCAATACCTTAAAAATAAATCTGTCTGCACAGACCTGGCGAGCAGTATAATATGATAATGCAGACTTCTGCATTTGCTGGCATTGGCCAAGATTGGCATAACTAAGCCTGATATTATTGACCATTGCAGTAATCAAGACAGAAGGGCAGATGCACACGAAATGGCTGTCTAGCGAGCAGAATAAGGTCAGAATAAAGGAGCAAAAAGCAAGCTGGGCTGTTTCTACTGCATTTCCTTGCTACACACTGATACTGAATTCACCAGTTCTAACTAGATTCACCTTTTCCCCACATACATCAGATAACTCTATCTGTGTAATGCTAAGTGCATTTACTGCTAATCTGTTAATACTCTATTTTGCCAGAGTTTCGCTCATTTGGAGTATTTTTTTACTGAATGTGCAAAATTTGATGAGGTTCTGGGCTTTCTGCTTGCTAGGGCTTAATTTATATTTTTCCTGATTGGTTGTGATTTTTAAGTGTAGCTTTTACATTGTGCTGCATAGGATGATTTGCTAGTCTTTTGGCTGGGCTGTTCTGTGCTGCATTTCCTTGCTACAGATCAATATTGCTTGACCTGATCTAACTAGATTTGACCTTATTGCACTATGTGCAGTAGGATGGTATTTTACACTGTATATACCCAATTAGTTTGTTTTAAGGTGTTCTAATGTTGTATTTTTAGTTCTAAAAAACAAGCAAGATCTGAGATGCATGAACTGAAACATATTTTCTAATTGAGGTTAGAACATGGCTTAGTACTATGTTAAGGTGGATGTTGCAAAGTGAATCAGAGAACTCTGACAAGTTAGGAACTTTAGTAGAAGACTTATCAGTTAATGACACATAGCTCTAATATATGCACCTTTTAGCCGTTTGCTGTTAAGGTACAACTTTTACATTACATAACTTGCCTTGCAGACACAGAATTTAGGGTATGCTGGTGTGTAGGATCATAGGATCACAGGATTTTACTAGGCTAATGGCCCTAGAACCCTTACAAGCCTAGCCAAATTCGTACCCTTATTTCCATGATCAGTGCCTATTGCCCCTGTCCAAGAGGGACACAGGTGGAACCCCCAGGGTGAATTTATGGTTACCCATTCAATTGTCCAGATTGTGTTTGAAGAGGGCCAATGAGGTGCTCTGTTTGACATGAAGTGGGAGTCTGTTCCAAAGGTGTGGTAACCTCTGTGAGACAAATCTGTCCTTTCAGCAGGTTTTATTAATGTTACATGCCAGGTTAAGGTCTTTAGAGTGAGTAACCTGTGTATGATTTGACTTATGGATATGCAAAATTTCCAAAAAAGCAGGGTCAGAAATCGCCTTGTATGCAAGGCAGAGATCACCTCTGAGTAGTCTGTATGAAACAGAATAAAGTGAAAGTGATTTCAGATGATCCCCGTAGGACAGATGCTGAAGACCTTGAATTTTTCTTGTGAGGAACCTTTGTGGTTTCTCCAATTAATGAAGGTGCTTGGCAAGGTACATACCAAAAAGGGGCATTGTACTCAGGTATTGGCCTGATAAGGGATGAGTTCAGGGAGGTTATAACTTCTTTCGATCTGGAAGTAATGCCCTTACTTATGAGATGAGCAATACAGAATGCCTTTTTATCACCATGGAGACATGGTGGTCAAAAGTAAGGTTGCTGTCAACCTATGTGTTCAGGTCTCTCACCACTGAGTGCATACTTAACATATTGCTATTGATGTGGTAGTTTGCAGGAACATCGCTTTTACTGAAAGGAATGATAATACATTTTTTTTCCATTGAGTTTAAGGTCATGACTTTGGCACCAATCATATGTTTGTGTAAGACCCTCTTGTACGATGTTGGTATCATTTGGAGATTCTATGACTGCTCCCAGTTTGCAGTCATCAGCAAACTTTGTCAGCCACAGACCTTTAGTTTTTGCTTGTACTGTGGACAAATATATTCTAAACAGTAGAGGTCCCATGACTGATCTCTGTGGAACACCACTGGTTACAGGTCTGCTGTTGGAGGTGAATTCCTGTATTTTAACTATATGAGTTCTATCAGTGAGCCAGCTATTGACTCATCTAATGATAGAAGGGTTGATACCTAGCTGGGTGAGTTTGTCAATGATGCCTGAGAGAGGGATAGTGTCAAATGCCTTAGCTTTGTCTAGGTAGGCTGTATGCACAGATTTCTCCTCGTCCAGGGCCTTGGTGACTGTCTCGAAGAAGTTCGCCAGGTTTAACAGGCATTATCTTCCTTTGACAAATCCATACTGAGTAGGATCAAGTGTTTGGAGATTACCTATATCTTTGTTGATAAGGTCCATGATGATTTGCTCCATGGCCTTGCAGATAAGGCTAGTCAGGCTAATAGGTCTATAGTTCCCAGGGTCAGTGGAACCACCACCTTTGTGCAAAGGAATAACTGCTCTTTAGAGATACAGTGTAGGGGACAAGTGGTACGGATGTCATGAGGTACATGTGGCAGGGCCAGAGGTGTGAAGTTTTCACAGAACCTGTTGGCCAACAAGTTAGCTATGTCCACAGGCTTAGTATATGTGATATCAGTGTACATAGACATATGTGCATCTAGTTCTGCACAAATGCACTATATTTCTTCCCATTTTTTAATCCAGTAGCAAAGTAACATGAATGTTAGCATTGAGGTATTATTGAGTTTTATTCTCTTTTCATCACTCATAATCAACTCTAAGTGCCCATCTCATGCAATTAGGACCACTGTACCCCTTCTGGTATCATAATAGGAAGCAGAAAGCCATAGCTTTTGCCCTGGTGACCCAGTGATGGAGAATCTGACATGGGGAGGGTAGGATTCATTGACCATTACTGTCTCACTCATCTGTGGAGGGAGGGATGTCATCTAGACTGCTGTTTTACTGTTATTTAGCAGGTACTGGGAGTGCAGAATGCAGGGCATGGCTCTGAAGTGTGAAGTGTGTACCTAACTTTGTGAGACAATGCACATATGGTGCTCCCTCAAAGCACACGTTCCACAGCACAGTAATGCAAGTGGGGGAAATAGTACTCTATGCTATGGCATATGCATTTATACCAACTGACAGGGAAAAGGTCAGGGGCACAAATCATACCTCAGGCCTGCCATGGATGATGACAACTGCTAGTACTTACCTCACACCCCTGAAGCCCAAACCAGATAAATAAGGGGGAACACATAGGTAAAACACAATATGTTTTAAAAACACACTAACAACACAAATACTGCTCCAACATGTTTTAACATTCAAAAATGCCTTTATTTGCTACTTCTCTGAATGAGGAAAAACTGTTTCATACAAACAGTTACAATATAGTCAAAAGTGAGATAGTTATGTAGATACAGGGAGAAAAATTACATTCAAAAATAAATACTGAGTCCCTGATGGCACCCAGAAAGGCAGAGTGAATATGTTGCCATGATACAGGTTGCCATTCCTAGGGAAGTGGTGCCTTTCTTAACCATTTGATATCATACACAGCCTTAATCTCCTTTTTAATACCAGATCTTTGGACAAGACTTTGATCAGAGGGACTTCATTTCACCATCCCTAACTGCCCCATGTGTATTACCCAGTACAGTAGAATGTAGCTTGGCATAATTAGCACTCAAGGCTTGGACAGCAAGACTCCTTGACATATAAACAACATCTCTTATTTCCTGCATGCACTGTGACATTAGTGTTGCTTTAGAAAATAGTAACTGTGTTAAAACTGGTCTGCATTCACCATGGATACCCCCCATTTGGCTGTCTGAATATAAAAAAAGTGATCTGTAACTAGTGTAATCATTTTACCAGCATGAGGACTAGTTTACTTTCTTTATTCCTAAGATCAGACTTATAAAAAACATGTTTAAATGCTAAAAAGAAAACCAGAGTGATTTGCATGTTGTGTTACTTAGAATTTCTAGGGAATTCATTGGTATTTGTAGACATCATAGATGCTAGACCACATTTGCTTCTTCTGTATTATTTGTTTAACCTCCTTATCAGGTAAATCTAATTGATGTTCTGCCTTTCTGGTTATAATTTTATTTGGCTTTTGTCAAAACAATTCCTGGTAGATGGCAACCTTAGGTGCCCTTGAGGGGAACACTGTTGATCTCTCTGCCCTATCTGAAGCATGTGGACTGTAGTTCTAGTATATTAAGAGACATTAGGGGGTACAATTCACAGAGCAGCGCACTTCATACTGCACAGTGAAGCAGTAAAGAGATACAGCTGAGGTGGGTTGAGCTACGTGGCAGTAATGAGAAGCAGAGATATGCATACCCTGAGTGACACTCGATCAAAACAAATTGTAGCTACATGTATAAGGACCATCCAGCTCAGCAGCTGAAATATTTAAACAACCATGCAAGGACACACCTATGCAACTGCATTTTGCAGGCATCTAGCTGGAGAGCTAGCAGAAACTCAGCAGCTGCATAGACTGTGTTATAAACTGTCACAGGTGCAGAATAACGGCAGCAGCAGGTTTTAACTAATCCCAGTGCAGGACAGTTCTGTGATTGGTGGTTCCAGGGTGGTAGGCACATCTGATACAAGTGTAGTGCTGTCTACTGAAAAAACTCTCTACAGTCCCTATTAGTCCTCTGATCCTGCAGATACTACATGTCACACAAACAGACAGATGGACACACAGATACATGCACAAACATGCACATTCAAAGTGGAACCTCTGTGTTGAGAGACAGCCTTACAAGACTATCTGCAAATATATAGAGCTGAGTATATTTTTCTGTATTATTCTGTATTATAGAGCTAAATTGTTGCTTAGATATCTGTTGTCTTACTGCTCTGCAAATATACAGAGATCAGTATATATTTTTTTGGTTTTATAATTTGCACTCTTGATTCCTCACATCTCTGTTGAAACTGTCTTCCCCACCCCCCACCCCCTCATTTTGGTTTCTATAGCTTGTGTTAGGTTCCCTTAATTTGACCTGTTAATAGCAGCAGTCTGCATTTAAAGTGGAACCTGTGTGTTGAGAGACAGCCTTACAAGACTATCTGCAAATATATAGAGCTGAGTATAATATTCTGTATTATTCTGTATTATAGAGCTAAATTGTTGCTTAGATATCTGTTGTCTTACTGCTCTGCAAATATACAGAGATCAGTATATATTTTTTTGGTTTTATAATTTGCACCCTGATTCCTCACATCTCTGTTGAAATTTCCCCACCCCCTCCCTGTTCTTGGCTGTAATTTAAATTTGGTGGCTTTTGCAGTGCCAGCCCCACTGTAGATTTGATCTAGGACACTCCCCCAGTCCCATCTCTTTACCGCATTCTACCTAATAAATCCTTTCTTCACTTGCTTTTAGTCCTTTTTAATTTAATTACATTTTTTCAAACTGTGTGTGAACTAATATTGCTACATACTCAAGTGTGCCAGCTTGTACTGCTTGTGAATTGTTTTTACTACTGTTTTTGCTACTTTTCTTGAAAAAAAAATTTGTAAGCCTGTTTCCTACCTTTCCTGTAATTAGTGTTCCAGATACAGATTTGCTGTATCCAGGACTATTTGTAAGCTTCTGAGCCCCCCAAGCCTTTCTGTGTTGGAGGGAAGCCTTCTAGATTATCAGTGGGAGTGGTAAGCACTAGGTAACCTGTCTACCACATAAGGAGTGGTTCTGGCCCAGAATTTGTAGTTATTGGCCATTTGGGCGGTCTTCCATCTCTCTCAACTTTCTGATTTGAAGGCCTGCATTTGCACTTGTTTCTGTCCTGTAACTCCTGGGCCCATCTCATTTGCTCACAAAAAAAAAAAATGTATCTGCTTTTACTGTATTTGTGTTTCTTCCTACTTTATTTTGCTTTTGCATCATCTTAAAAGTACTCAGTTGTATTTATTACTGCTTGGTGTAACTCATTCTAAGCCTTTTAGTTTAAGCACTTGGGCTTCAGACCAGTTGTTTTACATTAAGAAGGTTTGTGGTCTGCACTGTAGTGGCAGAACAGGTAGCTTACATCCTTCTAAGTTGGGAACTGCTGATTGAGGGCTCAGTGTATGTTATTCTAAAAGTGTATTAATTCTGGTTTAAGCTCTCGGGCTTCAGGCCAGTTATTTTACATTAAAAGTGTTTGTGGTCTGCACTCTTGTGGGAGGAGAGGCTGGACTCTGCCCTTCTGAGCTGGGAATTTCTGGTTAAAGGCTTATAGTGCCTGCATATTTAAGCTGCTTCTTACTGAAATTGGTACACCTTGTTTGCTGTAGCATAGACTAGATCCAGGCCTGCTAAATCTAGCTTTGTTTGTATAACTTGAGCACTAATCCAGGCATTCTATAAAGTATTCAATTGTATTTATTACTGCTTGGTAGTAACTTGATTAAAGTGTAGCTATCATTCTAAGTCTTTTGGATTGAGCACTTGGGCTTCAGACCAGTTGTTTTACATTAGGAAGGTTTTGTGGCCTGCACTGTGGTGGCAGGACAGGCAGCTTACATCCTTCTAAGTTGGGAACTGCTGATTGAGGGCTCAGTGTCTGTTATTCTAAAAGTATATTAATTCTGGTTTAAGCACTTGGGCTTTAGGCCAGTTGTTTACATTAAGAAGGTTTGTGGTCTGCACTGTAGTGGCAGAACAGGTAGCTTACATCCTTCTAAGTTGGGAACTGCTGATTGAGGGCTCAGTGTCTGTTATTCTAAAAGTGTATTAATTCTGGTTTAAGCACTTGGGCTTCAGGCCAGTTATTTTACATTAAAAGGGTTCATGGTCTGCACTCTTGTGGGAGGAGAGGCTGGACTCTGCCCTTCTGAGCTGGGAATTTCTGGTTAAAGGCTTATAGTGCCTGCATATTTGAACTGTTTCTTACTGAAATTGGTACACCTTGTTTGCTGTAGCATAGACTAGATCTAGGCCTGCTGAATCTAGCTTTGTTTGCATGCTTGTTTGCTTGTTATTTCCCTGAAATGCTAATTCCACCTAAAATGTGGCTTTACAGCATTTCTGTGGATCCCTAGTGATATCTGCATTGCTTACTGTACTTATTTCCTTGTTTCACTTGAAAGAAAGTTGTTTGTCATTTTTGCATTTATGTTACCTGTAACACATTGCATTTAAGATACCTGGCTCTTGCTCACTAAAGCAATTATATAAGTCAGCACTAAAAAATTAAAAGCACTACACCCTCACAAACTCCCCTAGTTCCCCACTGGCCCTTTTTTTCAATTATAAAGGAATTCCCAATACTATTCTAGCATGTCCAAAGGTCAGTTGTCAATCTCCTCTCCGGTCCAGCTGGTGAATCTGGGAATCTTGAGGCAATGTTACAACTGCCTCATGTACACAGACAACCCTCTCCTCCTCCCAACAAATTCCAACACATGTGAGAGATGCAACTATATAGCTAAACTGGAGGCAAAGCTCTCTCAACTCAGTACTGGTGAAACCAGTCAGGAGGAGAAGGAAACCAAACTCACTACAATTCCAGTCTCACATAGACCTACCACGACAGCAAACCAAACACATAAACACACAAAAACATACTTGAGGCTCTAAATAAAAATCTGCCTAAGCAGCAGAGACCTCCAAAGCAGACACCCAAGCAACCGCTACCCCAAAACAAAACACGTGCAACACATAGCTCACAAAGCCAGTGTGCCGAACAGTCACAGCCCTTAAGGCTAAACAACAGACCTGATACACTTGTAATAGGTGACTCTATCATCAGGCACACTGATGTCCCGCTCATCAGGATGAACAAGGAGAAGGTCACGGTGAGCTGCCTGCCGGGCGCTAGGATCCGCCATATAACACAAGCACTCA
>NC_056744.1:1783711824-1783716824 GCF_019279795.1 Protopterus annectens | reverse complement strand
GTATACTATTCCTGGCTCCACAAAGTCTGCGCTGCAAATTTTCCCTTAGAACTAGGCAAGCCTCAACTCAAGTGCTTCAGATCAACTGCTCTTATTGCAGCACTTGCGTAACCCAAATCAGCACTTGCCCAAATCTCCTAGACAGCACTATTATAATACAGCATAAGACCCTCGACTGTCCACAAGACAAGTGAAACTCACTCTTCCAAGCATGTCCAGAGGTCAGCTTCAGGTGTACTCTCCAGTTCATCTGGTGGAATTGGGCATACTGAGGCAATGTCACAACTGCCTCATGTATACAGACAACCCTCTCCTCTTACCTCTAGAGACAAACACTTGTGAGAGATGCAAATATACAGCCAGACTGGAGGCTAAACGCTCTCAACCCATGACTGTAACAGACAGTCAAGAGGAGAAGAGACACACTAGCATCACCCCACCTGTCACACATGGATCTACAAAACAAGCACCGGCAAAACATACACATAAATACACAAAACATATTCGGAGGCACTAGGTACCAATCTGAAAAAGAAACAGTGCCCTCCAAAGCAGACAAGCAAGCAATTTGCACCTCCAAACACAAGCCAGAAAACACATAATTCACCTCAGCAGTGTGCCTCACGACAGCCCCTAAGGCAAAACACCATACCCAACACTCTAGTAATAGGAGACTCTATAGTAAGGCACACAGATGTTCCACTCACCAGGCTGAACAAGGAGAAGGTTACTGTCAGCTGCCTGTCGGGTGCTCGGATCCACCACATAACACAAGCACTTAGGTGACTCCAGAACAAGTACAAGTATGACGCTGTCATTGTACATGTTGGTGTGAATGATCTAAGATGTACCTCCCTGGAATACATGAAAAGAGACATTGAAGAGCTCTCTGATCATGTAGCCCAAGCTGGTATGACCCTGACCTTGAGTAGCATACTAACTTCACCTAGAATGATACCACAATACAAAGACAAAATGATCAATTTCAACAATTGGCTAAGCTTCTGGTGTCATTCTAAGGGGATCCAGTGTCTGTCTGCCTGGGATGACATGCTAGACAAGCCTCGCTGTTTCGCCAGAGATGGTTTGCACCTGTCACCCCTAGGCTTTCGAATACTGACCAAGGCTCTTGCCATCCCCATAGTGCCTTTTTTAGGCAAGGCTCAAAGGACAAACTAACCACCATAACCAGCACAGGTAACCAAAAACTAAGGGTAATGCTACTCAATGCCAGAAGTCTCAACCTCAAAATGCATGCACTCGAGGCACTCCTCAGTATGGAGAAAATCAAAGTTTGTGCAGTGATGGAAACCTGGTTCAAGGCTCCAGAGAGCACCCCAGCACTACCAGGTTACAATTCATATCATACCTTCTGGCCTCAGTTACTGGATCGCAGTACAAAGGGCGGAGGTGTATCCATATTCATTAAGGATACCCACATCTACAGGTTAGTGGCACAGCATGATGTCCCAGAGATCATCCATGCGCAACTATCAGCAGGCAAAACCACATATCAAGTCATAGCCTGTTATAGATCACCCACCATGTCCCAAGGTGCTCACTCAGCATTCCTTGAGGCATTGGAAAATATAAAGGTCCTACCCAACACCATAATTTTGGGTGATTTCAGCTACCCTGGTATAGACTGGGTGAACTACCAAAGTTCTAACTCCTATGCCCAGCGGTTCATAGAATTTATAAATTCAAATGCCCTTGAACAACTGGTATGTTCTCCCACTAGAGGGGACAACATATTGGATTTAGTCATCACAAATATGGGCGCCCATTGTACCACACCCATTATCACTCCCTCTTTGGTCAGATCAGACCACAAACTGATAACTCTGGACGTCCTCACCCCTCCACCTCCCCCAGTCAAAGAAACCATTGTAAAAAACCTTTCCAAAGCAAACTTCAAACTACTTGCATCAGAAGTGGAAAGCTTCACTATTCCCTTGCAGAAGGATAATGATATCCAGGATGCAGAATCCTACACCAAGGCACTCTATATGCATGTTCAGGATTGCATGGACCGTGCTATCCCAAATAAAACCAAGACTCCTTCCTCAAGCAAGAAGAAACCAGTCTGGTGGACCCCAGCCATAAGCAAACTTTACAATAAAAGGAGGAGACTTATACAAAAAAAGGGCCAAATCTCAAGTAGAAAAATCATCCCTGATCAGCATTAGTAAGAAATTGAGGGCCCTCATCAAGTCAACTAAAGCCAATTTCGAAAAGAAGGTTGCCAAGAATAACCATAAGGCCTTCTATGGTTAAGTCAAAAACCTAAATGGCAACGCTCAGGTCTGTTCTGAGCTAGTACAAAATGGAACAAAATATGCTGACCCCACTGACATTGCCAACATCTTGGCTGATAGGTTCAGTGCAAATCCCCCCCCCCTCACCACCTACAGGGCCTATTACTATTCCAGGGGATTGTGTAACTCCAATTATTACTAATACATTGGTTAATAAGGCTCTATCTAAAGCTAAAAACACTGCCTCCATGGGACCAGATGGTTTCCCGGGCTGTGTCATCTGTGACTCCAAAATGAATTAACCCCGCATCTGAATGCCCTGTTCAGTCTCAGCCTCTTGACAGGATATGTGCCCATAGAATGGTGCACAGCAATGGTGGTTCCGCTGCACAAGGGTGGACCCACAACCGACCCTGGGAACTACCGACCAATAAACCTGACCAGTCTGATCTGTAAGGCAATGGAGCGAATCATTATGGAACTCATAAATGGAGAGATTGGGAACCTCCAAACACTTGACCCCGCACAGTTTGGCTTTGTCAAGGGCAGATCATGCCTCCTGAACCTGGTGGACTTTTTTGAGACAGTTACTTAGGGTATAGATAAGGGAAATGAGGTACACACGGCTTACCTTGACCTTGCAAAAGCATTTGACACCATGCCCCATTCGGGTTTTATTGGTAAACTCACCAACCTGGGCATAAACCCTTACGTCACAAGATGGTTTGCACACTGGCTCTCAGACAGATCCCACAAAGTAAGAGTAGCAGGATCTATGTCCAAATCCAGACCAGTAACGAGCGGTGTGCCTCAGGGCTCTGTCCTGGGGCCCCTCCTGTTTGGCATATACTTCTCAGAAGTACAGGTAAGCACTGAAGGGCTGTGGCTGACCAAGTTTGCAGACAACTGCAAACTGGGTGCTATAATACAGTCTCCGGCCGACATGGATATCCTCCAGAAGGGCCTTAATGAGACTGATGCATGGTGTCAAAGCCATGGTCTCAAGCTAAATGCTAAAAAAATGCGTAGTAATCTCCTTTGAAAAAAAAACAGAGTACCCGCGAACTACCATCTGAAGAAGTAATAAGGGATCTAGGGACCCAAGTAGATAGCTTTCCTTTGATAACCATGTTGCCAAGGTGGTTAGAAAATCCTTCTATGTGACCCATCTGATCAAGAAAGGGTTCACATCAAGATCTAAGGATGCAATGGTGGCCCTCTACTCTTCCCTCATCAGGCCCATTATTGAGTACAATGCACCCATTGGCATGTACCTGGCTAGACATCTCCAGCAGCTGGAGAGACCACAAAGGTACCTAACCAAGAGGATTACTGGCCTCAAACAGTTGCCCTATGCAGCACGATTGAAAAAACTAAGGCTTTTCTCTGTTGCATACCACCTTCTCAGAGGCGTTCTCTGTCTAACATACAGAGCCATGTCCAACCCAGAACTGTTGAACATGCTCCATCTTAGCAAAACAAAATCTACTCGTGCTACACGCTCTAGGGATATAAACCTCAGCACAACAATGAATAGAACATGCTGGAGGGATATATTCCCTTCGCAAAGACTTCCCTTGCTATGGAACAAGGTCCCGATCTACATAAGACAGAGCCCCTCACTATCACTCTTCAAGAGGAACCTTGATAAGTGGATGGGTAACAGAAAGTTCACACCAGGGATCATACCAACAGCTCTACTAGATAGGGGCCAAGGGTACTAGCTGCTAGATCAAGGGCCTAGGGAACTAACCAAAGGGGCGGTGAATACCGCACAATGTGGCTGGGCTAATATATGCCTTCGGGCAGATAGCCCAGTACCTACCTATGAACCTATGAACTTTCCACCACAGCGCTGAAAATACAGAAGCAACAAAAATGGACAACTGAATTCTTTCCCTAGGAAAAAATTTGGTTTTCTGTAGCTTCGATATTTTCAGTGTTCGCTTAATACGTGTCGATATTAGAACACTCAAAGTTTTGAAACTTCGATGTTCTGATATAGACCCTCTGATTTCTGTTAATTTCATTTTAACTATGAAAACGACATAAACAGAATTTCTAAAAGGATGTTCTGGGGTCCTATCCACACCCGTTAGATGATTATTAAATTCCTCTGTATCACAAATGAAGTTACTGGAATGTTCTTCATGGAATTTTACTGTTGGTTCTTTTTATTCCTTGTTGGTTTGACAAGTACTATGACATGGCATTCATAAGTTCATAGGTGTGTATAGGCTAATGGCCCTGGAGCCTTTACAAACCAAGTCCATAGGATTACCCTGGCATTGTGCCACCCGACCTTAGTTCCCAGTGCCTCTATCGAGTAGAGCCACTGGAGTGATCCCTGAGGTGAATTTTCTATTTCTCATCCACTCATCAAGATTTCTCTTGAAGAGGGCCAGTGAGGTGCTCCACTTGACATGTATGGGAAGTCTATTCCATAGCATAGGCAGTCTCTGGGTTATGAACCTGTCCCTCCAGCACGTTCTGTTGATTGTAGACTCATACAGTCAGAATCACATAATTTCCTTTGGGTACTATGATGTTTAGTTGTAGATCCACTCCTGACTAGCATAATTGTTTCGGATATCATGCTAACTTTGGATGGTATGATCTATCTGTTTGTTAATAACACCAAGTTGGATGCCATGTCATGGACAATGGGACTTGTCACCACAGAGACTTGGTACAGCTTATGGGGGTAGAAATGAGTAGCAGATAAGGTTTAATGGAAAAAAT
>NC_056744.1:1783466824-1783706824 GCF_019279795.1 Protopterus annectens | reverse complement strand
GTACCTTGTGCCGTTATATGCATACCTTGCTCCCCATAAGCTGTACATTTTGTATCAGTACATTGTGCCGTTATATGCATACCTTGCTCCCCATAAGCTGTACATTTTGTATCAGTACATTGTGCCGTTATATGCATACCTTGCTCCCCATAAGCTGTACATTTTGTATCAGTACATTGTGCCGTTATATGCATACCTTGCTCCCCATAAGCTGTACATTTTGTATCAGTACATTGTGCCGTTATATGCACACCTTGCTCCCCATAAGCTGTACATTTTGTATCAGTACATTGTGCCGTTATATGCACCTTGCTTCCCATAAGCTGTACATTTTGTATCAGTACATTGTGCCGTTATATGCACACCTTGCTCCCCATAAGCTGTACATTTTGTATCAGTACATTGTGCCGTTATATGCACACCTTGCTCCCCATAAGCTGTACATTTTGTATCAGTACATTGTGCCGTTATATGCATACCTTGCTCCCCATAAGCTGTACATTTTGTATCAGTACATTGTGCCATTATATGCATACCTTGCTCCCCATAAGCTGTACATTTTGTATCAGTACATTGTGCCGTTATATGCATACCTTGCTCCCCATAAGCTGTACATTTTGTATCAGTACATTGTGCCATTATATGCACACCTTGCTCCCCATAAGCTGTACATTTTGTATCAGTACATTGTGCCGTTATATGCATACCTTGCTCCCCATAAGCTGTACATTTTGTATCAGTACATTGTGCCGTTATATGCATACCTTGCTCCCCATAAGCTGTACATTTTGTATCAGTACATTGTGCCGTTATATGCATACCTTGCTCCCCATAAGCTGTACATTTTGTATCAGTACATTGTGCCGTTATATGCATACCTTGCTCCCCATAAGCTGTACATTTTGTATCAGTACATTGTGCCGTTATATGCATACCTTGCTCCCCATAAGCTGTACATTTTGTATCAGTACATTGTGCCATTATATGCACACCTTGCTCCCCATAAGCTGTACATTTTGTATCACTACCTTGTGCCGTTATATGCATACCTTGCTCCACATAAGCTGTACATTTTGTATCACTACCTTGTGCCGTTATATGCATACCTTGCTCCCCATAAGCTGTACATTTTGTATCAGTACATTGTGCCATTATATGCATACCTTGCTCCCCATAAGCTGTACATTTTGTATCAGTACATTGTGCCGTTATATGCATACCTTGCTACACATAAGCTGTACATTTTGTATCACTACCTTGTGCCGTTATATGCATACCTTGCTCCACATAAGCTGTACATTTTGTATCACTACCGTGTGCCGTTATATGCATACCTTGCTCCACATAAGCTGTACATTTTGTATCAGTACATTGTGCCGTTATATGCATACCTTGCTCCCCATAAGCTGTACATTTTGTATCAGTACATTGTGCCGTTATATGCATACCTTGCTCCCCATAAGCTGTACATTTTGTATCAGTACATTGTGCCATTATATGCATACCTTGCTCCCCATAAGCTGTACATTTTGTATCAGTACATTGTGCCGTTATATGCATACCTTGCTCCCCATAAGATGTACATTTTGTATCAGTACATTGTGCCGTTATATGCATACCTTGCTCCCCATAAGCTGTACATTTTGTATCAGTACATTGTGCCATTATATGCATACCTTGCTCCCCATAAGCTGTACATTTTGTATCAGTACATTGTGCCGTTATATGCATACCTTGCTCCACATAAGCTGTACATTTTGTATCAGTACATTGTGCCGTTATATGCATACCTTGCTCCCCATAAGCTGTACATTTTGTATCAGTACATTGTGCCGTTATATGCACACCTTGCTCCCCATAAGCTGTACATTTTGTATCAGTACATTGTGCCGTTATATGCATACCTTGCTCCCCATAAGCTGTACATTTTGTATCAGTACATTGTGCCGTTATATGCATACCTTGCTCCCCATAAGCTGTACATTTTGTATCAGTACATTGTGCTGTTATATGCATACCTTGCTCCCCATAAGCTGTACATTTTGTATCAGTACATTGTGCCGTTATATGCACACCTTGCTCCCCATAAGCTGTACATTTTGTATCAGTACATTGTGCCGTTATATGCACACCTTGCTCCCCATAAGCTGTACATTTTGTATCAGTACATTGTGCCGTTATATGCATACCTTGCTCCACATAAGCTGTACATTTTGTATCAGTACATTGTGCCGTTATATGCATACCTTGCTCCCCATAAGCTGTACATTTTGTATCAGTACATTGTGCCGTTATATGCATACCTTGCTCCCCATAAGCTGTACATTTTGTATCAGTACCTTGTGCCGTTATATGCATACCTTGCTCCCCATAAGCTGTACATTTTGTATCAGTACATTGTGCCATTATATGCATACCTTGCTCCACATAAGCTGTACATTTTGTATCACTACCTTGTGCCGTTATATGCATACCTTGCTCCCCATAAGCTGTACATTTTGTATCAGTACATTGTGCCGTTATATGCATACCTTGCTCCCCATAAGCTGTACATTTTGTATCAGTACATTGTGCCGTTATATGCATACCTTGCTCCCCATAAGCTGTACATTTTGTATCAGCAGTTATGAAAAGCAAGCGTATTCCCTGTTTAACTTGCACATTTTTTGTAGTTGTGGGATGTGTAGCTACAGGTCTCACGTTTGTGATAAAGCGCTTTGTAATTAATTTAACCTGCTGAGTACCACTTTGGTAACAAGATTAGCAGGACAGAACATCAGTGTCCAGCCCAGCAACAGTCCCCAGCTCATCATGATGGATACCCAGGTATTCCAGTGTAAGCTGACAAATATAATCCCTGTAGAGTACCCTAGTTCCATCCACAGGCCTTCTCCCACTGGGTCATATATGTGAGGCCTTTTTGAAGAGGGTTTTGTTTGCTACACCTCTTGGTGGAAATGCCCAGGGGACATCCTTTAAAGGTATCCAAACCACCTCAGGTAACTTCTCTCAACCCAGAATGTCTGGTCTGGGTAATGATCAAAAGCATAAAGCTAGTAACACAACAAAGGAAGTTATTTCTGCTCCTTGTTTCCATGACCTCATTCCCTTAATCATTACCCAAAGCCCTAGGTGATGATGGAGACATAAACTGATAAGTAGACTCAGAGTTTTCTGCTATGCCTCAGTTCTTGCTTCACCCCATCTTATATCTCAGCACCAGTGCTACACCCATTTCCTCATCAATCTTCTGATTCTTTCTGCTGTCTCCTATGAAAAGGTCCTCAAAATACTCAAATTACTTCCCTTTAGATAGTTACCGCCTTCTCAGCTGAAGAAAGCAGTCCATAAACTACTCCTCATGGGATAGTTGCTTCCATTTCTCCTGCAGAAATCAGTCTACGGTTTCTAAAAAGAATCATGATGTTTGATTTGGAAGTGTTGATTTTCATCCCAGCTAATTCACATTCAGCAGTGAACCACTCCATTCTACTGCAGTCTGGAGACCAATCACTTAAAGTCATAGGTTCACAGCTTCATAGGTGTATACTAGGCAAATAACCACTAGGGTCCTTATAAGCCTAGCCATGCAACCCAAATTAAACTATTAAGAAAATAATTTTATCTGCATACAACAAAGATGCAACTCTCATATCCACAAGTTGGATAATTTCCATACGTCAACTTTGTCTTGATATCCTGTTTGTGAAAATCATCTTAGAAAATCTTACAGAAGTCAAAACACAAGAATAGTTCTGCTTCAAAAACATGCCTTTATGAGTTCTGGGATCATAGAGGATGTCTGAACGGATCTTGAATTCGACAGCAAAATACCGAAACAGCAAAACGAACAAGAGAAAAGACAAGGCATGTTATTAGTGAAGATGTCTGAATTAACACCAAGAATGCGGGCACACATCTTGATCTACAAATACTGGAAACAAATGGCATTTAGTAATGGCCATGGAACCCAAACCTGTTGTAGCAGCACTACCCAAAAGATATTCCAGATTGTAAAGTCATATGCCTTCTCTACTTCCACAAAATACACATAGACCACACTGGAGAACTTACATGGCCCCTCCAAAATTTCTGAAAGGAAAAATACTTGGATCTACTACTTGTGCATGACCAGAATGAAATCCACACTGCTCTTCCTACTTGTCCATGAACCGAACACTATCTACATTGCCCCTCCCAATTATCCATATCCAGAATGGAATCCACACCATTCCTCAACATTTGTTCATGGTGAAAACATTGTCAATACTGTTCTTCCCACTTATTCATAGCCATAATGGAACCCATATTGCCCCCTTCTGGATCAAAGGAACAGATATTAGAAAGAGATTCCTTTCTGGCACCATGTCATACAATTTCCTAGCAAGGTTGAGAGGCAAATAATATCTGTAACAGGAACTCCCCCAAACTTTTCCTTCTTTTTCAAAATATGGACTACTACCCCAGCTTATCAGTCTAGAAGTACTGACCAGTCTTCTGCATAGCAGTGAAAAAGTTTGATTAACATGATACCAGAACAATATGTAGTAGCATTAGTATTTTAGGACAGATGTTATCCTCTTTCAGAGCTGAACTATATCCGGGCTGTTTAAATGTCACAGTGACCCCATCTACAGAAGTGGACTGAGTCCCACTAGTGTTTTTGCACTACATCCACAACGGAGGGCGTATCTACAGAGTTTAGGACTTCTTCACAGTTTTCCTTAGTTCTCCTCCTTTCACTGCTCTTAACTGATCAGCATCTCATTTCCCTTACTGAGAAAAATCTGGGTAAGGTCCTGCCCTCCTCTCTTGACTCAGCAGATGGCTTTCCAAATCCTCTTTCAAGCCATCTGAAAGTTATTTTTCCTTGCCCTTACTAAACTCCTGCCTCACTCAGGTCTTACTTTGGTGACTACCACAAAGGCTGCATTCCTGGCCTACTGTTACCTCTGATTCAGATGTATTTGCATCCTTTCATCATTTACAGTCAGTTCCATTATTCAGACAGCCTTAGCATCAGTTACATCATTTACAAACCATTTTGATTAAAAATAACAGTTACATGGGTTGTACACAAATAACATTTTTAATGCAGGGAGGGACATGCAGTGTAGTATCGTCACTATGCACAGACTGTCAAGGTATTAGCTGTGCAGTATGACAACAGGGGTATCCTGCATTGTTGTTGGGTTTAGTTACAGAGTGTACTGCGCAGCTAATACCTTGAATAACATTCCAATCCACTTAAGGACCGTATGCAACCTGAAAGACCTTAAATTCCAACTGAAGCAACACCTAGTAGAAAAAATGACTGCACCACCCATGGTTAAACTATTACTAATATAGTTATATGAATTTGTGCAGTAACTCTATGCTGCACAAAACTTAATGTGCTAATTATCACAACTATACTCTGCGTTTGCTGCAGTGGTATGGTGGTAGCATTGTTACCTCACAGCAAGGGGATCACCCGTTTGATTCTCAGCTGGGCTTGGGAGTGCCTTCTGTGTGGAGTCTGCATGTCCTCCCTGCGGTTGGGTAGCATTTGAAAGACATGCGTGCATAAATGGGCGTGCCTTCGTTGAAGATTGGGTGTTGAGCTGGCACCTCAGCATTTCGTAAAAATCTACTGCCAATCATTAGCGGACCGGAGCTCTGCTGTGGCGACCCCTTACCAGGAAAAGCCAAACAAAAAACATACTCTGCTCTGTCATCTCATCTCCTTTATCTTCCATGTGCCTCCTACCCTACTTCCTTTCTTTTTCTGTTCTCTTTACCTTATTTTCCTGTGTCTTAGATTTTGAACAAGTCTTTATATTAACATTCTTATGTAAAACCCAGCAGTCTGTGCATAGTGACGATACTACACTGCATGTCCCTCCCTGCATTAAAAATGTTATTTGTGTACAACCCATGTAACTGTTATTTTTAATCCAAATGGTTTGTAAATGATGTAACTGGTGCTAAGGCTGTCTGAATAATGGAACTGACTGTAAATGATGAAAGGATGCAAATACATCTGAATCAGAGGTAACAGTAGGCCAGGAATGCAGCCTTTGTGGTAGTCACCAAAGTAAGACCTGAGTGAGGCAGGAGTTTAGAACGGTAAAGAAAAATAACTTTCAGATGGCTTGAAAGAGGACTTGGAAAGCCATCTGCTGAGTCAAGAGAGGAGGGCAGGACCTTACCCTTCTGAGCTGGGAAATTCTGGTTAAAGGCTTATAGTGCCTGCATATTTGAACTGTTTCTTACTTAAATTGGTGCACCTTGTTTGCTGTAGCATAGACTAGATCCAGGCCTGCTGAATCTAGCTTTGTTTGCATAACTTGAGCACTAATCCAGGCCTTCTTAAAAGTATTCAATTGTATTTATTACTGCTTGGTAATAACCTGATTAAAGTGTAGCTATCATTCTAAGCCTTTTGGTTTAAGCACTTGGACTTCAGACCAGTTGTTTTTCATTAAGAAGGTTTGTGGTCTGCACTGTTGTGGCAGGACAGGTAGCTTACATCCTTCTAAATTGGGAACTGCTGATTGAAGGCTCAGTGTCTATTATTCTAAAAGTGTATTAGTTCTGGTTTAAGCACTTGGGCTTCAGGCCAGTTATTTTACATTAAGAAGGTTTGTGGTCTGCACTCTTGTGGGAGGAGAGGCTGGACTCTGCCCTTCTGAGCTGGGAATTTCTGGTTAAAGGCTTATAGTGCCTGCATATTTGAACTGTTTCTTACTGAAATTGGTGCGCCTTGTTTGCTGCCTGCTGAATCTAGCTTTGTTTGTAAAACTTGAGCACTAATCTGGGCCTTCTTTTTTGGAGAAGGTTCCCCTGCACCCCAGTGGTAGGAGTATGCAGTTAGAACTTGTCTGATTGAAGACTACAAGAATAGGGCTCAGTTTTGAGATGTTTTTACTGGTTAATTGGGTAATTTGTTTAAAAGCCTTTTCTGATTGCTTGTAGTCATCTAAACCTGTTTTAAGTGTACTTTTTACTGTTTGTAGTCATTTAAAGCTGTTTTAAGTGTATTTTTTACTGTTTTGGCTTATCTTTTCAAAATAAAATTTTTCCTTGTTTCCCACCTTTTTAAGCTAGTATAGTCCAGTTTTCAGGCTAGTACTGAATTCAGGGCTGTGTTACAATTTTTCTGAGTTGCCCATACCTTAATTGGATAGAAGGAGGTTTCTCTGTTCACTTGTGAGAGAGGGAGCTTTGAGCAGCCATCTGTCCCTGGAGGAGTGGTTCCAGCCCAGAAGTTAGTAGTTTATAGGCCATTTTGGGCTAATTTCTA
Organism: Protopterus annectens; assembly: GCF_019279795.1. Classification (NCBI taxonomy): domain Eukaryota; kingdom Metazoa; phylum Chordata; order Ceratodontiformes; family Protopteridae; genus Protopterus; species Protopterus annectens. The sequence continues at coordinate 1,783,699,539 of NC_056744.1, read as the reverse complement.
TCTCTTTCATTACCCTGCTGTAAAAAACGCATTTGCACGATTCTGCATGTCCAGGCAGCACTGATTAGCTAGGGCTAAATTTATCCAGGCTCCACCAAGTCTCCTCTTCAATTTTTCCCTTGAAAGTAGTCTAACTCTCAACCTAAGCACTTAAAAAGCATCCTACAGTCCAGCACTTGCTCAGACCTAATAGCAAGTACTAATATACCCCAACACTTTATTGCCCAGCAGGGAAAGGCTCAGTATTCACCCCTCACCAACCAAGCGACTAAGCAGCTCACCCTATCATTTAGGCATGACTAAAGGGAAATTTTAGGTATACTCTCCAGTCCACCTGGTGAACATGGGTATCCTGAGGCAATGTTACAACTGCCTTATGTACACAGACAACCCTCTCCTCCTACCACAAAACATTAACATATGCAAGAGATGCAATTATATAGCTAAATTGGAGGCTAAGCTCTCTCCACCCAAAACTGGAACAGGCAGTCATGAGGAGAAGGTTAACACTTGCACCGCAACTCCAGCCTCACATAGACATACTAAACCAGCAACGGCAAAAAATACACATAAATACACAAAATCATACTTGGAGGCTCACAAGACTTTCTTTAGTTATGTTAGGAACCTGGGTGGTAATTACCAGATATGCTCAGAATTAGTCCAAAATGACAAAAAATACATTGAACCCACAGACATTGCCAACATCCTAGCTGACAGGTTCAGCGCAACCCCCCCCCCTCCCCACCAAAAGGGGAAATATCTATCCCAGCAGAGTGCTGCCCCCCTGACATCTCAGATGCTCAGGTAAGAGCCACCCTCTCCAAAGCAAAAAACACAGCATCAATGGGACCAGACGGTGTCCCGGGCTGCGTCCTACATGAACTCCAAGAAGAGCTAAACCCAAACATAAAACTACTGTTCAATCTCAGCCTTACTACAGGATATGTGCCCAAAGAGTGGCGTACAGCAACAGTGGTCCCTCTCCATAAAGGTGGTGCCAAAACGGATCCTGGAAACTATCGCCCCATAAGCCTGACTAGCTTGGTCTGCAAAGCTATGGAAAGGATCATCATGGACCTCAAAAATAAAGATATTGGGGACCTACAGACACTGGATCCTACCCAATTCGGCTTTGTTAAGGGCAGATCCTGCCTCTTAAACCTGGTTGATTTCTTTGAAACAGTCACCAAGGCCATTGACGAGGGAAGGTGGTCCACACAGCCTACCTGGACCCGCAAAAGCCTTCGATACAATACCCCACTCGGGTATTATAGATAAGCTCACCAGCTTAAATATAAACCCCTATGTCACTAGATGGATTGCAAACTGGCTCAAGGACAGAACCCACATGGTTAGAATTGCTGGAGCCATGTCAGACACCAAACCAGTTACAAGTGGTGTCCCACAAGGCTCAGTCCTGGGACCTCTCTTGTTCGGTATATATTTCTCGGAGGTACAGGCCAACATGGAAGGACTGTGGCTGACCAAGTTCGTAGATGACTGCAAACTGGGCAAAATAATCAACTCTCCAGCTGACACAAGCATCCTCCAAAAGGGCCTCACAGAAACAGACAACTGGTGCCAGAGCCATGGCCTCAAGCTAAATGCCAAAAAGTGTATAGTCATCCCCTTTGGCAAAAACAAAGTGCCCACAAATTACCACATAGGTGGTAATCCATTAAGTACAGAAGAAGTAATTAGGGACCTGGGGATCCAAGTTGATAGCAATCTCTCATTTGACAACTACGTGGCCAAAGTGGTTAGAAAAACATTTTATATAGCCCACCTAATCATGAAGGGATTCACATCTAGATCAGGGGGAGGTCATCGTGCCTCTTTACTCATCCCTCATCAGGCCCATAATTGAGTACAATGCCCCTTTTGGGATGTACCTTACCAGACACCTGCAGCAACTGGAAAGACCCCAAAAGTACCTCACCAAGAGGATCAAAGGGCTCAAACAGATGCCATATGCTGTCCGGTTAAAGAAACTCCAGCTCTACTCAGTGGCATACCTCCTGTTCAGAGGCGATCTGTGCCTGACGTATAAAGCCATGTCCAACCCAGAATTAATGGACATGCTGCACCTCAGAAAATCCAAATCTCATCGAGCTACGCACTCGAGAGACTTGAACCTCAGCACTGAAATAAATAGGACATGCTGGAGGGACAGATTCATAACCCAGAGGCTCCCTTCACTCTGGAATAAAATCCCAGTCCAGTTTAGGCAGAGTCCCTCACTGACTCTCTTCAAGAGGAATCTTGATGAGTGGATGGGAGATCGTAGGTTTACCCTGGGTATCGCTTATGTGTCACTGTTAGACAGAGGCACAGTATACTAACCTCGAAAAAGGGCATAGCAAAATAAATTTAAAATGGGTGGCGAAAGCCAAACACATTCTGGCTAGGCTTATAAATGCCCTAGGGCAGATAGCCTAGTATAAACATATGAACCTAAATAAAAACCTGCAAAAGCATCACAGACCTCCAAAGCAGACACCCAAAAATCCTGCACCTCCCATCACAAACCAGACAACACATAAAATACAAAATCAGTGTGCCGCACAATCACAGCCCTTAAGGAGAAATAACATACCTAACACACTAGTAATAGGTGACTCTATAGTCAGGCATACTGACGTCCCACTCATTAGGCTGGACAAGGAGAAGGTTACTGTTAGCTGCCTGTTGGGAGCCAGAATCTGCCACATAACACAAGCACTCAGGTCACTCCAGAACAAGTACAAATATGACTCTGTCATTGTTCATGTTGGTGTGAATGACCTGAGACATACCTCCCTGGACTACAAGAAAAGAGACATGGAAGAGCTCTCTGATCATGTAGCCTAGGTGGGTATGACTTTAACCCTGAGTAGCATCCTGCCCTCACCAAGAATGATACCGCAGTATAAAGAAAAAATGATCAATTTCAACAATTGGCTAAGCTTCTGGTGTCATTCAAAGGGGATCCAGTGTTTGTCAGCCTGGGATGACATGCTCGACAGGCCTCGTTTCTTCGCAAGAGACGGCTTGCACCTGTCACCCCTAGGCTTTTGAATACTGGCCAAGGCTCTTGCTGCCCCCATAGTGCCTTTTTTAGGCAAGGCTCAAAAGTCAAACCCACCTCTGTAAGCAGCACAAATAAAAAAATGAGGGTTATGCTAATCAATGCCAGGAGTTTAAATCTCAAAATGCATGCGCTCAAAGCACTCCTCAGTATGGAGAATGTCTACATCTGTGCTTTAACTTAAACCTGGTTCAAGGCTCCACAGAGCACCTCAGCACTACCGGACTACAACTCATACCACACATTCTGGCCACAGAACATGGACCGAAACACAAAAGGAGGGGGTGTATCCATATTCATCAAGGATACCTACACCTCCAGGTTAGTGGCGCAGCATGATACCTCCGAGATCATCCATGTGCAACTAACATCTGGCAAATCTGCAATGCATATTGTGGCCTGCTACAGATCACCCTCCATGACCCAGGATCATCACTCCACCTTTCTGGAGACACTGAAAAACATGAAGGTCCTACCGAACACCCTGATATTGGGTGATTTCAATTACCCTACCGTTAACTGGGAAAACTACTCAAGTACAAACTCCCATATCCAGCGCTTCCTGGAATTTATCACTTCAAATGCCCTGGATCTGCTGGTAAACTCCCCTACCAGAGGTGAAAACATATTGGACCTGGTCATCACCAACATGGGCGACAGGTGTTCCACACCAGAGGTCAACCTGTCACTGGTTAGATCAGACCATAAACTAATCACTCTGGATGTCCACACCACACCACCACCTCCAACCAAAGAAACCACAGTGAAAAACTTTTCTATAGCAAACTTCACCTTACTTAAGACAGAGGTGGTAAGTTTCACAGCCCCCACGCTAAAGGATAACAGTATCCAAGATGCAGGAATCTTTACAAATGCACTCTATGAGCAACTACAAGGATGCATGAAGCATGCCATCCCTAGCAAAACCAAGACTCACTCCCCTAAGAGAAGGAAACCAGTCTGGTGGACTCCTGCCATAAACAGGCTATACAACAGAAGGAGGAAACTAGTTCAGAAAAAAAGCAAATCCGAAGAAGGAAAGACATCCCTGATCAGTATCAGTAAGAAACTAAGGTCCCTCATAAAATCCTCCAAGGCTATCTTCGAAAGAAAAATAGCCAAGGATTCGAAAGACAACCACAAAGCCTTCTTTAGTTATATCAAGAATCTAAGTGGCAACTCGCACAAATAGCACAAAATATACTGAACCCACTGATATTGCCAACATCCTGGCAGATAGATTCAGTGCAAACTTCACCCTCCTCTCACCCCCAAAAGGGCCCACAACAATACCGGAAAAGTGTAGTGTCCCGGAAATCACAGACGCACAGGTGAAAACAGCCCTTTTAAAAGCCAAAAGCACAGCGTCATTGGGGCCAGATGGTGTCCCAGGCTGCGTCTTCCACAAACTACAGAACAAACTAACCCCCCACATAAACACATTGTTCAAACTCAGCCTTTCCACAGACTACGTGCCCATAGAATGGCGCACAGCAACGGTTATTCCACTCCACAAAGGAGGGGCCACAACTGACCCTGGTGACTATCACCCTATAAGCCTGACTAGCCTAGTCTGCAAGGCTGTGGATCGCATCATCATGGAACTCATTAACAAAGACATTGGGAACCTCCAAACACTTGACCCAACCCAGTTCGGCTTTGTTAAGGGCAGATTATGCCTACTAAACCTGGTTGACTTCTTCGAGACAGTCACCAAGGCCATAGATGAGGGGAAGGTAGTTCACACAGCCTACCTTGACCTCGCTAAGGCTTTTGACACTATTCCCCACTCGGGAATTATAGATAAACTCACCAGCCTGAACATAAACCCCTACGTCACAAGATGGGTTGCCAACTGGCTTACAGACAGAACTCACACGTTAAGAATAGCGGGCTCCAGGTCCAACTCTAAGCCAGTCACAAGTGGTCTCCCACAAGGCTCCATCCTGGGACCCTTACTGTTTGGCATATACTTCTCAGAAGTACAGACAAACACAGGAGGATTATGGCTAACCAAGTTCGCCGATGACTGCAAACTGGGAGCCATAACTGACTCTCCGGCTGACATGGACATTCTCCAAAAGGGCCTTACTGAGACAGACACCTGGTGTCAAAGTCATGGTCTCAAGCTAAATTCCAAAAAATGCATAGTCATCCTGTTTGGGAAAAACAAAACACCCATGAATTACCACAAAGATGGCAGCCCCCTTAATACAGAAGAGGTAATAAGAGATATGGGGACCCAGGTAGATAGTAATCTCTCCTTTGACAATCATATTGCCAAAGTATTTAGGAAATCCTTCTATGTAGCCCATCTAATTACTAAAGGGTTCGCATCTAGAAATAAAGAGGTTATAGTGCCCCTCTACTCGTCACTCATCAGACCCATCATAGAGTACAATGCCCCATTTGGGATGCACCTAACAAGACACTTCCAACAGCTGGAAAGACCACAAAAGTACCTCACCAAGAGGATTACTGGTCTCAAACATATGTCCTATGCAGCCCAACTGAAAAAAACTCCAGCTGTACTCAGTGGCATATTGCTTACTCAGAGGTGATTTCTGCCTGACTTACAAAGCCATGTCTAACTCAGAATTGATGGACATGCTCCACCTAAAGAAATCCAAGTCACTGCGAGTCACTCGCTCTAGTGAGCTAAACCTCGCCACAACAATGAATAGAACATGCTAGAGGGATAGATTCCTGTCCCAGAGATTCCACATGCTTTGGAACAAAATTCCTAACTACATTAGGCAGAGCCCCTCACTAACACTCTTCAAGAGAAACCTTGACAAGTGGATGGGTAACAGAAAGTACACACCTAGGATCACTTCATTGGCTCTTCTTGACAGAGGCTCAGTTAATTAATCAATGGGGCAGAAAAAGCTGGCACACTGGCTAGGCTTATAAATGCCCTCCAGCAGATAGCTTAGTACCTACCTATGAAACTATGAACCTATGATCTGTCAGTTGAGCATAGAGGTCTCTTAGTAATGTAAAGCTGAATGATGGAGTGAAGAGATGGTAATTTTACAGGGCTGTGCAGTAATTTGAAGATTGTCATTAACTGTGAGTATGATAGAGAATTGTTTAGTTTGAGCCATTTTAGTTGTTCTAGAGAGAGCCAGTGATGTGATTCATGTTGTTGGTTGGTTGCAACTTTGGTTGGCTACTTTATTGCAGCATTGTTCTAATCTGGCTGTTAGAGAGCAGCTGAGATTGATTAGGATAGAAAAGGCATGTTAGCCTCCAGGTTCCTATGTTAGAATATATACATTTAAACAGTTACAATATTGCATGTACATTTCTGTTCTCTTCCAGTAAGGCACAATGTGGATACATTTTAAAGACAGCACTTGACACATACCTTTTCAACACAAACATCTGTACAGAGCAGCTTAATATACAGATGACATACAGTTCTAATCCATTTGTAACACAAGCATCTTATATAAATTAGTTTGATATTTGCAAATGACATATAACTATTTACAAAATTCCAGCTAGCTGTGCTGGCAGTACCTCCTTTTGCCACAAATGTATCTACTGCTTCATCATCTGAAAGAGTTTTAAATGAATCACAGCTGATCAGGAGCAGGGTGGAAGTAAACGTTTATTTATTGAAGTTACTGAGGTTTCTGACTGTGTTATGGTGAAGAACATTGAGGGTCTGGTTGGGGTGTCTGATTATGTACCTTTGTTGATGGTCACTTAGGTTACTGGGTAGGGTGCCACTTCTGGAAAAACTGTTTGGGGTAGACGTTAGAAGGGATGTTTGGGGGAGAGTGACTGATGATCTGTATGCTGAGGATTTAATCTTTGTCACTACTGATTTTTATTTAATCATCCCCCATCACTTAGCGCTGGAATGGTTCTATGAATACCTTTGTCTCAACACTGATTGGGACAATAACAAAATAAAAACATTGTTGGTATTGATGGAAATGGCCGTGAATAACAATTTTATTGGTTTTGTAGGTCAGCTGTTTAGGCAGCATCAGGGTGTGGCCATGAATGTGGCTTGTGCCCCCATTTTGCCAATCTTATTATGGTTCACTAGGAAAACAAATTTGTGTCCTCTTCTGTCTACAGAGATTGTTGGACCCTTTATGGGCAATTTCTGAATGATATAATAATGTTTTGGGCAGGTACAGTTGACAGACTGCATGAATTTGTATGCTACTTGCATGCCACCACTGAATTTCTTGAATTTACTCTAAACTTTTCTCTTCATCAGCTTGATTATTTGGACATTTCAATATTAAAAATAGGATTAAAGGATGCTTTGAATCATCAATTTTTAGGACACTTGCTTACTTCAATTCATTTTTGCATTTTGATAGTTGGCACCCTATTCGCCAGAAAAAAACTCTTAGTGAAAGGGCAGTGTGTGAGCTTTTCGTGTATGATCTTCTGCAATGAGCAATTTAACCTCGAGAGCTCAAAGTTAAAATCTATGTTTGAGAGTTGAGGTTATCCCACTCCACTTCTTAATGGAATATTTGTAGAGGCTAAAATGAAAAGAGAAAATGGAACCTTTTGCCTCTTATTGGGAAGGAGTCACAATTATTTGATAAATAGTACACCAGCAAAGATGAATGATATTTAGAGTAGCTATAATAAATCCTTTACTGCAGACTTTAATAACATTAAGACTGTTGTTTAAAAGAATTGGAATATTTTTTCAATCAATCAGGAGCATCTTAAAATGGTGGGCTCAGCCCCAAGGATTGTATACAAAAAAGATAGTTGCTTTAAAAGTATGATTGAGAGCATCATTCCTGATGTGAGCCAAAGGTAAACGGCTAAATGTGGCAGTTGTAACCAATGTAAGTACATTGGTAAGGGTCTACATTCTATATTAAAGGATACTGGGCAGTCGGATTGTGACAAAGATATTTCTGATTGAGTTTAGGGGTTGTATATGTAATAGCATGCTAATTTTGTAATTGTTTTTAAATTGGAAAAATGATTCAGCCATTTAGAGCGAGAATATACTGCCACCTATATGACATTAACAAATGTGATGAGCACAGTGCTTTATACAAGCACATTGGTTACTGCAACTGTCACAAATTCCATTTTTATATTATTGATCATGTATCTGAAGGGTGCAGAGAGGGACCAATTGATGACTTTTAAGAGGATGAAGAATTAAAATGCAATTAAAGACTAATACAGCTGTGCACCCAGAACTGAATGATATGCCTTTGATCATGATTGCTCTTAGATTAAAGTCAGCATTTTGATTATGAATAAGGTCATGTACTAGGGTTAGTTATTCTTAATCACAGGATCATAGGAGGTTACTAGGCTTTTGGCCCTGAAGCCCTTATAAGCCTAGCCAAGAGTTTAGTCCATGTTTAGGCAAATCAGAACCCGATGCCCATGTCCAGCAAAGATATGGGTGGAATCCCAGGGATGTATTTTCTGTTTCGCATCCAGTTCTCCAGGTTGCACTTAAAAAGGGGTAAAGAAGTACCCTGCTTGCTGTGGAGAGGAAGTCCATTCCATAGATGGGGAGTCTCTGGGACACAAATCTGTCCCACCAACAAGTCTTGTTGATGTCACAGACCAGCTTGAGGCCGCACGTGCAGGTTACTTGAGTGGAAATTGACTTGCGGATATGCAGCAGTCCCATCTAGATGGGGTCTGTGAATGCTTTGTATGCCAGACACAGGTCACCTCTGAGAAGTCTGTATGTATGAAACTGAGTAGAGGGATAGGGCTTTTAGCCTATCTGTGTATAGTAGATGTTTGAGGCACTGGATTCTCCTGGTGAGGAACTTCTGTGGTCTCTCCAGCTGCTGCATGTGCTTTGTGAGGTACATTCCGAAAAGGGCGTTGTACTTGATAATGGTCCTTATAATGGAAGAATACAGGGATGTTATGACCTCTTTGTCCCTGGATGAGATACCCTTACTTATGAGGTGGGCCATGTAGAAGGCTTTCCATACAAAGGAAGCAACATGGTGGTCAAAAGTCAGGTTGCTATCAACCTGGGTGACCAAATCCCTTACAAAAATCCTTCAATTTATTTTGAATTTTAACATTTTTTTATTAGAGGTGTCTTGAGGTAATGTTAACTTTAAATCATTTGTGAGCTTGTTAGAAATGTATTGATTGGTCATGTGACTTTTAAATATGTGTAAAAATTGCAAGTATTGGTGTGTTACCAGCATTCTGAAGCAGTCCATATTCAATGAACAAAAGCACTTAACAGTTTTATTCAATTTAATAAATCAGCGTTGGTTTGTGTCTCTGCTCCCAGTTTTTTCTTTATGTTTGAGGTGGTTGAAGAAGTAGCCTGTATTTCAGTATGTGTGGGGACTGGTTTGGTGGGGTCAAGAGTTAGATGCATGAGTCCAGGATTGGGATGTATATTAACTCTGAATTTTATTGTCCAGTTAGCAATGGGGCTATTGAAGAGCCACTTCTATTTGGGCTTGAGTTTATACATAATTTTCAACAATGGTGGAGCATGAGCTGCTTGTATTACAGGGTGCTGATGTAATTAATGTTGAGAAGGCTGGAGGAGATATTAGAGAAATGTGCTGTGGTGTTCTGGTTTAAGTATTGTGTGGTAGGTGTAGGCAAGTAACAGTAGTAAAGACTTGTGTTAGCTGGCAGAGAATGTGAGTATTGTGAGTATAGTGAGAAATGCTACTGACAGAAGGTGAAGTAGTGACATATATGGGATTTAGAAGGGTGTATGGATACGTGATAGTGTGTAGTGGGAGGGGTGTGTGAATATAGTGAGCATAGTGAAAAACTACTAGTGACTAGTAACACTAGTGAAAGAAGGTGAAGCAGTGACATATTTGGGATTTAGAAGGATGTATGGATAAGTGATAGTGTGAGTGGGAGGGGTGTCTGAGTATACTAAGTATAGTGAGAAATGCTAGTGACAGAAGGTGAAGCAGTGACATATTTGGGATTTAGAAGGATGTATGGATAAGTGATAGTGTGAGTGGGAGGGGTGTCTGAGTATAGTGAGTATAGTGAGAAATGCTAGTGACAGAAGGTGAAGCAGTGACATATTTGGGATTTAGAAGGATGTATGGATAGGTGATAGTGGGAGGGGTGTGTGAGTATACTGAGTATAGTGAGAAATGCTAGTGACAGAAGGTGAAGCAGTGACATATGTGGGATATAGAAGGATGCATGGATAGGTGATAATATGTAGTGGGAGGGGTGTCTGAGTATAGTGAGAAATGCTAGTGACAGAAGGTGAAGCAGTGACATATTTGGAATTGAGAAGGATGTATGGATAAGTGATAGTGTGTAGTGGGAGGGGTGTCTGAGTATGAGTATAGTGAGAAATGCTAGTGACAGAAGGTGAAGCAGTGACATATTTGGGATTGAGAAGGATGTATGGATAAGTGATAGTGTGAGTGGGAGGGGTGTCTGAGTATACAGAGTATAGTGAGAAATGCAAGTGACAGAAGGTGTAGCAGTGACATATTTGGGATTTTCGAAGGATGTATGGATAAGTGATAGTGTGAGTGGGAGGAGTGTCTGAGTATAATGAGTATAGTGAGAAATGCTAGTGACAGAAGGTGAAGCAGTGACATATTTGGGATTTAGAAGGATGTATGGATAAGTGATTGTGTGAGTGGGAGGGGTGTCTGAGTATAATATGTATAATAGGAAATGCTAGTGACAGAAAGTGAAGCAGTGACATATTTGGGATTTAGAAGGATGTATGACTAGGTGATAGTGTGTAGTGGGAGGGGTGTGTGAGTAAAGTGAGCATAGTGAGAAATGCTAGTGACAGAAGGTGAAGCAGTGACATATTTGGGATTTAGAAGGGTGTATGGATAAGTGATAGTGTGTAGTGGGAGGGGCATGTGAGTATAGTGAGTATAGTGAGAAATGCTAGTGACAGAAGGTGAAGCAGTGACATATTTGGGATTGAGAAGGATGTATGGATAAGTGATAGTGTGTAGTGGGAGGGGTGTGTGAGTGCATAGACCATAGATTAGTACTAAGCTAACTGCCCTTGCAAGACATTTTAAGCCTAGCCAATTATCCCTTGTGAGACTCAAACCCCGCACCTTGTGTTTGTAAGGCAAAAACCTTAACCATTAGACCACTCTGCCAACCCTGTATTGATAAGTGATAGTGTGTAGTGGGAGGGGTGTGTGAGTATACTAAGTATAGTGAGAAATACTAGTGACAGAAGGTGAAGCAGTATACTAAGTATAGCGAGAAATACTAGTGACAGAAGGTGAAGCAGTGACATATTTGGGATTTAGAAGGATGTATGGATAAGTGATAGTGTGTAGTGGGAGGGATGTCTGCGTATACTGAGTATAGTGAGAAATGCTAGTGACAGAAGGTGAAGCAGTGACATATTTGGGATTTAGAAGGATGTATGGATAAGTGATAGTGTGTAGTGGGAGGGGTGTCTGAGTATAATGAGTATAGTGAGAAATGCTAGTGACAGAAGGTGAAGTAGTGAAATATTTGGGATTTAGAAGGATGATTGGATAAGTGATAGTGTGAGTGGGAGGAGTGTGTGTATAGTGAGTATAGTGAGAAATGCTAGCGACAGAAGGTGAAGCAGTGACATATTTGGGATTTAGAAGGATGCATGGATAAGTGATAGTGGGAGTGGGAGGGCTGTTTGAGTATACTAAGTATAGCAAGAAATGCTAGTGACAGAAAGTGAAGCAGTGACATATTTGGGATTGAGAAGGATGCATGGATAAGTGATAGTGGGAGTGGGAGGGGTGTTTGAGTATACTAAGTATAGTAAGAAATGCTAGTGACAGAAAGTGAAGCAGTGACATATTTGGGATTTAGAAGTATGTATGACTAGGTGATAGTGTGTAGTGGGAGGGGTGTGTGAGTATAGTGAGCATAGTGAGTAATGCTAGTGACAGAAGGTGAAGCAGTGACATATTTGGGATTGAGAAGGATGTATGGATACGTGATAGTGGGAGTGGGAGGGCTGTTTGAGTATACTAAGTATAGTAAGAAATGCTAGTGACAGAAAGTGAAGCAGTGACATATTTGGGATTTAGAAGTATGTATGACTAGGTGATAGTGTGTAGTGGGAGGGGTGTGCGAGTATAGTGAGCATAGTGAGAAATGCTAGTGACAGAAGGTGAAGCAGTGACATATTTGGGATTTAGAAAGGTGTATGGATAGGTAATAGTGTGTAATGGGAGGGGTATCTGAGTAGACTCAGTATAGTAAGAAATGCTAGTGACAGAAGGTGAAGCAGTGACATATTTGGGATTTAGAAGGGTGTATGGATAAGTGATAGTGTGAGTGGGAGGGGTGTCTGAGTATACTGAGTATAGTGAGAAATGCTAGTGACAGAAGGTGAAGCAGTGACATATTTGGGATTTAGAAGGATGCATGGATAGTTGATAGTGTGTAGTGGAAGGGATGTGTGAGTATAGTCAGTATAGTGAGAAATGCTAGTGACAGAAGGTGAAGCAGTGACATATTTGGGATTTAGAAGGATGTATGGATAAGTGATAGTGTGAGTGGGAGGGGTGTCTGAGTATAGTGAGAAATGCTAGTGACAGAAGGTGAAGCAGTGACATATTTGGGATTTAGAAGGATGTATGGATAGGTGATAGTGAGAGGGGTGTGTGAGTATACTGAGTATAGTGAGAAATACTAGTGACAGAAGGTGAAGCAGTGACATATGTGGGATATAGAAGGATGCATGGATAAGTGATAATATGTAGTGGGAGGGGTGTCTGAGTATAGTGAGAAATGCTAGTGACAGAAGGTGAAGCAGTGACATATTTGGGATTTAGAAGGATGTATGGGTAGGTGATAGTGTGTAGTCGGATTGGTGTCTGAGTATACTGAGTATAGTGAGAAATGCTAGTGACAGAAGGTGAAGCAGCGACATATTTGGGATTTAGAAGGATGTATGGATAAGTGATAGTGTGAGTGGGAGGGGTGTCTGAGTATACTGAGTATAGTGAGAAATGCTAGTGACAGAAGGTGAAGCAGTGACATATGTGGGATATAGAAGGATGCATGGATAGGTGATAATATGTAGTGGGAGGGGTGTCTGAGTATAGTGAGAAATGCTAGTGACAGAAGGTGAAGCAGTGACATATTTGGGATTGAGAAGGATGTATGGATAAGTGATAGTGTGTAGTGGGAGGGTTGTGTGAGTATACTAAGTATAGTGAGAAATACTAGTGACAGAAGGTGAAGCAGTGACATATTTGGGATTTAGAAGGATGTATGGGTAGGTGATAGCGTGTAGTCGGATTGGTGTCTGAGTATACTGAGTATAGTGAGAAATGCTAGTGACAGAAGGTGAAGCAGTGACATATTTGGAATTGAGAAGGATGTATGGATAAGTGATAGTGTGAGTGGAGGGTGTCTGAGTATACTGACTATAGTGAGAAATGCTAGTGACAGAAGGTGAAGCAGTGACATATTTGGGATTGAGAAGGATGTATGGATAAGTGATAGTGTGAGTGGGAGGGGTGTCTGAGTATACTGAGTATAGTGAGAAATGCTAGTGACAGAAGGTGAAGCAGTGACATATTTGGGATTTAGAAGGATGTATGGATAAGTGATAGTGTGAGTGGGAGGGGTGTCTGAGTATAATAAGTATAGTGAAAAATGCTAACGACAGAAGGTGAAGCAGTGACAGATTTGGGATTTAGAAGGATGCATGGATAGGTGATAGTGTGTAGTGGGAGGGTGTGAGTATAGTGAGTATAGTGAGAAATGCTAGCGACAGAAGGTGAAGCAGTGACATATTTGTGATTGAGAAGGATGCATGGATAAGTGATAGTGTGAGTGGGAGGGGTGTTTGAGTATACTAAGTATAGCAAGAAATGCTAGTGACAGAAAGTGAAGCAGTGACATATTTGGGATTTAGAAGGATGTATGACTAGGTGATAGTGTGTAGTGGGAGGGGTGTGTGAGTATAGTGAGCATAGTGAGAAATGCTAGTGACAGAAGGTGAAGCAGTGACATATTTGGGATTTAGAAGGGTGTATGGATAAGTGATAGTGTGTAGTGGGAGGGGCATGTGAGTATAGTGAGAAATGCTATTGACAGAAGGTGAAGCAGTGACATATTTGGGATTGAGAAGGATGTATGGATAAGTGATGGTGTGTAGTGGGAGGGGCATGTGAGTATAGTGAGAAATGCTATTGACAGAAGGTGAAGCAGTGACATATTTGGGATTGAGAAGGATGTATGGATAAGTGATAGTGTATAGTGGGAGGGGTGTGTGAGTATACTAAGTATAGTGAGAAATACTAGTGACAGAAGGTGAAGCAGTGACATATTTGGGATTTAGAAGGATGTATGGATAAGTGATAGTGTGTAGTGGGAGGGATGTCTGAGTATACTGAGTATAGTGAGAAATGCTCGTGACAGAAGGTGAAGCAGTGACATATTTTGCATTTAGAATGATGTATGGGTAGGTGATAGCATGTAGTCGGAGGGGTGTCTGAGTATACTGAGTATAGTGAGAAATGCTAGTGACAGAAGGTGAAGCAGTGACATATTTGGGATTTAGAAGGATGTATGGATAAGTGATAGTGTGAGTGGGAGGGGTGTGTGTGTATAGTGAGTATAGTGAGAAATGCTAGTGACAGAAGGTGAAGCAGTGACATATTTGGGATTTAGAAGGATGTATGGATAAGTGATAGTGTGAGTGGGAGGGGTGTCTGAGTATACTGAGTATAGTGAGAAATGCTAGTGACAGAAGGTGAAGCAGTGACATATTTGGGATTTAGAAGAATGTATGGATAGGTAATAGTGTGTAATGGGAGGGGTATCTGAGTATACTCAGTATAGTAAGAAATGCTAGTGACAGAAGGTGAAGCAGTGACATATTTGGGATTTAGAAGGATGTATGGATAAGTGATAGTGTATAGTGGGAGGGGTGTGTGAGTATACCGAGTATAGTGAGAAATGCTGGTGACAGAAGGTGAATCAGTGACATATTTGGGATTTAGAAGGATGCATGGATAGTGTGAGTGGGAGGGGTGTCTGAGTATACTGAGTATAGTGAGAAATGCTAGTGACAGAAGGTGAAGCAGTGACATATTTGGGATTTAGAAGGATGCATGGATAGGTGATAGTGTGTAGTGGAAGGGATGTGTGAGTATAGTTAGTATAGTGAGAAATGCTAGTGACAGAAGGTGAAGCAGTGACATATTTGGGATTTAGAAGGATGTATGGATAAGTGATAGTGTGAGTGGGAGGGGTGTCTGAGTATAGTGAGTATAGTGAGAAATGCTAGCGACAGAAGGTGAAGTAGTGATATATTTGGGATTTAGAAGGATGTATGGATAAGTGATAGTGTGTATTGGGAAGGGTGTCTGAGTATAGTGAGAAATGCTAATGACAGAAGGTGAAGCAGTGACTTATTTGGGATTGAGAAGGATCTATGGATAAGCGATAGTGTGTAGTGGGAGGGGTGTCTGAGTATACTGAGTATAGTGAGAAATTCTATTGACAAAAGGTGAAGCAGTGACATATTTGGGATTTAGATGGATGCATGGATAGGTGATAGTGTAAGTGGGAGGGGTGTCTGAGTATACTGAGTATAGTGAGAAATGCTTGTGACAGAAGGTGAAGCAGTGACATATTTGGGATTTAGAAGGATGTATGGATAAGTGATAGTGTGAGTGGGTGGGGTGTCTGAGTATACTGAGTATAGAGTGACAGAAAGTGAAACAGTGACATATTTGGGATTTAGAAGGATGTATGGGTAGGTGATAGTGTGTAGTGGGAGGGGCATGTGAGTATAGTGAGTATAGTGAGAAATGCTAGTGACAGAAGGTGAAATAGTGATCTACATCTCTGATAGTGGTATACTCCCTGACCCACTAGCTGACCATTTCCCCACTTTTGCCCGCCGTCTCCCCTCTTCCATACAACTAACTCACACCTATATTTCCAATCGTTGCCTAAAGAACTTCAATGCTGAAACCTTCTCAAATGCACTAAAAAGCACAAACTGGAACCCATTAAAGATTCTTTCCCTAGATAATGCTCTCTCCTACTTTAACTCTACTTTCACAAACCTGTTCAACTCCTTTGCCCCTCTAAAAACAAAATGTACAAAAAGTAACCCTGTACCCTGGTTAACTAAAAACACCTTAGCTACTATGCAACTCCGTGACAAAGCCTGGACCTGTTACCATAAAAATAAAACCACTATCACTCTTAAAGAATATAAAAGAATATGAAATAAAGTAAAAAAAAGTATTACCTCAGACCGCAAAGCCTATTTCTCCACTCTCCAAACCAACCGCAACACCAATCCCAAACTATTTTGGAAAGGAATATCATCTCTCCTCAACCCGGGAAAAAAAGAAAAACCTTGCCCTAACCAGATGCCTCTGACATGGACTTGGCCACCCAATTTAACTCTTTCTTCATAGATTCCATAAGCAAGGTAGCATCATCCTTCACCAACACCTCTGCAACCCCTCCTCAGCCTGGACCCATCCCTTCCTCCCCTAGCATCCCTTGCCCCCAACCTCCATCCTTCTTTATCAATCCCATCTCTATATCCACCATAAAAAAGCTTCTCCTAAAATTAAAGCCTGGTTCCAATGCCCCTGATGAAATTCCTTCCTACCTCCTAAACTTAGCTGCAGAAGCCATTGCTCTCCCTATCAGTATACTAATTAATCTGTCTATCTCAGAAAGCCAGGTCCCCCAGCTCTGGAAGAAAGCCTTTATTATTCCTCTACATAAAGGAGGCAATAATAATGACATTCCAAACTTCAGCCCTATTGCTATCTTATCCCCTATTTCTAAGCTTCTTGAAAAATATATCCACCAACAACTCTTACCCTATTTCATCAACAGCCAGCTTTTTACCCCCACACATCATGGATTTAAACCTGGTCATAGCACCAACACTGCCCTCCTCTCTGTTCTTGAAACAATGAACAAAGCCTGAGATTCCAGCCATTTCATGTCCACCCTTCTCCTCGACCTCTCCAATGTTTTTGACACTATTTCCCACAACCTGCTTCTTAATAAACTCTCCAAACTAATCCTGTCCCCTTCCTGTACCAAGTGGTTCTCCAGCTACCTCACAACCAGACAACAAGCAGTCAAGTGGAATAAAGCCACTGCACCCTTCCCTAATACTCTCACAGGTGTCCCCCAAGGTTCTATTTTAGGCCCCCTACTATACAATATATTCATTAACGACTTCTACCAAGCCATTCCAAACTCCAGCCTCATCCAATATGCCTACGATTCTATCATTATCTGGTCCACCCCTTCTATCACCACTCTAGAATAAGCTTACCAAAAGCACCTTCTCCTCTACTGAGCAGTGGATACTAGACAACCATCTGGCTCTTAATGCAACCAAAACTAAAACTAAACTTATGTTATTCACTGCCTCCAAAACTTCCTCCCTAGATAAACACTCATTCATAATCACCAGCAAAAACAATACTCCCCTAGAAATAGTCTATGACACTAAACTACTAGTACTCACAGATGATCAACTAAAATTCGACAAACATTTACAAGTAAATATCAAAAACCCCACAAAAAACTCGCTATGCTATACTGCCATAATCGTTATATCTCTCCTTCCACCAGGCTCATACTAGCCAATACTTATCTCATCCCATCCCATCTATATGGTGCATCTATCCTCACCAACCTGCAATCCTCCCTCAAAACAAAACTCTCCTCTTGCTATAACAAGATATCAAAATTTGCGGCAAGTCACAGAGCCCTTTCTCACCACTGTAATTCACGAACTAAACTGGCTTGAGCTACCTAACCTCCTCACTTATACCCAACTCATCCAAGTACACAAACTCATTTACAACCCCTCTCTTTGTCCCTCCCTATCCACTACCTTTGAAATGCATAAACCAGAATGACTTCTAAGATCTAATTCCCAAAAACTAATTAAATTGCACAAACTCACACGTCCAGCTGGGAATCACCTAATGTCCTTCTCTCTTGCATGCCTCTGGAATTCTCTACCGTCTCCTATCCGCATCACCAGCAGTCTCTCCTCATTTAAAACCTTGCTGCACTCACACCTAATTTCACAATGGAAATGCTCCTGTTCCCATCCTACCTAAACCTTCTAATACCACTTCCTACTCTCCTAGAACTAAATACGCCATCACTGCCTCCTATAGTTCCACAGCTGTATTGAACTATTTGACCAACTACTTAACAGTTACCCTATGCTGCAACTTTTGTAAAAAAAAATAAATAAATAAAAACGTGTTTTTATTGCTGTTTAATGAACTATACTGATGTATTTTATCATTGTTAACCTTTCCTTATCATATTTACTTTGTATTCCTATGAGATAATCTGTAATGTAAATGTGCAATGTGTACTATGTATTTGTATTTTTCTGGAGCTTTTCTCCCCAGGACTCCATTGAAAACAGGCTCCTTGTGGTCCAACGGACTATCCTGGCAAACAAACTGCAAATAAAATAAATAAATAAAATAAATAGAAGGATGTATGGACAGGTGATAGTGTGTGTCGGGAGGAGTGGAGGGATGCAGTTATAAGTAGGACAGATTCATGGGAGGAATAAAATAGAATAAGATGATAGGTAGGATTAATAGGTACGTATAGGGACTGATAGGTAGGTGCACAAAACGAAGCCAGCAAGCGTGGAAGGTGAAAAAACAGTTTATTCAACCCAGTGGAAAAATCCCTGGGATGATAAAGGCAGACATATAAAAAGTCCAAACCGGTTTCGGCTCAACAGAGCCTTCTTCAGTGGATACAAACAATAAAGGCAGTAAAACAAATACCACTCAGTATATACATATATATAAAACTGGTGATTAACATCAGAACCAATCACCATGATTAAACAATAAATCAAAATTGGTCATTAAGACCAGGTGGAAACAGGGCTCCCAGTTTGACTATCCATTTCTTTTCTTTAAAGTTTAGCAACTCATGCCAATTATCTTTGTCTCTACAAATACCCTTAATATGATCAATGATCACAAACTTAAAAAAAGCTGTTTTGTGTTGCAAACTATGTTTAAATAGGGCATTGTTGGGACGTTTACTTTTAACATCACTAAGATGTTCACCAATTCTCAAACGAAAAGCTCTAGAAGTCTGCCCCACATAAAAGGCAGAACAAGTACAGGTCACCAAATAGATGACCCACTTAGTACTGAAATTGGCCCAAATTTTGATTTGAAAGATCTCAGAAGTATTTTTACTAGTAAATTCACGGGTATGTGAAACCCGCATACAATGTACACAATGACCACATGAAATACAGCCTAAAACTGGACCACCTGTCAAAGAAGTTTGAGTAAGGACTGTGAAGTTATTGACAGGTTTTTTGTAATGGCTAAGCCTTGAACCTATAGTTCGTCCTCTTTTAAAAGAGAAAGAGCATCTGTCCCTGAGAAAAGGATGGAGTTTATCTTCAGCCATCAAGACATTCCAATGTCTCTGAATAATGTTAATGAAACCCTTTGTGTTTCGTCCATAAGTTGTAACCAATCGTAAGGGCTGTCGGACAACATCATTATTTTTATGTTTATAACACAACAAATCTTCCCTGTTTAAATTAGATGCCCATTGTTTAGCCTGATGAATGGTACCTGGACGATAACCTCTCTCTTTAAATCTGCGGACAAGATCATCTCTTGTTTTAACATAGGACTGTTGGTTAGAACAGATCCTTCTGGCTCTAAGAAATTGGGATTTGGGTATATTTTGGATGATATGTTGTGGGTGGAAGCTGGAAGCATGTAATAAAGAGTTATATTCAGGAAATTTCCTGTAAATAGTAGTAGACAATGTATCATCTGCATTTCTATTGATTTCCACGTCCAGAAAAAACATCCTGGATCTGTGAAAAGACAATTTAAATTCAATGCCCCATACATTGTCTTTGAGATAGTGTTCATCATCCTTCCACACCAACCAACAATCATCCAAATAACGACGCCAAACGTCCATTTCACACATATAGATGTTATGATTCGGGTCATAAATGATGACCTCCTCAATATATGCCATAAAAAGATCAGCATAGATGGGTGCAAAAGATGCACCCATCGCTGTCCCTTTAATTTGCCAGAAACACTGATCTTGAAAGTAAAACACATTGCTGGTTAATACATATTCTGTCATGCATACCAAAAAGGTGTTAAATCCCGATTTATAAAGCCCAGATCTCCCCAACCAATAGTCCAAAGCTTGTAGACCTGCCCAATGTGGAATGTTGGTGTATAGAGAGGTGATGTCCAAAGTACATAATAACCAATGGGATTCTAGTTGTGTGTCATTAATTATGTCCAAGAATTGGGTAGTGTCTTGAATTCTAGATCTTATATATGGAAGCAAAGGTTTTAGATAATAAGTCAAATATTCTGATAGTGGTTCAGTAATAGACCCATGTCCAGAAACAATGGGTCAACCTGGTGGATTGGTGGCATGTTTATGTATCTTGGGCAATAGATAGAAATATTGTTTTGTGGGAGATAAAACCATAAGTTGTTCCTTAATATCCTGTGTAATGACCCCCTCCTCTACTGCTTGAGTCAAAAACTCTCCTATTTTTTGTTGAAAATGTGGAGAAGGATCCAAGGGCATATACCTGTAATACTGAGTGTCCCCCAATTGTCTCATAGCCTCATTGTCATAAGCCACCTTATCTAGAACTACAACAGCTCCCCCTTTGTCAGCTTGTGTAATAACCACATTCTTTTTATTGACAAGTTCTTCAAGACTAAATACTTCATCCCTGGACAGATTATTATGTAATATAGGAAACTCCTTAAAGTAACAATGTAAATCATTTAACACATTCTTCAAAAAAATACCCACCAAATGTGCCATGGGTGGATTAAAAGTGGATTTTTTAAACTTGAATTCATGGGCTGTAGCACCAACATTATCAGAAAAAACAGTTTAAGATTTAACAATTGACAAAAATTAGCCACATCCTGGGCCAAAGCAAATTCAGAAACAAAAAAGCCAGGAACGAAGTTAAGTCCTTTATTTAATAACTGATTTTGTGTGTTGGTAAGCTCAACAGAGGAGATATTATGTACATTACTATAACTGGTCAGTGTTCCATCATCATTTTCAAAAGGTTCTCCAGATCCTGTTTGGGCCTGTCTTTTTTTGTGTTTCCGCCCCCCTCATCTGAATCTATGCCTAAAGTGTTTTTATTGCTGTTTAATGAACTATACTGATGTATTTTATCATTGTTAACCTTTCCTTATCATATTTACTTTGTATTCCTATGAGATAATCTGTAATGTAAATGTGCAATGTGTACTATGTATTTGTATTTTTCTGGAGCTTTTCTCCCCAGGACTCCATTGAAAACAGGCTCCTTGTGGCCCAATGGACTATCCTGGCAAACAAACTGCAAATAAAATAAATAAATAAAATAAATAGAAGGATGTATGGACAGGTGATAGTGTGTGTCGGGAGGAGTGGAGGGATGCAGTTATAAGTAGGACAGATTCATGGGAGGAATAAAATAGAATAAGATGACAGGTAGGATTAATAGGTACGTATAGGGACTGATAGGTAGGCACAGGGATTGACAGGCAGGTATAGGGACAGATAGGTAGAACTGATAGGTACAGATCTTGATAAGCGGGTATATGGATTGATAAGTATGTCTGATAGGTAGGTATAGGGATTGATTGGTAAGTACAGAGATTGACAAGTAGGTATAGGGATTGATAGGTAGGACTAATAGGTAGGTATAGGGACTAATAGGTAGGTATATGTCCCCCTGAAAGCACAATCACCTACATCACTGACATATGATAAAGCATTACAAAGATACATAAAAGTAATAGTTAACATTGCATCACAACTAATTCTTAGTGGAGATATATATCCCAACCCTGGCCTCCAACAAAACCTATCAACCTACCATCAACCCCGTTAAACCTCACCAAAAAAAAACTCCAATCTCCTAATATTAAATATAAACCTTAGAAGTATTCTCAACAAGACCAGTGAACTCCACGCCACCCTCTTATACTACTCACCGATATAGTTGTCTTAACAGAAACATGCCTTAAATCAGAGATCAACAACAATAAGATAACACCCCCTGGGTAAAACAACAATAAGATAACACCCCCTGGGTAAAACAACAATGAGATAACACCCCCTGGGTAAAACAACAATAAGATAACACCCCCTGGGTATAGCAACAATGAGATAACACCCCCCCGGGTATAACAACAATGAGATAACACGCCCTGGGTATAACAACAATGAGATTACACCCCCCTGGGTAAAACAACAACAATAAGATAACACCCCCTGGGTATAACAACAATGAGATAACACCCCCGGGGTATAACAACAATGAGATATCACACCCTGGATTTAACAACAATGAGATAACACCCCCTGGGTATAACAACACTGAGATAACATGCCCTGGGTATAACAACAATGAGATAACACCCCCTGGGTATAACAACACTGAGATAACATGCCCTGGGTATAACAACAATGAGATAACACCCCCTGGGTATAACAACACTGAGATAACATGCCCTGGGTATAACAACAATGAGATAACATGCCCTGGGTAAAACAACAATGAGATAACACCCCCTGGGTATAACAACACTGAGATAACATGCCCTGGGTATAACAACAATGAGATAACATGCCCTGGGTATAACAACAATGAGATAACATCCCCTGGGTATAACAACAATGAGAGAATATACCCTGGGTATAACAACAATGAGATAACACCCCCCCCCCTATAGACATAAGCATCCCAGATGTCACTAATGCAGAAACACTATTAACTAGACTTTTACTTTATTCTAAAAAGCAGATAAACATAGCAGGTGTCTACATCCCACCAGGAAATAATATCCCTGTCCTAGAGCACATCCTACAATGGGCTCCTTCCCCAAGAAACAATTATACTTGGGGACTTTAATATCGATTGGTATTCCTGTAACTCAAACACACGAACAAACTAAATTTCTCTGTATGACTTCTCCCAACAAATTCAACACACTACCAGGATAGACAAAACATCTAAAAAAGAATCAATCCTAGATTGGATACTCACCAATTGACTTAATCTCTCTCAACTCATAGGCTGTCTCACTGACAGCCATAGTAACCACCACCCCACCTTTCTGCTCTGGCAGCAAATAAACTCTTACAAAACCCCATCATATCAGCAAATCAGAAACAAAAAAAATGAAATCCTCAAATTTTCATATACGCACTCAAAAGCTGCAGATGGGCACCCCTCAAACACCACTCATTAGACAAGTCAGTGGAGTTATTTAACTCCACCTCCCTTAGCATCCTAAATAAGCTTGGCCCACCTAGAACAATTGGGATAAAACCCAACTACACCCCACGGCTAACCAAAGAAATAAGAGCTCTACTAAAAGGGACAATTGACACCATAATAGATCACTAACCAATCATCAGAAATACCTAGAACTAAGAAATTCTGCCAAAAAAACATATACAATAAGACAAAAAAGAATATTATGCTAAAATACAACTAGAACACCAAGGAAATCCGCAAAGGTTTTGGTCAGAAATCAAGAAAATCCTTCAGCCTCATCAAATCACTACTCTCTCCCCAAACATTGACAACACCATAGATGACATACCCATACAGTTTAACAAATTTTTCACCAATTCTATACTCAAACTAACAAACACTAGCCACTCCCCCACTCCTCTCTCTCCAACACAAAATGACAATACCTTCTCATTACAACCTATTGCTACTGCCAACATAAAAGAATACCTAAAAAAACTCAAACCAGCAACCTTAGCTGCAGACAACCTATCTGCAGACTATCTCAAAATCACTGCAGAAGCCATTGCATACCCTGTCTCCATCCTTATAAACCTCTCCTTCATTGAACAATGGGTCCAAACTATCTGGGAAATAGCCCACATCATTCCACTACATAAAAGAGGCAGCTCTATATAGCTTTCCAACTACCATCCAATTGCTATCCTCTCTCCGCTATCAAAAATTCTGGAAAAATGCATCCATACCCAATCCCTCCACTATCTCCTTATTAACAATCTACTATCCAAAACTCAATATGGATTTCGCCCACACCATAGTACAACCACTGCCCTTCTAAGCTTCACTAATTCTGTCAACCTTCTCAGAAATGAAAGTAACCTGGTATCATCTGTCTTTCTGGACCTCTTAAAAGCATTTGACATGGTCTCACACTCCAGACTGTTAAACACACTATCAGAATTTAAAGCCAGCCACTCCACACTCACCTGGTTCTGGATCTATCTCACTGGGAGGCAGCAAGCAGTCAGATGGGGTAACTCTCTCTCTACTGCTGTCAGTCACCTTAGGGGTTCCACAAGGATCCATTCTTGGCCCTCTTCTCTTCACATTATTCACTAATAGCCTACATACTGCCACTAATGAAGTCACATTAATACAATACACAAGTGACTCTACCTTAATTTGTGCAACCCCAATACTCCACCATCTTCGGGAAATAATACAGCAAGCCTTCTCTAAAGCAGAAACCTGGCTAACCAATGGCCAGTTAATACTCAGTCCCAACAAAACAAAACTCATCCTGTTTCACCATACAAGATCCCCAGACCCCTCTTCACTATTCAAATCACCTCAGCAAACAATACCATCATTACCCCAGTCTCCTACACCAAACTTCTGGTAGTAGTAATAGGCCAAAACATGCACTTTGAACTCCACATAAATCAAACAATCAAAAAAGTCCACAAAACTGGGTAGTCTGCACAGGAACAAACTTTTCCTCACAGACAATTCCAGAATCTCCATTGCCAGAACCCACCTTCTCTCCACACTCCTGTATGTGTCTCCCAGCCTTACTAACCTCAAGAAAACTTACATAAACAAACTAGATAGCTGCTATAATAAAATAGCAAAGTTTGCTATAGATGCCAGCTACAGATCCCATCACTGTCATGCTCTCAAAGAACTCTCATGGCTAGAATTCCCCAACCTACTAATTTTTAACCAGCTCTCTATGGCCCACCAAATACTCAACCAACCTGAAAAAACACCTGCTCTCAAAGGCCTACTTACTCACTCTTCCAATAACCGGACCCTGCCCTCCAGTAACAAAAACCTAGTAAACATCATTAAAAGTAACAATAATACTGGCGACTTGCTATACTCAAACAGTATTGCCAAAATCTGAAACTCCCTCCTCATTGATATTAGATCCACCTCCAGCACCACCAATTTTAAGAAACTAATAAAAGATCACTTAACATCTACCTGGCTCTGCTCATGTACTCATGGATAACGTTCCCTCACTCAGATCGAACATCTAACTACACTTCTATCCACTCTATAACTCATGTAACCTTCTTCTCCCTTACCTATATCCCCTTGTCTTCCTCACAGCTGTAAACTGTATTCTGTCAGATGACATACTAAATGTGCTGTAGAGGCTTAAGAAAATCTAAGACATGCTGTACTGTATTTGTACTTTATTTATGTGTTAATCTCATCTCTCATATATATTTTTGTTCCAAAAAAAATTCAGGAGCTAGCATACACAGCCGGACTACATAAAAAACTAATTTATTCATGTGTTGTAAGTGCTTTCACATTGCTGCATGCAAAGCTTCATCAGACAATTAAAAGTAAAACATTCAATACAAACTTTTAAAAGTAAAGATTACCAATCAGAGGTTCATAATAGTGTGCATCAGAGAATGACGTTGAATAACAAATTCTATAACATGCACTTAAAACTTCTATACAAAAAAATACAAAAACATCAATGCTAAGCATTTCTAAAAAATGGTTCTTAATACCTATCACATGTCCCTCAAAATATATTTAAGCAGAGCAAATGTTCAAAATTCTATTTAACAGCCACTGGAAATGCCTTAAAATCTCAAATATACGATGTTTGATAAACACCAAAAGCCAATCATAAGATATACTTCTTAAATTAAATATGTCTACTCTTTTCTTGATAACATAAACAAACGCCATTACCTGATGAAGAAAGTAAATATGTGAATCAATCATCAGAGAGAACAACGAATCTCTGAGCTTCCTGATCTGAAGCAAGCAATCACTGTTAAGTTATAAGATCATGTGACTAAATCAAAGATAGCACGAAAGTACATCGATAACAATCATAATCAAAACTTAACACAACTGTATAGCAAGTAACTAGACCTAAAATTAAACAATACATGTCATGAGAAATAAAAAATGTAATATAAAGAATATAAAAATATAAAGCAAACTCTATATATTCTGATGTAAAAGCATCACTAAGCATGATAACAAAATAAACTGTAACTGAACACATAAAATATGCACAATGATGTGCAAAACAACAAGAAACAACATAAACTGTTAATATCTATAATGTAACAGGTGTGTCCATATGAAACCCTCACATATAATAGCATATGACAAGGGTGTGGAGAAAATAATCCACAGTATAAAACAATCAAATAAATGATATTTAAAAATAAAAGCTAATCAGCAAGAACAAATGTATGTATAAGTATGTATATAAATAAAACTTAATGGGCAAAAGGCCTGTCAATCAAAAAAGGTTTTAGAGAAATACTATAATTTAGACCATGTAACCTATCAGCTTGTAGTCTAATAATCCACTTCTGCTCAGCTTGTTTAGTTTTATTCTTAATATTATCAAGTCTATTGTTCATATTAATAATCTCTAAAACTCGAAACTTAAAAAAATGCTGTGAGCTGGTCTCTACAACATGTTTGGCTATTGCTACAGTGGTGTCCCCCTTGTTCATATTATAAACATGCTCAAAAACTCTTTCCCTTAAAGTTCTATTAGCTTTCCCAACATAAAATTTGGGACAAGCTACACAAAAAGCTAAGCATACAAGATCATGTGTAGAACAATCGGTATAATGTGATAATGTGTACTTCTTGTTAGTGCTAGGATGCATAAAAGAACAACAATTAGCCATGTAAGGACACATATTGCAATGCCTACAACTAAAGGTGCCCTGTCTATCAGATTTAATAGGGCAATTACCCATGTCAGTTCGATAACATAATCTGTGTTTCCAGGATTTACACTTTCTATAGGCTACTCCAGGACGACCTCCAACTATTCTATATAAATCGTCATCAGAAGTTAATATATGCCAGTTTTAATTAATAATATTTATTATACTCATTATTAGATGTATAAGAAAAGAGTAGTAGCCTACAAACCTTCTGACTGTTATTGTCTAAAGTAGTTGTATGATTTTCCCTTTCAGTGCCCATTGCTATGCCCGTTTTCTGTAAAAAAAATTAATTGTTAAAAATAAAAACAGTATTTTCCAAAATTAATTCCAAAAACATACGGAGAGTACTAATAAAACCTGTTGAATAAGTGGTATGTTGTTGTAAATATTTCTTAACAAAATCAATGCCTATATAATTTGGAATTACAGTAAAAAGAGAACAGACATCTAGAGTGACAAAAAATGCACTGGTAAAGGTTTCATTGTTATATGATCAGAGGCATTAGAAAGGTTTGGATGTCTCTAAGAATTGTGTCAGATGTAGACACAACAGATTTCAAGTTGTTCTCAACATAAATCAATACTGATTCTGTTAACCAACCCTTCCCAGACACAATGGGTCTCAGGGGAGGGTCTGTTAGGGATTTATGTATCTTAGGGAGACCTTTTATTATAGGTATCAAAGGGTTCTCAATAATTAAATAATTTCTTCATGTTATAACGGCTGGAAAAACACTCGAAGAGCTCTGCCTGCACTCTATGCATAATATCATTTATGTGTGACATATTTATGTTAGTATACGTGTCAGGATCTAACAGCATATCCATCATTTTATTCATATAAATCTGTCTGTCTAATATGACCACAGCACCTCCTTTATCCACGGAACAAATAGTAATATCATTATTTGAACTTAATGCCAAAAGGGCTAAATATTCTTGCTTAGATAGATTGTAAAATCTCCTATGTGACCTAAGGTTGTTGTTATACATATTATATAAATCCGAGTCACAGGATTTCATAAATTCTTCAACTAGAGAATTTAATGGTTGCACAAAAGAACTTGGCTTCTTATTATTCCTATCCTCAGTGTCAGTAATAGGAAACATTAACTTAAGCATAATCTGCCTGGAAAACATTTTAATGTCCAATATAGTGTCCATAAATTGCTGGCAGTAGCGGGAACAAAAGATAAATCTTTCTGCAACATTTTGTGCTGTTCCTTGATTAATGTGTAAGTAGACAAATTATAAACTAAGTTGTTTGGTTCTATGTCCAAAGTTTTTTCACTGAGGGGGTGTTGCTCAATTCCTTGGATGAGTTCCTCCTTTTTCTCACGCTGCTTCTCGATCTCTCATGTTTTACAGGATTCCTTATTGGTAGCGGTAAGGTGGGAAAACCTGATGTCACACTTCTATATGTGAAGACCCCATTTTTGGTCTTATATCTTTTTCTCTGTGTACTAGAGTAATGACATCACTGGTATTGCTAGATGATCCAAAAGTCACAAAAGACTGAACACTGCTGGAGTCAAACACCTTCTGTTTATTTAAAACACCAAACACATAAAAGATGAGGCCTCTGCCCTTCATCAGATAAAGCTTCTCACATAGTCCAAACAATTTAAAATACATGTTAACCAATGAAATTCAGTTAAAAATCAATGAAAACCCGCCTATTTTAAGGGGGTTTCATAGGAATGACTTCATTGAGCCCAGGACTCCTATGTGCCATAAGTTCAACAATCCATTTTGATTCAGCTAGTTCAGTCAGCTGTTTAATGTCACCCCCTCTTTTACTCAATCTCACATTCACTATCACTCTGAATTTAAAACCATGTAAAGGATGGGCTTCCAGGTGTCTAAATAGTGTATCCCCATTCCTAATAGAAGAGAGGTGCTGTAGGATCCTGACCTTAAACATACAGTTAGTCTTGCCTACATAAAAACTGGTGCAGGAATGACACTCTGCCAAATAAACCACATTAGTGGTTCTGCAGGTGGCTCTCCCTTTCAGATTGAATGTCCTTCCTGTGACCGGATGTATAAAGACACTACTTTTGTCTATATGGTTGCAGGCTTTGCAGGACTCACAAGGGAAAGTACCCTGTTTGTTTGTGGGTAAACCAGCATTATTGGTCGATCTGGTATCATTGCACAACAGTTCCTTCAAATTTCTATTCCTTTTATAACTAAAACTAGGTTTATCACCAATGATGTTTTTCAAACTCATATCACTAGTCAAGATGTTCCAATTCCCTTGAATGAGTTTACATATATCACCAACATTGCTGCCATAAGTCAACATTAGCCTAAAATCTTTATTAACCATTCTTTTCTATCCACCATCTGTGTCAATGTGTTCCTAGCCATGGTTTATACCTATCCTTCATGTACCTTTTGCTAACATCCACCTTTTTATTAACCACCTGTCTATTGTAACCCTGGTGTAAAACATTCCTTCAGAGTGTCAACCTCTTGTTCAAACATGTCATCTTCCTTGCTTATTCTGGAAATCCTGGCTACTTGCCCCTGCACTATGTTGGAAAAAATATGTCGTGGATGCATGCTGTCATAGGAAAGCAAAGTGTTTTTCCAACATTCTTTTCTGTATAAACCAGATGAAAAGCCTTCCTGAGTCAAGCATACCCTGACATCCAGAAAACCAACCTGTGTACATGAACTGTGAACAGTAAATTTCAAAAAAGAGGTGGTGGTATGTAGGTATGATACAAAATCCGCTAAGGAACTGTCATTGCCTCTCCAAAGAATAAAAATATCATCTACAAAAGTGGCATAATTAAAGGTGTTTCCTTGACCTGTAGTTGAAACACTTTCAAAGGGAAAATTGGTCACGACCAACTCTGAGGCTTTATAAATATTCCTAGAGTTGGTAGGCCTTTTCCTTGATTCCTGTCATGTGGCCAAGAGAAAACATTACTAACCTTAAAGTCAGAGAGGTTTCATAACAATTGTG
Source organism: Protopterus annectens (assembly GCF_019279795.1). Taxonomy (NCBI): domain Eukaryota; kingdom Metazoa; phylum Chordata; order Ceratodontiformes; family Protopteridae; genus Protopterus; species Protopterus annectens. The sequence continues at coordinate 1,783,669,486 of NC_056744.1, read as the reverse complement.
TTTGTTTCTGGGCCTGTAATCTCCGTTTATACAGGCACAAGCTATTGAACAGCTTATCAACTGCCTCCATAGTAGCTTGAAAAGGAAAGGAGCTATGAATTTTTTGTTGTTTCAGACCTAATTCAACTACTAGGCATTCCTCCAATGGTTTAAAATAATCAATCAGTAAGTGCATGTAGCTGAAGCTCATTTCTAAATTAACTTTCTGCCATTTGGCTAAAAGGTCAGGATAAGCAGAACCATACGTAGGCATCTTTGAGACTCGTAGACCCCTACATATGACTTTAAAATGTAACCAAGCCTCAAGATGCCACATATTTACTGTCTACTTCATCAGGTAATGGCATTAATTTACTTTATCAAGAAAAAAGTAGACATTTAATTTAAGAGTATATCTTTTGATCATCTTTTGATGTTTATCAAACATTGTATATTTGGGATTTTAAAGCATTGCCAGTGTTATATTTTGTTATTCAACGTCATTCTCTGACACGCACTATTATGAACCTCTGATTGCTAATCTTTCATTTTAAAAGTTTGTATTGAATGTTTTACTTTTAATTGTCTGATGAAGTGTTGCATGCAGCAATGCGAAAGTGCTTGCAACATATGAATAAATGAGTTTTTTATATAGCCCGGCTGTGTATGCTGTCTGTGGAATTTTTCTTAGTAATGTTTTTACGTCAGAATATATAGGGTTCATTTTATATTGTTTATATTGCATTTTTTATTCCTCATGATGTATTTTTAAATTTTTAGGTCTAGTTACTTGCTATGCCGTTGTGTTAAGTTTTGATTATGATCATTACTGATGCACTTTTGTGCTAGCTTTGATTTAGTCACATGATCTTATAACTTAACAGTGATTGGTTGCTTCTGATCAGGAAGCTCAGAGCTTCGTTGTTCTCTCTGATGATTGATTCACATATTTACTGTTTTCTTCATCAGGTAATGGCATTTGTTTACTTCATCAAGAAAAGAGTAGACGTATTTAATTTAAGAAGTATATCTTATGATCGTCTTTTGATGTTTATCAAACATTGTATATTTGGGATTTTAAGGCATTTCTAGTGGCTGTTAAATGGAATTTTGAATGTTTGATTTGCTTAAATATATTTTGAGGGATATCTGATAGGTATTAAGAACTTTTTTTTTAGAAATGCTTAGTGATGATGCTTTTATACTTTTTTGTATAGAAGTTTTAAGTGCATGTTAAAGAATTTATTATTCAACGTCATTCTCTGACAAAGTTTGTATTAAATGTTTTACTTTTAATTGTCTGATGAAGCTTTGCACTTACAACATATGAATAAATTAATTTTTTTATGTAGCCCGGCCGTGTATGCTGTCTCCTGAATTTGTCTTGGTGTGATAGTATGTTTCGAGGAGACGGCTTTATCTTGTGCAACATTGTATTTATTTGACTGATACATTTTTGTTGACTAATCTCCAATATATATAAATCGCTTTACTAATCTTTGCTAGACTGTATGTAGATACATATATGCTGTATAGTAAACATTTTATTTGTTGTGCTAGACATGTATTAGTAAAAATGTACTTTGCTGGAGCTTTTCTCCTCGGGCTTCTGCTGAAAATGGGCACTGTTGTCCAGTCAGACCATCCCAGTAAACAAATGTTAACTAACTAGCTAAATAAGCAGGTACTGGGATTGATAGGTAGGTATAGGGTCTAATAATTAGGTATAGGGATTGATTGATATAGGGATGGATAAGTAAGTATAGGCATTGATAGGCAGGTATGGGGATTGATAGGTAGGCATAGGGATTGATAGGTAAGTATAGAGTTTTATGGATAGGTATAGGGACTGATAGGTAGGTATAGTGTTTGCTAGGTATGTATAAGGATTGATAGGTAGGACTGATAGGTAGGTACAGGGACTGATAGGTAGGTACGTATAGGCTCTAATAATTAGGTATAGGGATTGATAGATAGATATAGGGATGGATAAGTAGGTATAGGTATTGATAGGCAGGGATGGGGATTGATAGGTAGGTATATGAATTGATAGGTAGGTATAGGCTCTAATAATTAGGTATAGGGATTGATAGATATAGGGATGGATAAGTAGGTATAGGTATTGATAGGCAGGTACGGGGATTGATAGGTAGGTATAGGGATTGATAGGTAGGTATAGGGACTGATAGGTAGGTATAGGGATTGATAGGTAGGACTGATAGGTAGGTATATGGACTGATAGGTAGTTGCAGGGATTGATAGATAGGAATATGGATTGATAGGTAGGTATAGTGACTGATAGGTAGGTATAGGGACTGAGACAGGCATAGGGATTGTTAGGTAGGATTGATAGATAGGTATAGGGATTGATAGGTAGCATTACCTTACAAACACAAGATGCAGGGTTTGCTTCTTACATGGGGTAATTGGATAGGCTTAAAATGGCCCACAAGGGCAGTTAGCTTGGTGCTTATCTATGAATCTATGATAGGTGGGATTGATAGGAAGCTAGAGGGATTGATAGGTAGGTATAGGGATTGATAGTAGGATTAATAGGTAGGACTGACAGGTAGGTACAGAGATTGATAGGACTGACAGGTAGGTGTAGGGAATGATACGTAGGATTGATAGATAGGTACAGGGATTGATAGGTAAGCCTGACTGGTAGGTAGAGGGATTGATAGGTAGGTACAGGGACTGATAAGTAGGTACAGGGGTTGATAAGTTGGTCTGATTGATAGGCATAGGGATTGATAGGTAGGTGTTGGGACTAATAAGTAGGTATAGAGACTGATAGGTATATATATAGGTATTGATAGGTAGATACAAAGATTGATATGTAGATGTAGGTATTTATAGGTAGGTATAGGGATTGTTAGGTAGGTATAGGGATTGATAAGTAGGTAGATGGACTGATAACTAGGACTGATATTAGGTATAGTGATTGACAGGTAAGTGTAGGGATTGATAGGTAGGACTGATAGGTGGGTACAGGGATTGATAGGTAGGTATAGGATTGATAGATACAGGGATTGATAGGTAGGTATAGGGATTGATATGTATGTATAGGGACTGATAAGTAGGTACAGGGATTAATAGGTAGATACAGAGATTGTTAGGTAGGTACATGGATAGATAAGTAGGTTCAAGGACTGATAGGTAGGTACAAGGTTTGATTGGTAGGACTGCTAGGTAGGTTTAGGGTTGGATTGGTAGGACTGATAAGTAAGTGTAGGAATTGTTAGGTCGGTATAGGGAAATATTGATATGAATGAGGACGGATTTACAGGGTTTAGGAGTCTGTTAACAGTATGCAATTGGTGTGATAAGGAAAGGTTGTAAGAAAAAATAAATACTGATTTAACAAGTAATTGCGATTTCATGAGAAGAAACTAGAAGAGTCAGGAAACAGACTGGGATTTTAGAAGCAGTAGTTGTTTACCCAGCATTTAGAGTAACCACTCACATCTACTATGCTCCTCAGAGTTTGACCACCAACATAGGAAATAAAGGAAAAATTAAGCAGTGTACCGCCAAAGTGTCACCTATTTCAGGGCGAAATCTCAAATAGGTGTTAAAACACAGGGTATGGCCTACTGTTTTTTTTTTCATTTATATATTCTGATTTGATACACTAATTTAGTGACACATTGCAGATCAGCCTGAATGCAAATAAAACAAAATATACAAAAAAAGTCTTTTTAAGAAACTAGAGTCTTTAAGCAAGGAACTGCTTCTGATTCATTTAGCATGAATATAATTTGGACAGTGATGCATTGTGGGTTCTGTCTTTCATGATGTCATAGCAGGGATTCAGCTTTGAGAAAGAAATCCAGGAGGATGTCCTTATCAACAAAAGAAAATGCAAAAAAAAACACTTTTTACATCAAAAACTGTACAGTTTGGTATTGAATGTGGTAAGTAGGTTATATTCAACTCTAAATGTGTGTCACTTACAAAAATGTCATAGCATATCTCATCCCATATGACACATCAACTCTTCTTTAATGAACTATCCAAAATATGTGTTCATCAAACTTTTCTCTCTCTTTTGTCAACAGATTTCTCATTTATTTTACATTTTGTATCAGTTTTGAAATGACAGTAGTTATAACACCTTAACCTGTACTGCATTATAATACAACCATGTGTCTGGTATAGTCAATCCACCTCATTCTTTTAATAATATGAACTTAATCCCAAGGTACTCTAAATTTGCTTCCTTTCTAAATGTAATTATGACTTATTTTCCTAAATGATTACATCAAATTCTCCAATACCTCAGCTAATAAGGCTTGAAACACTTACAGCAACACAGACAATACAAAAAAAAAAAGATCATTTGTACCCCTGATCCAGCTCTGGACATATTGGTTTCCACCTTCAATAGTCCTTCTTTGACCTCTTTCAGATTCTTCTAAGGAATTTCTCAACCAAATTCCTAAATACCTATTTTAGAATTCCTGCACACCAAATATAGTCATATTTCTATAAATATCCATAATCACCCCATAACATCAATGAAGGGGCATTATCCCCACTACTCTCGTTTTCATTTTATTTACCTTATAACCACGTATCTTACTAAACGTATCTGACTTCTAAAATATCCTACCACTATCTCATTGTAAATCTTTTAAACACACCAGTTCACCATTGGCAAATAATGACATTTTAAATTCTTCCTCATTTGTTTTATAGTCCTTTAGGGCTGATCTCCAAACCAACATAATTAGTGGGTCAAACACAATGCAAAAAAACCAATAACATTGTCGATTCTTACATGGTTCATCTAAGTGTTTTCAAACTTGTGACATACCCACATGTATTTTGACTTGGGCTTGTGTTACTGAATTAATAGGTAGGATTAATAGCCTATATATTTGATGAGAAGACAATTTAAAAACTGCCCATAGTGTTCGTGTATTAGTCCTAAAACAAACAAACCTATAAACAAGTAACAGAGTATGGGATGATAAGGTAGCATCGTTGGATTTCAAACCAAGAGACATGAGAGCAGTGATACAGCTAGAGGCTGAACATTTCTGGGAAATAATACTTTTTTTAAAAGAAACATTTTAAACATGTTTGATAATAAATCGCCACAGTATATCAAACCAAACACTGCTTAAAAGAAAAAAATGCATAGTTTCATACTTTGGATGAGTCAAGTCAAGGCTTTATCTATGTGATAAATATCAAAACATGTTTGATATTGAGTAGGTGTTAAGAAATCTTTGGAATGGTTGATGGAATGCATGGAGGAACTTTGCCGTTGCACTGCTGCTGATGATCGTTTAATTTAAACATGCCCCAAGAGAAGGTGGAATAAATGCGGCAAGCTAAGTCATCCATTTAAAGATTGTAAAATGTCATGTAGGACATGTGACCTGGATGTTGCTTTTGGCTTGTGTTACACCATAATTATTGTTGATGGAGAACAAACTAATGACAAGGATGATAGTGAAAATGATGTTAGTATAGTAGATGGTAAGTTATTAACAATGTGGAAAAGTGGATGCAGCTGAAATTCCTGAGTATAACATTGCTATTAGTAATATGTATGGAACATTAAGCAATGGAAAAAATGATGAGAAAATTAAATGGGAATGTGAAGATGATGCTACAATTTGAAAGAAAGTGAAAAAATTAATTCACAAAAAAAAAACAAGGAACGGATTAATATTAATTTACCAGCCATTAATATTAATAGCATTAAGAACAATGTCATAAAGCTTATGATTTTTAGAATGGTGTAAGCAGAAAAACATAATCTCATTATGTTTTGCAGACATTAGGCTATTAACTGAAAAGAAAGAATTGCAAGCAGAAAAGATATGGGCACAAACATTCTTATGGAGTTTTGACAGGGACATCTATTCAAGGTTGCTCTTTTAATTAATTCACATTTTAATTTAATTAATTAACAAACCTAATTCTCTTCTCTCCTGGTAGATCTTCTGCACTAAACAATGATTTCAGCATAAACTCCAAAGATAATATCGTGATCACCCCAACATCACACACTAAACTCCTAGGAGTAGTAATCGATAACAATCTTACATTCGTCATACACATAGCCCAAACAATTAAAAAAGTACACGAAAAGCTAGTCTCTTGTATAGAAACAGACAATTCATGACCAGCTATACCAACGCCACTATTGCTAGAACTCACCTACTATCCACACTACTCTATGCCTCCCCAATTCTGACTAATGTTCGCCACAGCGAGCAAAACAAAATGGCAGCTTGCTATAACAAGATTGCCAGGTTTGCTACAGGTGCCTCTAATAGGGACCATCACTGTCAAATCCTCAAACAGCTCAAATGGCTTGTTACCCCATTTACTTTTTACTACACAGCTCTCCACAGCCCACAAACTGTTCTACCTCCCTGACAAAACCCCCATACTGCGAAATCTAAAACAACCCTACTCCACCACCCAAGTCTTAAGATCAACAGACCAAATCTAATAAAAGTCATCAAACATACGAATGAAGCTGGTAAAACTCTCTTTGCCTGTACAATAGCAAAAACCTGGAATTCACTTCCTAATGACATTACTTCTACAAGTTCTGCTCCACAATTTAAGAAACTAGTTGAAACCCACTATTTTAGCAACTGGCTGTGCCCGTGTGACTCCCCAGGCTAATCCACTACATTGCAGTGATGCAAGGATTCTACCAAGAATGACCCAGTGCTGCCTAATGTCTAGAATTCTTACTCTTTCCTAAAAACGCTTACTCCAATGGTATTGTTCCTATATGCTGTTTGTTTTGCCTTATGAACACAGCTATGTACTTTACATAAGTCTGTGAAGCAATGTTAGATATTATGTTTAAATTATGTGTATTAAGAATACAGTGCTGTATCTTGTACATTTATCTGTTTAGCAATTGTTTAAGTGGAGCTTTTCTCCCCGGGCCTCCGCTGAAAATGGACCTGTGTCCAGTCAGACTTTTCCAGTCATCAAATGTAAAATAAAATAAAATAAATAAATAAAATAAAAATCATAGGTTCATAGAAAGTTGCTAGGCTAATGGTCCTAAAGCCCTTACAAGCCTAGCCATATTTATCCCAAGTTGCCCCAGCTGTAGGTGGTTAGGTGAGTAAGGTTCGCAGAGGTAAGGGTCTATGTTAGTTAATAATAACTTCCTATATCTAGGAGAGACAAGAGCACCACCCTAGTAGTGAATTTTCAGTTATGCATCTATTGATCTAGGTTGCTTTTGAAGAGGGTAGGGGGGCTCTGTTTCAAGTGAATTGGAAGCGTGTTCTGGAAAAGTGGCAGTCTCCCAGAGATGCATCTATCTCTCCAGAATGACCTGTTAGCAAGAGGCTAGGTTAAGATCCCTGGAGCTACTGACCCTCATGCAGTTTGATTTACAAATGTGTAGCATTAACATCAGGGCCAGGTCAAAGACTGCTCTGCAAGCCAGACACGAGTCATCCCTTAGTAACCTGTAGGTGACAGAATACAGTGACTGGGCTTTCAGTCTTTCTGAGTAAGACTTTTTTCCATACCCTATAATTTCTTGGTGAGAAACCTCTGTGGTCTCTCCAGTTGTTGCATTTGTCTGGTGAGGTACATGCAAAAGGGAGCATTGTGCTCAACTATTTGTCTGCTGAGGGCCAAGTATAATGGAATTATAACATGCTTAGATCTAGATGCAATGACTTTACTTATAAGATGTGCCACATGGAAAGATGTACTTGCTACTGTGGATATGTGGCAGTCAAAGTTCAGGTTGCTATAAACATGAGTACCCAGATCATGTACCACTGGGTCTACACTTCGGGAGGGGGGCTGTCTATAATGTAATTAGTAGGGATTTCATCTTTACCAAAGGGAATAATAATGTATTTTTTGCATTTAGCTTTAACCCATGGTTTTTGCACAAATCATTTGTTTACATTAACCCTGTCAGTAGTATATTAGCATCATTGGTGGACTCAGTGATTGCTCCCAATTTGCAATCATCCGCAAACTTGGTCAGCCACAGGTCATCCATGTTTTCCTGGACGTCTGAGAAATAAATTCTGAACAGTAAGCGGCCCAGCACAGATCCCTGTGGTATGCCACTGGTGATTGGTCTTTTGATAGAGGTGGTCACCCACTTTGACATTATGTGTCCTGTCAGTGAGCCAGTTCACTACCCATCTGGTAAAACATACCACAGTTCCTCACAGGAACAATGAAACACAGCAACACAGAAATTCTCCTCAGTTGAAATAAACCAAACATGAAGCAACACTGTGGCTACAAATTCTTTATTTCACATTCTAATAATGACTGTCATTTGACCCAAAGACTATGAACCTATGAACATCACATTCCGGTACCTCGGCTCCATCAGCCTTCAAAGGAATAGCCTCATATCATTCAGTAGCCTTTTTATATCCCCTTAATTACAGTGCTAATTAATTAAATGCATTCAATTCATTCTAATAATGACTTCTACTACCCAAACCTTAAAGGTGCCTCATAGGTATATGAAAAAACATCAATAAAAAACTACAAATTTATTTTACATTTTCCATAAAATAATTGCATGTTTTCTATTTGAACATTTTTAACAACTTTTAAATAAACTGACCTTACCACATATTTATATTCTGATTTAAATGTTGTGTTAATTCTATCATATTATTACATTAGATGTCCTATGCCTGAAAAGTGCCTTCCATCATTAACATTTCATTAAAATGTCATCCCATTATACAAATGACTGTGTATGCTACTACATTTTGCTACAAATGTTTTTAAACTTCATCTATAAAGTGCCTGATACAAAACTATTATTTCACTATCTACTTATACATAAACCCTACATGTCCCAATTTACTTCCAAATTTAAACCTCTAAGATGTAAAGTGCCTAAGTTTATAATGATTTTTGTTTCTAACCTTACCAATCAGTATTTAAATTGTTCACCTCCCATGTTCCCCCCCAAAAGGTTGTGGTAGTACACTAAAGAAAAAACTATCAGTATCTCCCCCATGAGTTGTGCAAAAATGCTCAGTACCCGGACTTTCCATCCTCCTATTTCTTATATCACCTAGATGTTCCAATATTATCAATTTCACCTTTCTTTTTGTTTGCCCCACATACCATTTCTTAGGTGTGCATCCACATCCAATGATGTAGACCACACCACGAGTCACATCTGAATTCATTCTTAATCCAAAACCTTTTACCATTTATTTCCCAGCCATCTACATTTTTTATTTTGCTACATATTTTGCAAGCCCCCACAGGGGAAAACCCATTTCCTATCCCCACTTTTGCCCTCACTGTTTGATTTTAATAATTCTTTTAAATTCCTAAAGCGACCATAAGAGAAACTAACTTTTTCTGGGAACAATTTTCCCACCATTTCATCCCTTCTAATAACAGGCCACAAATTTTCCACTAATTTCTTTACTTTAACCATCAGTGGAGAAAATTTTGTCACAAAATATGGGATCCACTTCCATTACTCTTTCTTTATTTTCTTTTATATGACTAACATACCTCCTTGGAAAACTAACTCCCTAATTCAAATTCCTATTTCCCCTTAACTTGTTCAAGGCCACCAGCAGTATATTAGCATCACTGGGGGACTCAGTGATTGCTCCCAATTTGCAATCATCAGCAAACTTGGTCAGCCACAGGTCATCCAAGTTTTCCTGGACGTCTGAGAAATAAATTTTGAACAGTAAGGGGCCCAGCACATAACCCTGTGGTACACGACTGGTGACTGGTCTTTTGCTAGAGGTGAAGTCACCCACTTTGACATTATGTGTCATGTCAGTGAACCAGTTGACTACTCATCTGGTAATGTAGGGGTTAATTCCTAATTGGGAGAGTTTCTCTATAATACCTGAGTGGGGGATTGTGTCAAATGCCTTGGCCAAGTCAAGGTAGGTGGTATGCATTGTCTTTCCTTCATCCAGGACCTTGGTGAATTTCCAGAAGAAGTCAACCATGTTTAATAGGCATGATCTACCTTTAACGAATCTGAACTAGGTTGGGGCCAGAACTTGGAGATTACCTATGTCCTTGTTAATAAGGTCTATAATGATTTCTTCTGTGGCTTTGCAGATGAGGCTAGTCAAGCTTATGGGCCTATAATTCCCAGGGTCAGTTGACAGTCTCCCTCTGTGCAGAGAGATTACTGTTGCTGTCCTCCATTCCACCAGAACATAGCCAGTTTGCAGGCTGTGGATAACAGGAATCAAAGTGGGTCTGCTAGGTCATGTTTTAAGTTGTTTAAAAGGCAACATGGGATGTTGTCGGGTCCCATTGATGCTGTGCTTTTGGCCTTGGAGAGCACCGAGATGACCTGGTGTCTTAAGATAATAGGCTGAGGAATGGTGGCAGGTATACTTTGGAGGATGACTGGAGGGGACAGGGGGTGAAGTTTGCTCCAAATCTGTCAACTAGCAGGATGGCTATTACGTCCGGTTGAGAATGGGTGTCAGTTCAGCATATAGCTGGGTATACCTTTAAGATTTCGGACATAGTTAAAGAATGCCTTCAGATTATCCTTAGCTAGGGACACTATTTTTTGTTTCTTAATTTGCTTTGGAGGACTAGACAAGATCTGTAATTTGTTTGTTTAAACTAGAGAGGGATTTCTTCCTCTGCGGAGCCAGTTCCCCCCTGTTCTTGGACATTAGTTTCTTTCTCTTGTTGTATAGCCTGTTTATGCTAGGGGTCTACCAGGGTGGCTTGCTTTTTCTGTAAGACCTGGTTTTAATCTGGTCAGGTATAGCCAGTTCTATACAACTGCTTAAGTGGTTATACAGGGCATTGGTGTACACCTCTGCATAGGAGTCTGTGTTAGCAGTGTTCAATGGGGCTTTGAAACTTCCTATACCATCACTTATTAGGAGGTTGTTTGTCTTTGAAAAATTTTTAAGTGTTTTTGAGCTTGATGGGGTATCTGGTCTTATAATTACATTGAACAATGTTGATTTATGGTCTGATCTTACCAGACGGACATCGCACTGGAGGTGCACTGCTCTTCCATGTTTGCGAGTACTATGTCCAAGACATTTGAGCCTCTTGTGTGTGTGCTTACATGCCATTCCAGAGAATTTACATTGACAAAGTCCAAGAACCTTGTGCCAGCATATTTGTGGTTGCGTATGTTTCCCAGTCGATGGTAGGATAATTAAAATCACCCATGAGTAAGGTGTTGGGCTGTATGACTGGTGACTCCAGTAAGTCTAGGTATGCGGTATGCTTTTCTGTTTCATGGTGGGGGACCTATATCTAGCTATTATGTAGTAGGGACCTTTGCCTATAGTTAATTGGACATGGAGTAGCTCAAGAGAGTCATACTGTTTGACCTGCCTTTTGATGTACTTATCCTTAATGAAGATGGATACACCTCCTCCGTTTGTTCTTTCATGTTTATTCCATGGTATGAATGTATGGAAAGCACTGTACTCTGAATGGCCAGAGTGCTTTCTGCACCTTTGACCCATCACCTTTGAACCATGTCTCAGTGACTGCACAGATGTCAGTATCTTCCAAGGTGAGGAGTACTTCCAGGGAGTGCAGTTTCTTGTTTAGACTCCTAGCATTAAGCAGCAGAACCTTGAGTTTATCTAGAGAGGATTTTGTTACATTGGGAGGTTGGTTATTTTGACACTGCCTAAAAAAAGCACAATAGATGTGGCTAATGCCTTTGCCAGTATCTGAAAGCCTACAGGATACAGGTGCAGACCAGCTCTGGCAGAGTAGCATGGGCCTGTCACCCATGCCTTCCCAGGCTGACAGATATTGGCTCCCCCTGGACTGACACCAGAAGCTAAGCCAATTGTTTAAGCCAATCATTTTTGTTTGCATTGTGGCATCATCCTTGGAGAAGGTAGAATGCTGCTTAAGGCTAGGCTTATACCTGCCTGTGACACATAATATGAAAGCTCAGTCATGTCTGTCTTCATATTGTCCAGTGAAGTACATCTCAAGTCATTCACTCAAACATGGATTATGATGGAGTCATACTAGTACTTGTGGCTGAGTGACTTGAGTGCTTGAGTGACTTGATGGATCCTTACATCAGACAGGCAGCTGACTGTTACCCACTCCTTATCTAGACAGGTGAGGGGTATATCCATTTGTCTCACAATGGAGTCACCGATACATTAGGTTTTCTGGTGTTACACCTTATGGGCTTATTTGTTGAAACATTGGTGTGTGTGTTATTATGTGTTGTGGTTGTTTTTAGCATTGTTATGTGTGTAAGTGATTTCCGTTTGGGAGGCACCTGATCCTTTGGTAAATTACTAGTGAGTACCTCCGCATAAGTGGGTTTATGTCTTGTGTCCTTATTTAGTGGGGGAAGTGTGTGTGTGTGCCTATGTGTGTGTGTGTGTGTGTGTGTGTGTCTATGTGTGTGTGTGTGTGTGTGTGTGTGTGTGTGTGTGTGTGTGTGTGTGTGTGTGTGTGTGTGTGTGTGTGTGTGTGTGTGTGTGTGTGTGTGCGTATGTGTGCATGTGTGTGTGCATGTGTGTGTGTGTGTGTGTGTGTGTGTGTGTGTGTGTGTGTGTGTGTGTGTGTGTGTGTGTGTGTGTGTGTGTGTGTGTGTGTGTGTGTGTGCATGTATGTGTGTGTGTGTGTGAGTGCTGACATATTACATGTCATTATAGCTGTGCCCGGACTGTGTATGTTACTATGGTAACAGATGTAAAATACAGTTACAAGGTATATACAGGTTAATAGTTATTTATGCATATATTATCATAAAAGAAAAAACATTATTATTCAAATAAATTCATGTAATTATTAGGGTAATGGATATTTAATCTAAGAGTAATTTCTTCAAATGTTTAGTGGGTCTTGTTTCTTTAGTTGAACGTCAGCATGGTCAGATAGTTGGAGAGAGATTGTTCATTAGTAGGCATTAGAACATAACTAATTTTTCCACTGTTGTGATATCTTAGAGTTGGCATATTTAAGTAGTAGCTACTTGTTCACATTTAGGGATATACTTTATCCTGGGATTGAACAAGAATAGAGCCAGATTTTGGCTAGGAAGCCTTTCAGAATAGTTTTAAAGGACTGGAGGGAGTGTATTGACCTGATGGATATAGGTAAGGAGTTCCAGGCCTTAGCAACATGGTATGAATACAGATCATGCACAGCAGATTTGACAGGGTTTGTAGACAAGTTGGTCAGTGACTGAGTGGGAACATAGTTGTGTCCAATGGTAGTTAGTGCTGGACGAGCAGATGGATGCTGGGTAATTTTAGAGCTGGTAGGAAGCTGTGTATAGGTTAGTTATTGGGGTATTTGTAACAAATTAAGTACTTTATTATAGAATTGTTCAAGTTTTGTGTTTTGTGGTGCCTGGAGCTTAGTAAGGATGGGAGCACCATAAAGAAGTGTGGGGTGGAGATACATATTGGCAAGTGTAGTTTTAGTTGTTTTAGTGAGAAAGTAAGCTTGTTATCAGAAAGGACTATTGCACAATATACGCGTGAACATAAAAAAAAATCAAATTTGAAATCATAAAAAATAATTAACTTGAGATGGCGCGGTTAATAATGTTTGTACACCTTTTGGCCATTGTTCCTGTTTAAGGTACGTGGTTAAAAACAGTCAATGCTTGTACGGTATACAACAATAATCACTTGATTACACGTAGGACTGAGGACATTATGTAGGTGACCATTTCAAATGCTTAGAATGATTAAACATCACATTGCAAAGCATCCTTGTGATATTTGTTGCGGTAGAGAAAGCAATGCTCTTTATAAACTTACAAAAAACACATAAATGCCTCTTTCATGTTTTTAGGTATCAATAGTGCCAATTCTAAAGTTAAAGGGTAGAAAGCAAACCTGTTAGAAAAAGAAAGATGCAGACTGCATATCTGGGAGACCTGTTTAAACCATTTTTGACTGGGTTTTTAAATTTAAATAGACACACAATCAACTGTGATATTAATATTTACTTGTGTATTTCATGGTTCTGTTTGATTTATTACTGAGGTGTTCCAAAGGGTTAACTAAGCATTTACGCACCAAGTATATCGGATCCTTAAATGCAGCTGTAGTCATTTGTGATTAGATGTCACTGATGAAGATACAGAGAGTACTGAAACCATTATAGCTGCTTTTGGTGCTCTGTGCATATAATACATTTTAATATTTACTTCCAGACTCCTTTTCTTGCAATGCTGTTCATCTGTGGATTTGTAGATTTTTTTTTTCATTCATGCAAGCAATAGGTCAGGTTGGGCCTGTGCATTTAATTGTGGACATAAATATATGTCCAAGAGAATCCCTTTTTTATGGAATGGACTTCCTTAGGCTGTAGCAAGATGTTCTCCCATTCGATTCTCGGCTGGAGTGCGGGGAGTGCCTTCTGTGTGGAGTCTGCATGTCCTCCCCACAGTCGAGTGGCATTCCGAAAGACATGCGTGAATGGGCGTGCCTTCATTGAAGGTTGGGCTTCGAGCTGGCAACTCGGCACCGTAAAAATCTACTGCCAGTCATTAGCTGACTGGAGTTCCGCTGTGGCGACCCCTAACCGGGAAAAGCCGAAATGCCAACAACAACAACTTCCTTAGGCTGTAAAGCAAAGTAGCTTCCTGTACCTCTTTTACCTGGACAAAAATTGATGGAGAATCATATATTCACCCCAGGTCTGGCCCCTTCAAGTCCTCATCGAAAGAGGTTATAACTAAGTATAAACTAGTTATAACTCTCTGTACGTACAATTTGGGCCATTGTTATATGTTTGTATAAACAGAAACTAAACCTGTTCAGTCTATACAGAGATGAAATGCATGCTTAGAGTGTATGACAAAGGAAATATGACAGTGGTCCTCTGAATAAACAATCTAGAATTGACCTATGGACCACAGGCTTGATGAAATATAAACAAATCATTGAAAAGTGGAAGAAACCCACATGGAGTGTAAAATATTGAAAGAAGTCTAGGAAAAGTTTAAAGAAACAGAAAAAAATGTTTCAGGAATATAAATATGGATAGGATTACTTAGAGAATATACAGTAAAAAAAATACATAAAATAAAGATGGGATGGATGAAATATTAGTAACAAAAAGTTTAATAATATGAAAAACAAGATGTGACAAGTTATTAAATGTGAGACTTGAGCAGTATGATACATTAAAGAAATGGTTGTAGTATAAAAGGTGGGGAGATGACATGTTGTAGTTTATTTTCTTATACTTTATTCATTGTTTTGAAGTTGTTTTTAGCTTCCTGCAGCTGACTGTCAGCTGACATTAGCTCTTCTGCGACTGTCAGCTGTCATTAGCTCTACTGCGACTGTCAGCTGTCATTAGCTCTTCTGCTTGGCCACTGTGTTTACTGCACCCGCAGTAATCTCCTCGGGGTTCCACCCAACCAATGACTGGGGCTGTCATGTTCAATACAGTTAATTGGACAGATACGGACTGTTACAAATAACCTGTAAAGGAAGTATGATGCAGAAAGGAAAGCTGAAATAAAACACTATACAGACATTAAGAAAAAAGATAAGGGATAAAGTACTAGTGTGAACAGCTGACATTCACAATAAAAATTACTTTTTTAAGAGAGACCCATACAGTGATCAGAATAAAAGAGTCAAAGTCACCATGAAAGGAATAGACAATGTTTAATGGTGTTTGATTTTTTTCTGTAAGAAAACCCCAGTCACTAAATTGACACTGATAGATTCTGAGAGTCCCTTAATTTCTGAAACCCACCTGCCAGATGTTTAATTACATACACACGATGACAAGGGCTAAGTCTCCTACATGTCTTAACTACTTTCTAAATTGTACTTCCTCATAGATCAGTGCTCTAATCCCATTAACAAATTTCTAAAATAAATGGGTCCGATAACTGAGTTTTTAGAAACTCAAAATTCATATGGTGAAGACTGTAAGATCCAGTTTTTGAAAACTCAAAGTCTTTGAATGGAGATCATGGTACAGTGAGGATCGGCAAATTTACCCTTTTCTCCACTGTAGTGCAATCTCGGAGTTGGTATATATAATTTGCAGGGGGTGGGGTGCAGGGGATCTTCTAACATAGACCCAAATAAATATAGACATGTATATATATATATATATATATATATATATATATATATATATATATATACATACAGAGAAAGAGAAAGAGTTAAGTCACTGAAGTTTACATAGTACTGTTTAAAAGATCTACTTTCCGGAACCTGCAATACTTTCTCTGAATTATAAAATTCTTTTGAAACTGAATCTTGTCCCTCTTAGTGTAGTCTTGGTCTGATGTCTTGTATGAGGAATGTTGCTGCCTGTCAGTCTGCAAAGTGATTTGGATTTTAGACAGTGATTACCCTGCCCTTATAAGGCTTTGCATCCAGATATAAAATGTGTTCGTCACATTTCCTTTGCCATATGCTCTAAGCATGCATTTCTTCTCTGTGTAGACTGAACAGATTTGGTTTCTGTTTATATAGGTATAAATAAAGACACAAATATAGATATAGATATAGATAGTGATATTTCAAACTTAGTTTTAATGTAATACACCATATGCTGAGGAAAAATATGTGTTCTTTTAAGTCTATTGTATTACTAAAATCATAGCTATAGGGCAGCTTCTATCAGGTCATTTTGTAGTATGAACATTATAAAAATAATACTAAACTGACATAGAGAATTTAGAAATGTATAAAACATGAAAGTATTACAAAGTATCTACACATACTCTTAACTGTATCAGGATTTGTGTACTTTTAGCAGGTGGTATAATAACTGGGTATTTTAGGTGCTTCCATGAAACAAAACTGAAATAAAGTACTTTTAAAATAATTTCGAACAAAACAGGAGCAACCACAATGTGTCACCCACAACAATCAGCATTTTTACACACAGCCTTGCTTGCAATTGCTGTTTCTTTCAGATGTGGTATCTTGGTATATAGTTCTTTAACATCATGTGTTACCAGCAGGCATTCATTGGTTGTTAGTAGTTAATGCTGACAACTTCATAAAATTCTTTTTTTCCTTTATATGCATTCTTGGTAAATAAGTCAGTGCTTTTATTTGCCCCCCCCCACACACACACACCATGCAAAACATTTTTCTACACAGTCAGATTCTTTCCATTGGGCCAGATTCAATAAAGCCTACACTAAGTGCACACGATATGTATTCAATAAAATTCTTATCACATTTTTTGTGCTTTCTAGTCACTCAGAAAGATTTCACTAAGTGTACACGTAGTCTACAGTTTGTGGTAACCTTTATGAATTCTTGTCAATATTTAAAGCTGCAAGAATATCAGTAGGAAAACTAAAATTAGGAGGAAGAAGGTGCGTTATGTCTGTGCTGTCTGTTCATTCAGAACAGTGTACACTTAGTATAGGCTTTATTAAATCTGGCTCTGCTTATCATAAAGAATTTAAGTGCATTTAGTGCTTTAGAACTAGATACTAAACCGGATACCTGATTTTAAGGTTGCTGTAACAGTTCGGTTATTAGGACATAAACCACATTTTCTATTTTCAGCTGCATGACAGAGGGATAATTATGTGTCTCCAGATTTACAGTAAGGAGATGTACAAGAACCTTGTCTTACATTACCAGTTGTCTGAAAAAACAAGTGTTCTTTGCAGAGTGAAAGTTTGGAAACAGGTCGTTGTGCATTAAAATTTTAAACCTGTGAAAGGATTCTTGAACTAGTTATTTCTTCAATAAAACTTAAAACTTGAAAGGTACACTCATGGGAGAAAAGAGCTTTAAATTCCAATGTCTCACATAGAAACAAAAGTATATAAGGAAATTTACTGTTGTGTATACAAATTGCAGTATGCATTCTTAAACTGAAATCCTATTTTGTTATAATCTGATTAGTGTGTGCAAATTCTGGTGGCCATGGTGGTGCAGCGGTTAGCATTGTCACCTCACAGCAAGAGGTTCCCCAGTTTGATCCTCGGCTGGGGTGCCTTCTGTGTGGAGTCTGCATGTTCTCCCTGTGGTTGTGTGGGTTTTCTCCGGGTGCTCTGGTTTCCTCCCAATGACATGCTGTATGTGGATTGGACACTCTAAATTGGCCATAGATATGTGTGTGTGCCTTCCATGGAAGGTTGGGTGCTTGGCTGGCAACTCGACACTATAAAACTTTACTGCCAATCATGAGTGGACAGGTGATCTGCTGTGATGACCCCTAACTGGGAAAAGCCAAAAGAAGAAGAAAGAAGTGTGTGCAAATTCCAGCAAGCATTTCTTTCTTTTAACATATAATTAATCAGATCTACTCAGTTTTGTTGCACACAAATAAAAGGAATTATCAGAAACTCTGCATGTGTACTTTACAAGTCCTGATTTGATGTAGTGGTGTCTGTGTTTTTTTAAAGATACTAAGTGGAAAGCAGTCTTTGATGACACTGAGGGCCACTGCTCACATATCAGGAGAAAGTAAGGCTTTTACCACCATAGGGGTAATTTCTATTGGATACTGTGGGCATGCTAACTTGGATAGTATGCACATATTCCTGATTTTGAACCTGACATTTCCTTAATCTAGTGTGTGTGTGTGTGTGTGTGTGTGTGTGTGTGTGTGTGTGTGTGTGTGTGTGTGTGTGTCTGCATGCATGTATGGATGTACCTGGAAAGCACTGCATGGGCAGCCAGTGAAAGACACTGGGGATAAGAGGTAGCACCCTCACAGTACATTTGCAGAGCTATGGTGGCCCTCAAGCTCCTTTCCTGCAACACCAACAAGATTTTCACCCCTTGGAGGAAAGTGTTGATTGGGACTGAGCTAGGGTGTCAGTATAAACAGAACAGAAGGAGACTGAAGCAGAGGAATGACTGGAGCATGAGTAGAAAGAAAAATAAAACAAAGAAAAATAGGGGCAGGTGTACATCCTGTATGCAAAGGACGTACTTATAAGCATTACTTGTACCCTTAGAAATGTTCAATGCTTTTATTCCAGACTTACAACAAGCATTATATCAGCTGCTACATGGTAGCACCTGACAGCCATTGGCAAAAAATCATGGTAGTACCTGGAAGTCAGTGGCACAACTTCATGGTAGCACCTGACAGTCAGTGGCAAAAAATCATGGTAGCACCTGACAGTCAGTGGCCCAGCTTCACCGTAGCACCTGAGAGTCACTGGCACAGCTTCATGGTAGCATGTAATAGTCAGAGTTTCATAGTTTCATGGTAACATGTCACGCTCAATGAGATAGCTTCATTGTAGCATGTAGCGGGGATTCATAGTTTCATGGTTACATGCGACAGTTAGTGGCACAGCTTCATGGTAGCATATTACAAAGTGGGTTCATATTACATTGTTGAAAGACAACAATTTTGAATGCTCAGAAGAGCGAAACAGCCGAATATCGAAACTTTTATTCTGGGGGGGGGGGGCTGCACCCCCACACCTCCTGCTAAATATATATACCAACTCCAAGATCGTACTACAGTGAGGAAAGGGCAAATATTCCAATCTTCACTGTACTGTGATCCCGTAATTCAAACATCGATATCCGCTGGTTTCACTTTTCTGTGCGTTCAACATTGTTGTCTTTCGACAACATAATAGGAACCCTTACAAAGCTTCCAAGCGTCATGATAGCATGTGACATTCAGTGGCACAGCTTCATGGTAGCATGTGACAGTCAGTGGTACAGGTTCATTGGGGTATGTGACAGTCAGTGGCATAGATTTATGGTAGTACATGAGAGTCTGTGGTCCGAATCCATGGTAGTGTGTGACAGTCAGTGTCACAGCTTCATGGTTCACATCACATTCAGTGGCACAACTGTCTGGTCTGTCATAGCACTTAATTGAGCGGAAGGATGTTTATCCCATATTAATTGCACTATTATGGAGCAGCCACGGATTAGGCGCAGTGTAGCTAGCACATGTTTATTGCATATATCTTTACATTTTAGAACGAAAGATTTATACCTAAGTATGAAGCTAATACATTTAAACTGAAAGATATATCAGGGTGAAACAAATTAGTTAACTATAGGTTATGTGGCAATTCAGACATGGGGTTAAAGGTCTACTAAAAAAAAATTACCCTTTGGTCCTGGTTGCTTTCTCCTAGACACTATTTATTTTCTGTGACTCTGAACAAGTGATTTAACCAGACAGTTCTCCAAGGTCTCTCATAAAAATAGGTATATGTTTCTTGTGGACTAACTTGATTAACAAATAAAAAACCTGTTGCTTAGTACAAGATAACAAATAAAAACCATGTTGCTTAGTACAAGATAACAAATAAAAAACCCGTTGCTTAGTACAAGATAACAAATAAAAAACATATTGCTTAGTACAAGATAACAAATAAAAAACATGTTGCTTAGTACAAGATAACAAATAAAAAACATGTTGCTTAGTACAAGATAAATAAAAAACACGTTGCTTAGTACAAGATAACAAATAAAAAACACGTTGCATAGTACAAGATAACAAATAAAAAACATGTTGCTCGATGCAAAAGTAATCACTGAGTGCATGAACTGAGACAGATTACCAGCTAGAAAACAATTCCCGATTCTGCAAGTACAGTGACAGACTAAGCTACATCTTCTAGAAAGAATTCTTGATGTTAAAGCTAATCAAATGCATTTCATTACACATCATACTCGGGTAAGCCCAGTTGCTTAGGTGGTAAATTAGGAGAAATATATAAATGTTTGAGACATCATATTACAGTCATTTAACCATTAAATGGCTTGTCGTTCAAACTGTCCTTTGATCAGCTGTCCTCTGAGTCAACATTAAAATGTAATACATTGATAGTGGCATGCTCTGAGTTTCCTCACAGTGACCTTAGAGTTAATAGTATTAAGTTGGTGTACTCTGAGAAGTGGGGGTGCACTGGCAAGTAAACCAGATTTCTTTCTGGCTGTTTAATACCTTCACCAAATACCATTTACTGCAACAGCATTTTTCACCAAATGTTATTTTCCTGAATATGGCACATGGTGAAGGAATTGTTAAAACTCCATTTGGTAAAGGAATTGCATAAAATATATATTTATGGTTTCCACTTTTAGAAGATTGAAGTACATCACAAATAAGTAAAATAAATTGGTATATGGCTATACAATGAATGTATATTTAGTTGGAGTTCCTTCCATAGAAAAAAAATGAGGTTACATACCATCAGCTTCAACAAAGTTTAAATAAAAACTATTTTTGCAGAGGGCAAGCTCCCTTGCAACCTGACCCCATATCTTTAAGTGTACTAATGCTGATATCTCACAATACTGCAGGTGAAGAGAAAATTCCTTACATGCAGTGTTAGACATCTTACTGAAAGTAGTAAATACTTTTTGATTAAACATGGAAATTTGCAAAACACAGTATGGAAATTCTCAGTTTAACAAGTAGCCATTCACTAAAGATCATGGCTCTCACAAAGCATTTGGCCAAACAGGGTGATACACATACAAGCAAGTAGTTAATGATAATCATCATTCATGAAATTACACTAATGTAGACAACTATAGTTGAAGCATGGCAAACCCTTAAGCAAATGTGCTGCCTTTAAGATATATGAATAAGCAAACTTATTATTTAACGTATGGGTGAAGGAAGCCTTAAATGTAACCCAGAGGAGAATGGATTAACTAGCTAACCAGGTGCTACAGGAACCAGTGATGCAAGCTGACACGGAGCACACAATGCTGGCACACCTTTCTTAGGGGAAGGGAAATGGCCTACGACATGCCAGTGCTGACACTTACTGGAGGTGTACAGCTTGCATCATATAGTCCACTGATGTGTACATGGCTCTTCAAGGTTGTGGTTTCATGGTACCATAAATTGTGCTTGTACAGGGGGAACTGTAGCAAGCCTTCACTTCTGCAAGTATACATCAAGGTAGGGTTAGGGACAGATTATCAAAAAATTCCTTATGGTTGCCTGGTTGATGCCCATTATATGACCTGTTCTTGTCCTATTGATGGGGAATGAATGGATATAGTCACAGTGGCAAGGCATGAGGGTGTGCAGGTTTGGGAAAAGGAAAAAAAGAATATTAAGACATTTTAATAAAAGAGAGTAACTCCAAAGGTTCGCATCACAGAAAAAGCTAAGCACTTTAGATTTCAAAATGTTGGGAATATGAAAACATCTTCATAGCAACACATATAGATATATGAATATGCAAACTTATTTTTTTCTGTTGTATTAATTTTGTTATATCCTTTTTCATGTTTTTTTATTTAGGTCGTGAATAAAAATAGGATGTGCCCTATTATAAAAGGACAAATATGCAGAGTGTCCCAGTATAAAAAAAATGAGAGATGCTGATATCTGTACTGCATGCAGGACTTAATGCATAAGATCAGTCTGACAAATGTGCTAATTTTACTTTTTATGGTATAATGTTTGTTGATCATCTAAATAGTTTGATTGTGCCAGTCTAACCTGAGAAGAGCTTCAATTACATGAGCCTGGTGTTTTATTAGATCAGATTTTGTTTATCAAATCATAGGATCGTAGGATCATAGGAGGTTACTAGGCTATTGGCCCTGAGGCCCTTATAAGCCTAGTCAAGAGTTTAACCAATGTTTAGACAAGTCAGCGGCCAGAGCCCCTGTCCAGCAGTGACACAGGTTAAACCCCAGGGGTGTATTTTCTGTTTCCCATCCAGTTACCCAGGTTGCGCTTAAAAAGGGATAATGAGGTGCTCTGCTTCACGTGGAGAGGGAGTCTATTCCACAGATGGGGAGTCTCTGGGACACAAATCTATCCTGCCAACAAGTCCTATTGATATCACAGACCAGGTTGAGGCCACGCGTATGGGTTACTCGAGTTGGGCTTGACTTGTGGATATGCAGCAGTTCCATCATGGCGAGGTCTGAGATTGCTTTGTGTGCCAGAAAGAGGTCACCTCTGAGGAGTCTGTATGAAACTGAGTAGAGGAACAAGGCTTTTAGTCTATCTGTGTAGGGTAGATGTTTGAGGCCCTGGATTCTCCTGGTGAGGAACCTCTGTGGTCTCTCCAGCTGCTGCATGTGCTTTGTGAGGTACATGAAGAAGGGGGCATTCATTGTCCTTATAAGGGAAGAATGCAGGGATGTTATGACCTCTTTATTCCTGGAGGAGATACCCTTACTTATGAGGTGAGCCATGTAGAAAGCTTTTCGTACAATGGAAGAAACATAATGGTCAGAAGTCAGCTTGCTAGCTACCTGGGTGCCCAAATCCCTCACTACTAATTGTGTACTTAGGATATTGCTATTAATGTGATAATATGTGGGGACGTCACTTTCCCCAAAGGGGATGATGATGCATTTTTTGGCATTCAGCTTGAGGCCATGTTTCTGGCACCAGTCATTTGCTTGGGTGAGACACTCTTGGAGGACGTGCACTTCACTTGGGGGAATTGATGACCACACCCAGCTTGCAGTCATTTGCAAACTTGGTTAGCCATAGCCCACTGATTTTGGCCTGCACCTCAGAGAAGTATATCCTGAATAACAAAGGCCCCAAGTCCAATCCCTGGGGTACACCGCTCATTAAGGGTCTACTGCTTAAAGTGGCTGCCCCTATTTTGATTAGGTGGGTTCTATCAATGAGCCAGTCTGCTACCCATCTGGTAACATATAGATTGATGCCTAGTTGAGAGAGTTGTTATGCCTGAGTGGGAAATAGTGTTGAAGGCTTTGGCAAGGTCAAGGTAGGTGGTGTGCACCATCTTCCCCCCGTCCATGGCTTTGGTGACTGTCTCAAAGAAATTGACCAGATTTAACAGACATGACCTCCCCTTGACAGAGTCAAACTGTGTGGGGATGAGTGTTTGGAGGTTGCCAATGTCCCTGTTAATGAGGTCCATGATAATCCATTTCATGGCCTTGCAGATCAGGCTAGTTAGGCTGATGTTTCCTGGATCAGCGGACACTCCACCTGTGTGAGAAAGGATGACAATGGCTGTCCTCCAGTCTGCTGGGAGAAAGCCGGTACTCAGGCTTTGGTTGAATAGGGTGCCTAATGGTGCTGCACGTTCATGTCTGAGTTCATGCAGGATTCAGCCTGGGATGTTATCAGGTACCATATATTCTTTTCCCTTTGAGAGGGCAGTGATGACTGTTCCCTAGAGATAAGGTGTGGGGAGCAGGTACTGGGGATGTCCTGATTTACTGATGGGGGGACAGAGGGGAGAAGTTTTCACTGAATTTGTCAGCCAGTAGGTTGGCTATATCTACAGCATTTGTGTATGTGGTGTGCTTGACCATCAATTCTGAACAGATCCAGGTGCTTCCTTTGAGACTGCGGACATATGTGAAGAAGGCCTTATGATTGTCTCTAGTAGATTATGGCCAGTTTGTTCTCAACGTTGGCTAAAAATTTCACTAATGCTCTTATTTGCTTTTTCAAGCTAAGGAGATATTGCTTCCAATTGGGCACCTGCTCCTTCTTGGTCCTGGGCAGTATTTTTTCCTTTTATTATAGAGTTTATTTATTGCAGATGTTCAGTGGACGGGTTTGCTCATCCTTGATTTTGTCCTGTCCGGTATTCCTGATTTCATGCATCTATATAAATGCTCGTATAGTACTTTGCATTAGATTTGGACATTGGTGACAGTTCCTACAGATGGAAAGGGGGCTGTGAAGCTGTTTATACCATCTCTCAGGAGGTTGTTATCAGCTTTGGAGAAGTCTTTTTGTTTGGCCCTAGCTATAAGGGGGGATAGGGGAGATGGTGACTTTGAAAGTGACCGCTTTATATTCGGATCTTACCAGGGAGGATAATACTATAGGGGTGCTGCAGTGGTTACTCATGTTGGTTAATACCAAGTCCAAGATATTATCACCTCTTGTGGGGGTATCGACTAGCTATTCCAAGGCATTAGCATTGATATAATCGAGGAATCTCTGGGCATTTGTATGCTGGCATGAGTAGTTTTTCCATTCTATGGTTGGGTAATTAAAGTCACCCAGGATCAGGATAAAGGGTTGAATATTGATAGATTTGAAGAGGTCCAGATATGTGGAGTGGGCATCTTGAGTCAGATTTGGGGCCTGTAGCTATCTATAATTTGAATAGGGGTCTTGTCAATGGTTAACTGCACCTGGAGTGTCTCCTGTGCATCATACTGTTTGACCAGCCTTGAGGTGTGTGTGTCTTTAATATATACTGAAACTCCACCTCGTTTGGCTTTGCTGCCCACAGTTTGGGGTCTGAATGTATGATAGGATGAGTAACCAGGTTTCTGTGACTGCAAATCCCTTCAGTATCATAATATGTCTGTATTTTTATTTACAAGCAAACATGATATGTAAACAAATGGAAAGGAGAAGTAGGCAATATAGTCAGCTACAACTGCAGCCGTATTAAATTCAGTCCGAATTCAGGTTTGCCTTCCAGTCCATTAGTGGTTAAACAGCTGTATTATTGGTACTGAACACACCCCAGGTAGTGCTCTGCAGAACTCACCATCAGAAAGTTATAACATAAATCCTGAAATAGTGCAAATAAAAAGAAAAAAACAAAGTCGACACACTGACATGTGGCTTTAAAGGCCAAACAGAAATAAAGTAAGATTGCGTTTCTGAAATACAATGCCAAAAATAAGAAAAATACCCAAAGGCAGTCATTTCAGCCCACAGGATTTTAAAATAAATTTGATAGCTGTATTGATAAAGCAGTCTCTATCTGCATCACATATACTGAAAAACAACCTCTAGATTTAATACAGATACAAACTCACAATATAACAAGAAAAATAAGTTATGTAAAGTTGTAAGAGGTCTCATTCTATCTACCTTAAGAGCCCACTACCGTAGGTAAAGGAAACCAATAGGAAGCTCAAAGCTATCAATGCGCTTTTCTTCCATGAACCCACTGACAGCTGCAAACAGGCTGCAGCTACATAACACAGGTATCAGCAAATGAAGTGATGAATGCTTATCATGTACAAGCAATGTCTAGTAATGATATGATGTTTGTCGGTAGTGAGAGCTTTTCTCCTTGGGTCCCCCTCTGTAAGTAAGCATTGCTCAGTAGGATCAATCTGGTGAACAAAATGCAACTATACAAAAGTAAAATAAATAAATATATAAATAAATATCTGAATTGATGCAGGTGGTCAAAGACTAGCAGTTAACCTTACCAGCCACACTTAAATATGCACACGTCATTCTCCAGAGATGCGTCACTGCACAGATGCAGCCACATTTGCACAAAGGCAAGCACACACATGTGGACATGCACAAGCACATACACGTCCATGAAGCCATAAGCAAAAACCAACAGACACACTTGTACTCCAGGAACTATACATATAATTATACACACACACAAAACACACACTCTCACACACAAACACACACACACATACACAAACACACACACATTAAACATAAGAATTTACTACCTCTGTGTAAGTCTTTCAGTCGTGTGCTTTTTGTCTGCCCCCGCTGCCCTACCTATTGCCTCCTTCCTATCCTTACTTTCCTCATACATAGGTAACTGCCCTACTAAAAAATCTTCTTCCCCCACCCCATACTACTGTGCAGGCAGCCATAACAAGCCACTACAGAAACAAACACACACACACACACACACACACACACACACACACACACACACACACACACACACACACACACACACACACACACACACACACATACACTGGTTTCTCTTTTCTTGAACTGAGAAAAGTGCCAGAGTGCTGAAATGCATGAGTCATAATCCTTTAGCTGTTATAACTGAGTGTGTGACTTGGTATTCATTGCTGAGAAATCTGGTATGCTTGCATTCCATCTCTTAACCTTGTGGTCCACTAGTGCTGAGACATAATATTGTTATAACGGACATCATTATCAACATTTGTTAAACCACATTCAGTAACAGCAGCCTTAATAAAAATAAAATCATCAAAAAGTTGTGATTCAGTCAGTATTTAAGAACTGAGTGTGGTTTTCATGACTTGGAGAAATAGGGCCCCTTCTGTGTCTAATTATTCATAGTGACTTAAACATTGTTAGAGGTGTGAGTCAAAGAAATTAAACTGAATTATGAACAGTGGCCAGTTTGTCCAGCTGCATTTAATGCATACATCCAGCTGACAGAAGGTTGCTTTATCATCTACTTACTTGCCTGCTTTAGTTCACAAACCACAGCAGAACAGAAACACAAACACAATGGAAAGTTATGTGTAAGGGCTGATGTTACTAAGGTAGAGGGGGAGAAAAAGAAAAACTGATGAAGAGAGTTACTAAGGTAGAGATGGAGAAAAAGAAAAACTGATAAAGACAGTGGATGTTGGAGTGAATAACATTAGTGAGGGAGAGAAACAGAAACAGTAGGAAACAAGCAAAGCTGAGGAGACAGAAATAGGTAAAAAGTAGATAAATGGTCAGAAGGAAAACAAGAGAGAGAGAGATTTTATTTAATCTTTTTGAGTTTAGTTTATTTTTAGGTGATATAACGACTTCATTAAACATTGTGATACACAAGTAAAAACAAGCAGCCAAATATAATAAAACTTTTGTAGACTGACTAGGTTATTTTGTTGACTGATTAAATTCCGCTGACTTGTGATTGTTTTAAATGGGAGATCCAGGCTGGTATTTATACTGCTGTAGTACCATCTACCCAAACTGCAGCCTGCTCTTACCTAACTGCCCCTCAGGGATAAGTACCCTGTCACAGTGAAGTGCAGCGCAATGCAATGCCTGTGGTACGATTCAAATGCAAGAACCTGACAGGTGGGTGAAAACTCCACACATTTCATCTTCTAACCATTAAATACAGCCTGCAGAGCCATTAATAGTTGTCAGACACTGATGAGGAGAGAGGAACTGTAAGGAAAAAAGAGAGAGAGAGACAGACAGAAAGAGATGGATAGACTCAAAGAAAAATGTGTAGGAAAATAGGAGAGAGTGAGAGAAAAAAATAGACAGATGGGCAGATACAAGGATAGATGGAAGAGAAGCAAATAAAGATGGATGGCTAGAGAAAGAAAGAAATTAAAGAGAATGAGAAAAGTTTATAGGGATACAAAAACACATGAAGAGATAGTTGAAGAAATTAGTCTATGCCATATGATAAGAAGATCACATGATCAACTTTCAACAGATTGATTCTCAGAACTTCAAATAGGCTTCCCACCTTAAGAAGCTGATAGTCAGGTGTTTGCCCTTTCCCCAGTATGGAACGATCCCGGCGTTTGGCATATAATATGCAGGGAGAGTGTGTGGTGTAATGGAGCTTGACCTCCTCCCACCACAAAAACACTGTTGCTTGTATTGCTGGCTTCTAGAGGAGAAGCCACTTTGATGCGCTGAGAACTGAGCTTTTGAAAGTCGGCCATATGGTCTTGAGATCATATGACACAGATCTGTGAAGAAACAGAGACTGAGACAGGAAAATACAAAAGAGATGATATATATCTCACATGGACCCAGCGTCAGAAAAAAAATGAATAATAGTTTGCATTCACCGTTTATATGGAGCTGCGGTGCTGGAGCGGTTAGTGTTTTTGTCTCACAGCAAGTGGACCTCCAGTTCGATTCTCAGCTGGAGTGCCTTCAGTGCAGAGTCTGCATGTTCTCCCCACGGTCAAGTGAACTTGAAAATACATGCAGGTAGGTGTGTGCATGTGTGGGTGTGCCTTCTTTGAAGGTTGGGTGCTGGGCTGGCAATTTAACACTATAAAAGTTCAATGCCAATCATTAGTGGACTGGAGTTCTGCTTTGGTGACCCCTAACTGGGAAAAGCCAAAAGATAGCAATTACACATGACCATTTATTTCTTTAGAAATGGCAGATTTTTAGGAAAATCCTGGCATTTAAACATTTGAGAATAATGACCCCTGTACACTCTGCCCAGATATAAAATATTCAGCACTGGTATAAGTTGTAAGCTCCCATGAGTAAAATAGCTTTCCCTGAAGTAATAATGTCCCTTTAAAATGATTCAGTCCTTCCTGCTTACCCAAGCTTAGTTAAGTTATGGCTTATTGCAGTACCAGTACTGCTCCGATTATAGATAATGCAAGAGTAGCAATTGCTATGGAGACTCTTCTGTTCATAAGTGAGATAATGAAGCTTGAACAGTGGAATCAATGATGGTGAAAGGAGCTTGAGCCATGGATGCGATGATGGTGAAAGGAGCTGGAACCGTGGAAATGGTGATGGTGAAAGGAGCTTGAACCATGGAAGTGATAATGGTGAAAGGAGCTCGAACTGTCGAAGAGATGATAGTGTCCTAACCATGAGAGAAATGATAGTGCTTTAACATTGAGGAAGATAAGGGAAATGCTACACTGAGTGACAGATGGAGTTCTAATCTTGAGGAAGAAGATCAGTGCTATCCTGGGCTGATGATAGAGATCTGACCTTGAGGGAAAGGATCATTGCTATTTCTAGGGAGGTGACAGAGCTCTAACTTAGAGAAAATTGTTAACACTCTAAATTGTAGGAATTAGTGTAGTTTTAACCTGGGGGGATATAATTATGATGGATCTCTAACTTGGGCTGAGATGATGATCCTCTAAAACATGGATGGGATGAAAAATAAATGAGTTCTAACTCTTGGAACTATATCTATCTACTATCTATATATAGACCTATACATATGTGTGTGTGTGTGTATATATATATATATATATATATATATATATATATATATATATATATACATATATATACACATATATATTTATGTGTGTGTGTGTGTGTGTGTGTGTATATACCGGTCCCAAAAAGTCGAGATTTTGGAATCTTGAACTTAGAAAGTGAAAAAAAAAATAAAACAACTAAAATAATGTTTTTGGAGGGAGGCAAGCCACCCCTTCACCCCCCTGCACCCCTCTACTTAAATATACCAACTCTAAGATCATGCTACAGTGAAGAGAACCATTTTCTTCACTGTAGCATGATCCCGGACTTGGTATATTTAAGTAGAGAGGGTCTGGTGGGTGCAGGAGGGCTTGTCCCCCGGCAAAAACATTATTTTAGTTGTTTTTTTTTTTTGTTGCACTTTTTACTTTTGAGATTCAAAAATCTCGATATTTTGATCTTTCGAAATTAAAAAGTGGACCCATAAATATATATATATATATATATATATATATATATATATATATATATATGGGTTCCCTACATTAGAACGGCAGCCCAGAAGATCGACACTCAAATCACCGATGCCAGAAGAATGAAACCTCAAAAACATGAAAGTTCACATGCCCGAGAAACCACAATCCCGACACTTAACAAAACGAAAAGTTCACTGTCACACACAACACACACACAAAACACAAGCACATCAACAGCCTAAAAACCTACACTACACCTTACACAAAACTATCTATGCACTAACTTTAACCAAAACCCTAACCCTAAGGTCCGACACTACCACACACTTACCTTACTCGCACCCCAACCCTAAGTCCCTCACTTTCGCACACTTACCTTACCTGCACCCTAACCCTAACTCCCTCACTATCGCACACTTACATTACCCGCACCCTAACCCTAACTCCCTCAGTATTGCACACTTACTGGGTCGCACACACAAGTTACCCCTGTCAGTGTTTTCGCTGTCGGGATTATGACTTTTCGATCATCTGCTTTGTTGGTCTTCTGGCGTCTGTGTTTTGCGTGTCAATCTTCCGAGCTGTCGGTCTAATGTAGAGAACCCATATATTTTATATATATATATATATATATATATATATATATATATATATATATATATATGGGTCCACTTTGTAAATTCGAAATACTGAAATCTCGAATTGCAGTATTTCGAACTTACAAAGCTGCAAACTCACATTTTCGAAGCCGGCAGAAGTGCGAAATTCAAAATACCGAAGCACAGATATTTTGAACTTCTGCTTTCGTTGGTATGGTTTGTGGATGTTTAGGTTTAATTTTGGCACGTTTGTGTGTGTGTGTTAGTTAGGGGTTTAGTGTGTGTAAATGTGTGTTGTGACTGTTATAGGTATGTTTGAGGGACTGTAAGATGTGTGTGTGCAAGTTTCATTTGTGTTGCTGTTTGTGCGATCTCGGAGTTAGAATATATAAGTAAGGGGGATGTGGGGAGGACAGCCCCCCACATAGGGGGTGTGTGGGGGCTTACCTCCCTGCTTATATGTAGGTTAGATGAGTTTGTTTGATTGTGGGGGAGAGTTGTGTGTATGTTTATGTGTGTACTACATCTGTAGCGTAATTATGGGATTTTGAATTTCGCGGTTGTGTGATTTTGAGTTTGAGAATTGTGGTTGGGTTTTTGGCTTTGTGGTTTCGAAATTCTGAATTTCGAGATTTCAGTATTTCAAAATTACAAAGTGGACCCATATATACATACATATATATATATATATATATCTATATATATATATATATATATACATATATATATATATATATATATATATATATATATATATATATATATATATATATATGGATTGACTTTATATATATATCATATATATCATATGGTCAAGACCATAAGATCGATTTTTGGAAACTCATAGGTTCATAGATTAGGTTCATAGATTAGTACTAGGCTAAGTGCCCTTGTGGGCCATTTTAAGCCTAGTCAATTACCCCATGTGAGAATCAAACCCTGCACCTTGTGTTTGTAAGGTAAACACCTTAACCATTATGCCAACCTCCAAAAAATGTAAAAAAAAAAAAAGAAAAACATCATCATACATCGCTTTTGCACCCCCAGCCCCCCAACACCCCACTTAAATATAACAACTCCATGATCGAGCTACAGTGGGGAAAAGGGACATCTCCCATTTCACACTGTATGTGGAAGCGCAAAACGGGAGATTTCCCGTTTCCTGTCAACATCGCAAAAAAAAGAAAACATTACTTACACACAGAGTGTACAAGGATCCTTGCCTCTGTGTGCAAGTAATGTTTTAAGGTAAGTAAAGTGTTATTTTTTAACACTTTACACATTCGATTTACTGAAAGCTCGAGCATATGGTCTCGACCATATGCAATTCGAGCTTTCAGTAATTTGATTATGTAAAGTGCTCCTATATATATATATATATATTTATAGAGTCACTTTATAATCTTGAAATACTGAAATATCGAATTTCAGTATTTCGAGACTATAAAGCCGCAAAACCAAAACACCGAAACCCCCAAACCGCGAAATTCAAAACAACGAACGTAAACACACCATACACCACACAACACACACACTGTCCTCCCCACATTACAACAAACAAACAGAACACACAATCAGAAGAATACAAATAAATAAACCTACCCTACATATAAGCAGGGGATTAGTCCCCCTGCACCCCCCCATATATGTTAATTTGAACACTGAAATGCAAGTTTCATTTCACCAATCGTCTTTAAATTATGAAATATAATTCCCCTACCCACTATCCAACCTCTTTAAAACTCCCACCGATGCACTATAGATTATCACACGTTATTTATCAACTCACTGTCGTGTACTCCCCACGCCCCAGTCTATACCCCCTAACTCTCCCCTGGACTAAGTTGAAAAGCTTTCCCTTAAAATGTCAATGCACCTCATATGAATTTGTCTATATTCTCATTTTTCAGTTTTTCCTTTCTTCTTTTATCTTCATTACATCTTCAAGATTAGCTCTACTAAACATACTATATGAACAACGATCAAATGTTACTACCTGCTATACTTTTAATTGTATGTCTAAACCACTATGCTTCTGTAAATATTTTATGCAATCATATGATATTGTCTGCTATATTTTTGTAACTGAATGTGTAAATATCTTATGTATAGTATGTTGACAATTGTTCTGGAGCTTTTCTCCTCAGGCTTCCGCTGAAAACGAACAGTTCTGTCCAGTTGGACCTTCCCGGCAAACAATTATAAAATAAAATAAAACTAAATAAATAAATAAATAAATAAATAAATAAATAAATATAACTGAAAAATACTGTAAAACAAAACAAACAAAAAACATAAAACAATTTTGCATAAGGGGTCGGGGGCTTATGTGTACCAACTCAACAGAAAAGTGAAAAATCCTACAGCAGCATATAGTTGTGTACATAATATCATAGCTCTCAAGTGCACCACATTATGAGGAATGTACCTCATTTTGGGTCTTAAAAAGTTCATGTTCCTCAAAATTCCACATTGAAAGTGTCTGTCACACATTCAGTGTTAGGAATTTTTTAACTGATAGCCATGGTAAATAGAAATGAATCATATTAATTCATTAAAAGATCTTTTTTATAAGTAAAACTAGCATATTTTAGCCATCATATGACCTTCCTACATGAAGTTGTTAGTAAGCCGTTAGTAAGTGTTCCACATTTTGCCCATTTGTCCCACATTATGAGGGCTAGTGTTCCTCATTTTGGAGAAGGGAGGTTGAGAGATCTGCATAATATATCTATATGGTTTTCAACAATTGAGATAAAACGTACATGAAGAAAAGAAACTTGATAAAAGTACACTTGCCTTAGTGTGAAATAATATTTCTAATAAGGTCAAAAAAGAAATCTAGTGTCCTGAGCTGGTAGCATGTGTCAAACTTTGTGTCACTTCTACAAGCATATGACTGCACCTTACAAATTTCCAGACTTTTCACTGTTTATAAACTTCATATGTCAAACTTACTTTGTGAGAACAAGTTCAAACTCTTGTTTCTTTCATATGTTTGCTTTGCAGCTCTGATTGTCACCTCTTAGACAACTTCCTTTGAAACCTTTGTAACCTCACACATTCAAGTAAA
This sequence comes from Protopterus annectens, assembly GCF_019279795.1. Taxonomy (NCBI): domain Eukaryota; kingdom Metazoa; phylum Chordata; order Ceratodontiformes; family Protopteridae; genus Protopterus; species Protopterus annectens. The sequence goes on along the minus strand of NC_056744.1, from coordinate 1,783,635,815 downwards.
TATTCATTCTGAAAAGACTTAAAGCTCATAATCAGATCTTATCTTAGTCAGTGATATAAGTGCATGAACAGTTACAAAATGTCTGTATGGTAATGGTGTAATGGTACACCGTTTTTTTTTGTTTTAAATAGGCATGTTGCTAGATAACTCTATCTATTTCAGCCATATCCTTCTTAATACAGCCACCTCTGAATGCGTAGTATCTGTCTGAAACTTAACCCATGAAAGACAGTGGCTATAGCAATACATGCCACATTTTTTGGCAGCTACCACTGACTTCAAGTTATCCCCTATTGCTCTTCTTCTCCCAGGGTCACTGCATGTGAATCCCCTGGATGTGTCCACTCATTGTGTGGGTGCTGTCTCCCCAGAAAGAAAGACCTTCTCAGTAATTGGCCATGCAGCCCCCAGGGTAAGAGTACATGGGTCATCATACCAAAGGCATCTAGAGTTTTCTGTTAATCTCTATGCTCCTCAGACACATTGGGTTGCTATCACAGGGAACATGTAATACCACCAAGAAGGACATGACCCACCTACGTGGTGATATGTCCATTATGCCACATGGCCAGCACACAGTGGCATTAGGTTTGTATGGTTCTGGTATAACCACAGGCACTCCCTTGCTCTGGCTATGTCTCTCCAACATGCCTTGGTGCCCTGCTTTCTGAAGAGAAATGTGCAGATTATGTCTTGCCCTTTATCTCCACCCCCACACCAGCTCCAGCTGGGGCCTGAACCTCTAAATGAACCTGTGTCACTTATGCCATATTCAGGGATTCACCCCTCTATGCCAAACAGATCTGGCAGGATCTATCTACAACTACAAGAGGTGTGTTTCTGTGGGCATCAGGCTGAGAAATTTTAAATATTACATAAAATCATTGAGGAATTTTGCAGACCCTGTTTCAATTAGTATTGAGACTTTAGAAACGTTATATTGTTTTACTCTAAAGATGGGTATCTCTTGAACAAAGAAGACATTGACCTTAATTGGTGAGCTCTAAGAATGGCCTTTGCACTTTAAGAAGTCTGCTTTGGTTAACATGGAAACAAACAAGCTGGATTATTTTGCCTCTTTCCTTACTCATATTTAAAATCCAAAAACATGGGGTACATTCTTAATCACCATTTTTAATCCACTGCAGCTAAAAAAACTGAAGCATCATTGATCTCAAGTAGAAATATGAAACGTCGAGGAAATACAGCAAAAACTGGAAGTCTTGGAATCAAAGGTTTGAACATTTAGCACTGTTAGTAAACGTATTAAAGAAGTCAGACAGATGCTGTTTTACATATAGTTGAAGAAGAAGGTATGGAATTGTATAATACTTTTCTGTTTTCTCAAAATAATAGAAACATTTTATCTGTTATAAAATAGAAATTGAAAGAGTACTGTAAACCCTCCAAGAAAATGTATCCTATCTGAGACATTTATTTTTTTACACTAAATTAGGGTCTGCATGAAACTTTTGTTGTATATGTGACTGACCTTAACAAAACAAACGAGTATAAGCTGAAATCTGCATGATTTAGTAATACGAGACAGAACTGCATAGCATACAGAATGATTGAGTGAGAAGTGAGCTATTGATGGAAACTAATTTGACACTAGAGAGAGCAGCAGATATTTGCAGAATAAATAAATTATCTTAGCATACAGGTAAAAGAGTTGTCTGAAGAGATGGGAGTGTGTAACATGAATTCTGATGAAAATTAGTTTAAAGAATAGATTGTATATAAAAATGTAAAGTAAGAGAAACATGATGTAACAGTGACATAACATGGGCCCTGATTTCAAAAGAGTCATAACATGGGCCCCGATTTCAAGAGTCATAACATGGGCCCTGATTTCAAAAGAGTCATAACATGGGCCCCGATTTCAAAAGAGTCATAACATGGGACCCGATTTCAGGAGTCATAACATAGGCCCCGATTTCAAAACAGTTACTCTCAGCGTAAATGACCATTTATACTGAGAGCAGGCTAAGAGGAGATATTTTGGAATCTGGTTCCTTTTGTAAGCCTATTTATAGATAGGCATTACAGTGAAGTAAGTCACTGACACTGAAAGCAAGTCTTTCAGGATCAGGGCAGACTTACACTGAGGGCAACTCTTTTGGAATCTCCCATAGTAGCGAAGCATGCCATGAAATCACAGTGTGTGTGTGTGTGTGTGTGTGTGTGTGTGTGTGTGTGTGTGTGTGTGTGTGTGTGTGTGTAAAATCATAAAGGTAGAACCTCCCCACATTATAAGGGTACCTGCTGAATCTGTGGAAATGATCATTTTGCAATCTGTACATCTATCTTAAAAATTGACATTAGCAGATGTAATATTTTACAGCTTATGAAAACAATATAAGCTCAGAATCTGAAAAAGAGCAGTTTGTTGATGCAAGATATGTATGTACAATAAAGAAAGAATTATTTTCAAAGATAGGAGAAATTAGTGTTACAGAGAAAGAAACTGATGGTCAAAAATGTTAATTAATGGCAAGAGTATATAACTTAAACATGATATCAGAGCAAAGTGTAATATACTTTGAATGCGATTTTAAGGCTTTAAGAGTGAAAGGCAAGCTGTGTGATTCTAAATTTACTTTGCAGTCATTTAAAGGCCATGAAGTCAGACCTAGCAGGCAAATAGAGCTTGAGTGAGTGAACAAAAGAAAGCCACACAAAGTGTTGTTTCAAGTAGGAGTATTGAAACATGCCGAAATGCTGGACAGAGCCATGAGTAAAGTTAGGTCCTGGTCAAAGAAATTCATAATGTACAAAGTAAAGCACATTCTTATGGTGCCAGTGGAATGTTGAAAACTGTAGCCTGAAGGTGTTTGTGCTAAGGATTGATGTTCAAAGGTTCAGATACTGTGAAATATGTGATTGGGTTGACTTTACTGTACGCATTTTACAAGTAAATAAGCTGAATAATTAACAATAAAGCTAAGCAAGTGCACAAACAAAGTCAGAGCCAACCAAATCCCTAAAGGAAAAGCATGCCTTCTTTTCAGGCATTGCCCATATGCCAGAGCGACTTGCAATTATAAGGACTCCTTATACTTTTACAAAAATGCTTACACTGAGATGTGTGCCAATGGCAATGAGCAAAGAATTGGACAGTAACTCAAATGCATGGATTAAGGAGGGGTCATTTCCAATTAACCTGAAGAGTAAGATCCGTATAGGAGTTTTATTTTTATTAACTTTGCACACTGAACAATGACAAGGGTACACCTTCTCTACAGAAAAGAAAACAAACCATTTGAAACTCTTTTAATTAACTTCATGCATTATACATATATGTTTTCCTTTTTAACAAGTGTCCATGACTTGAATAAGGTTATTATGAGGGAAAACTGTCCTTTAAGACTGCTGAGGAAATTATAATGATAATGCCACAAATGAACCACTTCCCAGTGTTGGACAGCAGACATGGATTTTGACCAATGAAGCTGGATGAAGAAACTTGATGCGGTGTAGATTTAAATTCTCCCAATGATATTGGTTTCTTCAAGTACTGTTGTGTGTGTCATTAGCTTCACAAGTGTTCCAAAGAGCCATTGCAAATATTAAAGGGATGAATGAGGTACTGGATATTACAGATGTGCTAGTACAATGTATTGATGCTGCTGTGGCAACATGCCGAGTGACACTAGGAATTCAACCCCTAGCTCTCATCTGGAATTATTGACATCATCATTATTTCATTTTTGTTACTTTTTTGCTGTTGTTGCATATTTTATGTTATAAGATACTGCTCTCTTATATATTTTCCTTCATGTCTGCATTATATACTTTTTGGTTTCGCCATTTAATACATATGCAAGCATTTTAACATTTTCTGCACACGCAACATTGTAATGCAGCAAGTTCTAACTGTTTGCATTTTAATTTACATTTTGTGGTTTGCTAACTTTTGACTTGTTGCCTATTCTAGAGGGATCATATCTTTTGCCAGCATCTGTATTTCCCCTCCCTCGCTCCCTCTTTTTTTGTGGGCGTATACTCAAACATATTATTGAAATGCCCATATCAAGAACAGATCTTCATAATATACAGCCTTGTGGTTCTGATCACACCTATCAACCTGTTAGAATAAAAAGCTGGACAAAGCTGCAAATAAGTGGGGGACAAATGCCCAAAATAGGGCCACTTTTTAAATATTGCTCTTACAAACCTAGAAAGTTGGTAGAATAACAGGTGTTGCATTAACATGAGTTTTCTGAAGGGTTTTAAGTCTGAAACTCAAATGTCTGTCATTATTTTCTGACTTCAACCTTCAATTATTTACCAATGATTTTCCAGAAAAACGCAATTTTATGAGAAACAGATCAAAAATATGACGCAAAAATCTGGACATTCCGTGAAAATCTGTACAGTTGAAACATATAGCTCTGATTGATTCATATATACTTGATGTATATTAACCAGACATATGTTTTCTGCCTTATTTGCCTTCATGATGAAAGATTAGATACAAAGCACAGGTCAACTGTTACTTTTATAGTTTTGCATGTATATCATGAAACTCTAGTTTAGTCAGTAAAAATGCTGATGGAATGAGTTTTACTTTATAAAGTACAGTTTTGCTGTATAGCTGTGCAGAGACTCTTGACTGCATATCGAGGAAGCAGAAATCAATACAGATTTCATGGATGTGAGAGGTTCATAGGTTCATAGGTTCATAGGTTGATACCAGGCTATCTGCCCTAGGGCATTTATAAGCCTAGCCAGAGTATGTTTGGCTTTCGCCACCCTTTTAGATTAGTTGACTGTGCCTCTGTATACTAGGTCACAGAAGGTAGCCCTTTTAAGGTTTGTTTACTGTACCTCTGTCAAGCAGCGACACAGAAGAGATCCCAGGGGTAAACTTACGATCTCCCATCCATTCGTCAAGATTTCTCTTGAAGAGGGTCAGTGAGGGGCTCTGCCTGACATGGATTGGGATTTGGTTCCAGAGTGAGGGGAGCCTCTGGGATATGAATCTGTCCCTCCAGCATGTCCTATTTATTTCGGTGCTGAGGTTCAGGTCCCTGGAGCGTGTAGCTCTAAGGGATTTAGATTTCCTGAGGTGAAGCATGTCCATTAATTCTGGGTTGGACATGGCTTTATACGTCAGACACAGATCGCCTCCGAGTAGGCGTATGCAACTGAGTAGAGCTGGAGTTTCTTTAGCTGAACTGCATAGGGCATCTGTTTGAGCCCCTTGATCCTCTTGGTGAGATACTTTTGGGGTCTTTCCAGTTGCTGAAGGTGTCGGGTAAGGAATATCCCAAAGGGGGCATTGTACTCAATTATGGGCCTGATAAGTGATGAGTAGAGGGGCACAATGACCTCTCTTGATCTAGATGTGAACCCTTTCATGATAAGGTGGGCTATATAGAAGGTCTTTCTAACCACTTTGGCAACGTGATTGTCAAAGGAGAGATTGCTATCTACTTGGGTGCCCAAGTCCCTAATTACTTCTTCCGTACTTAATGGATTACAACCTATGTGGTTATTTGTGGGCACTTTGTTTTTTCCAAAGGGGATGACTATGCACTTTTTGGCATTTAGCTTTAGGCCATGGCTCTGGCACCAGTTATCCATCTCTGTGAGACCCTTTTGGAGAATGCTTGTGTCAGCTGGAGAGTCGATTATAGCACCCAGTTTGCAGTCATCTGTGAACTTGGTCAGCCATAGTCCACTTGTGTTAGCCTATACCTCGGAGAAATATATACCAAACAAGAGAGGTCCCAGGACTGAGCCTTGTGGGACACCACTTGTAACTGGTTTAGAGTCTGACATGGCACCTGCTATTCTGACCATGTGGGTTCTATCCCTGAGCCAGTTTGCAACCCATCTTGTGACATAGGAGTTGATATTTAAGCTGGTGAGCTTATTTATGATGCCCGAGTGGGGTATTGTGTCAAAGGCCTTTGTGAGGTCCAGGTAGGCTGTGTGGACTACCTTCCCTTCATCTATGGCTTTGGTAACTGTTTCAAAGAAGTCAACCAGGTTCAAGAGGCAAGATCTGCCCTTAACAAAGCCGAATTGGGTAGGATCCAGTGTCTGGAGGTTCCCAATGTCTTTGTTTATGATTTCCATGATGATACATTCCATAGCTTTGCAGACCAGGCTAGTCAGGCTTATAGAGTGGTAGTTTCCAGGGTCTGTTGTGGCACCACCTTTGTGGAGTGGGACCACTGTTGCTGTACGCCATTCCTTGGGAACATATCCTGTAGAAAGGCTGAGACTGAACAGTGACTTTATATGAGGGTTTAGTTCTTCTTGGAGCTTGTGTAAGATGCAGCCCGAGACACCGTCTGGTCCCATTGATGCCGTGTTTTTAGCTTTGGAGAGGGAAGCTCTCACCTGTGCATCTGTGATCTCAGGAAGGCTACACTCTGTTGGGATAGACATTTGCTCTTTTGGAGGGGAAGGGGGGGGGGGGAGTTTGCACTGAACCTTTCTGCCAGGATGTTGGCAATGTCTGTGGGTTCAGTGAATTTTTTGTCATTTTGCACAAACTCAGAGCATATCTGGGAGTTGCCTCCCAGGTTTCTGACATAACTAAAGAAGGCCTTGTGATTATCTTTAGCGTCTTGTGCAATTTTTTTTTAAAGCTGGCCTTAGAAGATTTTATGAGGGATCATAGTTTCTTGCTAGTACTGATCAGTGACGCCTTCCCTTTTTGGGATTTTGCTCTGTCATGTAGTAGCTTTCTTCTTCTGTTGTATAGCTTATTTATGGCTGGGGTCCACCAGACAGGTCTCCTGCCTTTGGAGGAGTGAGTCTTGGTTTTATTTGGGATAGCATGCTCCATGCATTCCTGTAGGTGTCCATAGAATGCTTTTGTAAAGGATTCTGCATTTTGGGCCATATTGTCCACTGGCCCGGGGGCTTTGAAGGATTCCACCTCAGTTTTGAGAAGTGTGAAGTTTGCTTTTGAGAAGTTCTTCACCGTGGTTTCCTTGGCTAGGGGTGGGGACGGAATATGGATGTCCAGTGAGATTTGTTTATGGTCTGATCTTACCAATGAGGGGTATACCTCTGGTGTGGAACATAGAGACCCCATGTTGGTGATGACCAGATCCAGTATGTTTTTCCCTCTTGTGGGAGTGGTGACCAGTTGTTCCATAGCATTTGAGTTTATAAATTCTAGGAACCGTTGGGCGAGGGTGTTTGGGCTTGAGTAGTTTTCCCAATCGATGTTTGGGTAGTTGAAGTCACCCAATATAAAAATGTTTGGAGAGACCTTCATATTCTCCAGTGTTCTCAGGAAAGCTGAGTGAGGTTCCTGTGTTTGGGAGGGTGGTCTGTAGCAGGCTACAAACTGAAAGGCAGTTTGGCCTACTGTTAGTTGCACATGGATGGTCTCTGAAGCTTTGTACAGTGCCACTAGCTGGAGGTGTGGGTATCTTTGATAAATATGGATACTCCCCCTCCTTTTGTGGTTTGGTCCGAGTTTTGGGGCCAGAATGCATGGTATGAAGTATAGTCTGGTAGTGCTGGGTGCTCTCGGGAGGTAAGAGTCTCATTCTGCAGAAAAGGATGTGGGATATTAGTTTCCCAGTTACTTCAAATAAGTGTAAGTGATTTCAGTGTTGACTTCTGAGTTGAAGATGGTTTGGATAAATCAAACTGATAGAAGAGTGATTTGTGGTGCTTTGCTGACATTTTTAGCATCCCATCTTATATCTTTCTTTGAACTTTAGTGCCTTGAAATGATATGATAGTGGCTCTTGTTGTCAGGACTGCATGGGAAGAACCTGATGTTATGTTATCTGTTCCTAGGATACCAGACAAGATCCTTAGCCTCCTAAGGACTGGAATTGGTAGGTTCAGACTCTTATGGTAGAACATATAACAGACCTTAAAGATCATGTTTAAAGGTGCAAAATTAACTTTTCGTTTCAAACAAAAAATGTTGACATGCATCATTACTTTTTTCCAAATAGTTAAATTTAACAGTTTGGTAACTACATAACTAATTTTCAGGTAAGCTGCGGTGGTACAGCAGTAGTGTTGTTGCCTCACAGCAAGAGGTTATCCTGTTTGATTCTCAGCTGGAGTGCCTTCTGTGTGGAGTCTGCATGTCCTCCCGTGGTTGAGTGGCCTCTGAAAGACGTGCGTGAATGGGTGTGCCTTCGCTGAAGGTTGGGCATCGGGCTGGCAACTCGGCACCATAAAAACCTACTGCCAATCATTAGCAGATTGGAGTTCTGCTGTGGTGACCCCTAACTGGGAAAAGCCAAAAAGACAAACAACCTATGGTAATCTAGTATAATTACAACTGGAGCCCACAGTGATGTAAGCTCCTTCTGCCGATTCATGCTAGATGTAAGCTCCTCCTGCCCATCCCTGAAAATTCATACTGTAAACACTGCTCCATAGATTTGGTCTTTCATGTTCAGAAGCAATTTTTAAAAATGTTTTATTTGTAAATAGGTGTAAAATGACCATTGATGCATGCAAACACTTTTTTATACAAAAACAAAAGGTTGTTTTGCACCATTAGACATGATGTTTAAGAGACTGTTACTCAACAAAGCCCTGCTATTGACCCTTCTGATAAAGAATCCAGAAGGGTGGACAAATTTAAGTGGGCTTAGGTATCCCCTAATATTACTTTAAAAATGCTCAACTGTATGTCAGACCACATTACATTCCTTGCTAGACCTCTCCAAAGAGATGTTTGAGTCATAGGGAGAATTTCCAGATAGGCACCTCAAGAACAAGCACACTGACATGAGGTAACACCTGGAAAACATTTCAGCACATGATGCATGAAAGTCAATAGGTAGTATAGTCCCCTACCATCACACTTGTCTGCATCTTACAAATGTCACAGAGGATTCCAAGGTGTCTGTCTTTAGTGCCCGCTAAAATAGATCCACCTTATTTGGTCCAGTTACTAAAGTGAAGATGGCCAAATAGGGCAATTGCTGAAAGATGTTGGTGTAAGTTTCAAAAGCCTACCATACTCTTTTCAAAGAATACTGAAAAGTCCACCCAACTATGTTATTAATGTGACCAAAACCAACAGGGCAGTCAGTGATCTGAGAGAAACCAAGGTGGCTATGAGAACTTCCACAGTAGATGCTAGTCCAAAAGCAAGAATAATTGCCAACAGAAGGGATACTATAGTCCTCTGTTGGGAAGACAGCACTTAAATTTCTATGGCCTTGTCAGACTTCTTCATTCTGGAGGAAACTGGAGGTCATTCATTTCTCTACTTACTTGCATGTCTGTTCAGCATACAGGATAAGAAAACTCTGCCAGTAATATCCAGAGGCTATAGGATTCCCTTGGCACTTACCCCATGACCTCCTGTCCTCCGCTACTAGAAATCTTATCCCATAAAAGGAGTGTTTCAAAAAAAGAAATGCTAAGCTTCATCAAAAAAATAACCATTCAGAAGTCAGACTAGACCAGGGGCATCTGGTTTCTACTTCAGATTCTTTTTTTAAAGCACAGATATAATCTGGCTACTTTTAGATATAAATGGCTTAAATGTGTTTATACCCAAGTGGACATTCTAGATGGTCATGGTGCAGAGTATCCTCCTAGTCTGACAGGAGACTGGGTATGCTTTTTGGTACTCCAAGAAACCTACTTACACAAAAAGATTGCCAAGACACTCAGCAGGTTTCTACACTTCTGAGTAGGGGTCAGCCATTATCCATTCCAGGCCCTTTCATTTGGTCTCATATCAGCCATCAGGGTGTTTGCCAAATACATTTGATTACAGATGGAGGCAGATCTGTATGTCAGTGCTCTGAAGATAAGGACAGCACTCAGGCATTCCAGTACTCAGTAGCTCAGAGTGAAACTGATAGCCACACTGACAACTTGGAAAATGTATGAACTATGTCAACAGGTCACTTTCTAATAACTGGTCATGTTGCTAGGGAGACAGTTCTCCAGTGGACAGGCTAAGTCATAGGTTCATAGATACATACTAGGCTAGCTGCCCTTGTGGGCCGTTTTAAGCCCAGAAAGTTTCCCCTTTCAAAATAACCTGTCTCATGTCTGGACATTGTAAAAAGTCATTGCTTCCTGATGTAACCCAACTGCTCCCTCAACCTATCAGTAGCATAAACGAGGTTCCCCCTTGGGGAGAGTGTTGATGTTACTGTTTTGCATCACATATAATGCCAAATGCAGCCAATTCTTTACCCTTATCCATCCCCCTGGCAGAATATTGCAGGGTGATGTCTTCCAGAAATAGACTCATGACTCATTTACACTTTACTACCATGTCCCCTTTCAGTTAGAAAGCCAAGCAGTGCAAGCCTAGGCAGGGTCATTGGCATAGCTCAGTTTTGGTCTTAACAAATGTTATTCCATGTGCTGTTAGAGGCCCTTTAGAACTCTTCTATCTCAACATCTTATGAAGTATAGCCCTGTTGTCCATTCCCTTTGTCTGACCACATGGTTATTCCAGCCCCAGTAATGGCCAGACACTCACCAAACCCTCTTAGAGTGGTTCATATCTCTACTTGTACCCAGAGATCTAGTACCAGAAAAACAGACAAAAGTATATGGTCATTAAGAAGGGAAATGGGTCAAACCTGGTCACAAGATACATATTTCCCTTAAATTCTCCCTTTACTCGCTGTTATTTATTTATTTATTTTGCATTTCTTGCCTAAGATAGTCTAAATGGGCAAGTATGTGGACTACTTCAGAGGCTTAGACATCCTTTCACAGCTTCTACTTTTGCAATTTTAGACTGCCTTGCTAAAATTTTTGATTCAGGGATAAGTTATTTCTACTATCAAAGTAAATCCTCTTGTCATTTCCACATCCCACTAGATGTACAATAATTTGTCTTTAACATCCTTGAAGTTTGTAAGGCAATCCTTAGAGGTACATTCCAGATACAACCACTTTCAAGTATTCAGTCCCTCCTTGTGAATTGTATTTTATTTTGGAAAAGTGGAGCCTACCTAACCTGCTACCAAAGCTGATTTGAAGTATCTCTATTGGAAGACACATAGATATAGTATTAGTGTGAGCTAAACCTTTGTTTATGCCTAAGGTAGCCAGTGAAACAAACCTTAACCACTCAGATAATGTACCTGTGTTTTTTTCCAAAGTATTCTAAATGAGAGAAATACTTATTACTCATACCTAATAACAATTAATATCATCCAGAGGGTAAAGTAGTAAATGCATGCAGGTATGTTCACTATACCAGCATGCATGCATCACATGTTTTTAATGGTATAGTTAAATCACAATTTAATAGAATATGTAGACTTAACACGAATGATAGTCTCTTCATGTCGCAGCTGGATGAAACCATTAATGAATTTAGAAATAGTGGTTATCCAGACAGCGTATTAGAAACAGCTTAAATGGATACTATAAATAATAGGCATTTAGGTTTAAAACCTTTATTTCTTATGGATGAACACCAGAATGAAAATATTGTGGCACATGGAAATCGTGATACCCTAAGATATGTTACTACTTTTAGTTGTATGACTAGGTTTGTAAGGAACATTATAAAGAAAAATTGGATTGTTTTATTGGCATCCAGTGAAATTAAATCCATTATTGGTGACAGGCCATTTTTTTCTTATAAAAACATGGCAAATTCTAAATGTAAGCTTGGCTACAAGGATTTTAAAAATTCAACTGAAGTGAATAATATTAATACATATGGAACTTTAAAATGTCTCAACTGTAGTTGCTGCCCTGATATAATAGATAAAGAAAATAGTGTAGACTTTAAGCATCTGGTAAGTGGGATTATATACAAATTTAATCTCATGGCAACATGCATTTCAACTAATGTGATATATTTAGCTACATGCACGTCTTGCCAATGGTTTTACGTAGGTAAGACTACGAGAAGATTAAAAGACCGTATCATTGAGCATAAGTCTGAGATACGGAGAGGGAATGATAGGAATGCCTTATACAGGCATATATCCTTATGTGGCAATCAACACAAGTTTAGATTTCATGTTATTGATAGAGTGTGTGTATCCATGACATTAACAATTTATTGGATTTAAAAGAATTTGAATGGATTTTAAGACTTTCAGCTGACAAGATGCCTGGTTTGAATGTTACTGTCACACTAAAGCCTATATTAGTGAAATTACAACATTCAGTACTGAAATAATTGTATTTTAAAGTTTATGTATATATTTTTAAACACAAATTTTCATCACATGATCTTTGGCTGCTGGTCATGTGCTTTGTTGGCTTCTGTTTAAATGTTTGATTTTATTTGTAACCTGTATGAGTATTGATAAAGGGTTTGTACCTGAAAGCTTTGCTATTAAACGGGTGTGTTTCAGCGTATTTTGGTGTTTGCTAACATGCTGAATGCTGCCATGTCTGTAGGGACAGACTGAGCACCTGTTTCACTCTGCACCTTCAAGGTCAGTGGTATGGCTGGGAAATAAACATGAATGTTCCAACCTGTCCATTATGAAGGGAGAGTTATTGTGGGATATTTTAGGAGATGTTTTCAAAATCAGGAATATGAGGAGGCAGGATATCTCAGTGGAGTTTTAATAGACAAGACACCCCTTCAACAAAGAGGGCAAACCTGGTCACAAGAGACATATTTTCCTTAAATTCTCCCCTTACTATCTGTTACTTATTTATTTATTTATTTTAGTTTGCATTTATCGACTAGGATAGTCTAACTGGGTAAGTGCCCCTTTTTGGTGTAGGCCTGAGATGCCCACAGAAAAATAACAGTAATGCCTAATACAAATTTAAATCCATGAACAGAAACACTAATATCTACTGAAAAGAGGCAGAAAGGGTTATTTTAGGATATATATGGGTAAACAGATGAGCTGTTAACATTTATAATATCTATGCACCTATAAATGAAAAGGTGGATTGTGAATTTTTCCAGAAAGTTGAACCATGTTCACAATTTAACAAAGCAATGCACTCATCGTAATTGTAACTTAAGTGAAGAAAGAGGAGACTTGAGACAGAGATCCCGGGATTCTCTGGGAAACAGAAACCACAGGATTGTTTGAGTTAGGCATATGAGAATGTCCATATAGAATGTGAAATTTAAAAGCCACAGTGGGTATTCGGAACCAACTTGCATAGTTTACAGCATATTTGTTTGCTCACACAGCATGGAAGATGGCGACTGCCATGCATGACTTGTATGATGTCACCCAACGCCCTGAAGTAATGAATGCTGTAGATTGCCCACGTGGCAATAATGGTTCTACCTGGTGTCTGTGGACCATAGGAACAGTCATCAATCAACTGCCAGGTAGAGTGCAACACGTAGTCAGGGGGTAATAAAGTACCTGCACAGCACTCCATCTATATCACTGCCTCCTGAAGACCACCTGCAGGAAAGGGAAGACACTGTGTTATTCAGACATTTAACGACCTGCAGACAGTTTATATCCATGTTTCCACCATATTTTGCCACTGCATTTCAGGTGATGTGGGATATCTTCTTTGACCCATGGTGATGACCTGATAAGTACTGTATACAGTACCCACGTGGAAACCAAAAGCACTGTAGAGCATGATACCCTGCTAAATCCTGTAAGCTGTTCAAGTCATACTGTGTAACATGATTACTAGGAAGTCTGAAGACCAGACATCTGTCCTGAGAGCCTCCAGGCCCACTACATCAGCCTTCGCCATAGCTAATACACCATCATCCTACAATAGTGAGATGGAAAGATTGTGAACAACCACTGCATCACACCCCAAGTGAGTGATGGGAACAGTGCTTGGTAACATAGCAAAATGGCAGCATCAAGTCCAGGGCTATGGCCCATGATCAGGACATAATATTGGTGTGGCATTACACAGAACAGACATGATGCATGCAGTGTTACGTAAAAGTTATGCTGGGAAGTACAAGTTACCATCACACTGTGTGTTAGACATCTCCACATACTTCGCAATGGATGGAGGGTAGAATGGGACAATCATCATCCTTTGCACAGGTGCCAAAGGACACAATGACATGGTGCTGAAATGACAGCCTGAATGGATGTTCATGCCACCAGAGGACAGGTTGAGAACATTGTGACAAATGGTTCTCTGTGTCATAAGCAACATCCTCCAGTGATGGGGGATTGGAACTATGAAACTGTTACTGGGGGGACACTACATAACTGTGATCTGAAACCACTGTAATAGCTTTACTTGGCATAACTACAGGCAGTCTGTGACAGGGATGTTGGTCTACTGCAGGAATGAGACCTGTTTGGAATCCACTAGTGAGGTATCCTGTCCCTGGAAAAGGATCTGTGTCTCTACCCATAATGTGAGGTAGTCCCAGACTTTCAGGATCAAACTTTATGCTCTATTATATCTTTCCAATGTCATCACCAATGTACACACCAACCCCTCACCCACAAAAAACTCTGCTGGACAGGGCAGTGATGTTGGCATTTTCTACCATACACATAGAGATGCAGTGTGGAAGCCTTTTTGTCACCATACTCCTTATGGGTACTAGAATGTAACCATCTCTGAACACTCCATGGTCTTACCAAGGCAGTGAGACTTCTGCCTAAAATCCTCATGGAAGCCACATGCCACATTAGCCACCGCCATGTCAACACATGGGTAGCAGAAGACTGTGACTAGATGATAGCCTTGCACATCTGCTGACTGAGCCCTTACGCTGCCCACATATCAGGAGCTGTCTGTGACATGTGATGCAATCAGGAAAGCTACTAGACTGCCAGACAGTGAGCGTGTCCGCAGTGGATGCATTGCATTCCTCTGCTGCTGCAGGAGGATTAGTGCCGATGATCTCAGTCATGTGAGAAGATGATGATGATGGTAAGTGTACATGCTGAAGCCACTAATGATGATGGTGAGCATACATGCTGAAGCCACTGATGATGGTGAACATACATGTGAAAAGCCACCGATGATGATGATGGTGAACATACATGCTTTACAACCTATATGACAGATGTGAGTGAGGGCATATCTTCAGTCTGAACAATGGCTGGATGACCATCCACAGTGCTTGTGTGTCACCTGACTATTACTGTCTTTCAGCGTCATTCTCAGATCATGCAGGTTTGCTGACATCAGTTATCTCAAGATGAAAAACATGAAAGTTCAGAAACCCAAACATCGATTTTTACCAGGGCAAGTTATATGGGTCTATATTATAACATCAAATTTTATAAAGTTCGAATGTTATAATATCGAACCAGTTTTGTCGAATGCTGAAAACAGCAAAGGTGCAGAACACTGAATTCTTTCCCAAGGAAAGAATTCGGTAGGCCGTTGCTGTGGCTTCGCTGTTTTCAGTGTTCGATATGTTGGAGCGCTATGGGTCGGGTTCAGGTAAGTGTGCGATTGTGTGTAGGTTAGGGTTAGGGGTGGGTTAGGTGAGTTAGGGTTAGGGAGCAGGTCAGGTAAGTATGCGGTTGTGTGTAGGTTAGGACTAGAGGGCGGGTTAGGTGAGTTAGGGTTAGGGCGGGTGAGGTGAGTGTGCAATAGTAACGGACCTTAGGGTTAGGATCGGGTTAAGGTAAGTGGATAGCTAGTAGTGTATGTAAAGTTTAGTTTAGGTTTAGGTGTAGGATTTTAAGTGTATGCGTGTGGATTGCTGTTTTTTGTGTGTGTTTGTGTTGTGTGTATGTTTCTCGGAATAGCGATTTTTTTCCCTGGGGAAAAAAAATCGCTATTCTGACTGTTCAATGTTTGCGGATTTCGATGTTTAGGGTTCTATATTATAACATTCGATCTTTGTAGATTTCGATGTTATAATATAGACCCAAGTATATATATGTGGCCAACTATAAATGAAACTCATGCCGAGATAAGTAAAACCCCCCTAACTAAATGTACCAATTCCGGGATTGCACTACAGTGGAGAACAAGACATGTTGGCTAAGTGTTTACTTATCATAGTAAACAGTCCACATTCGGGTTTCTGAACTTTTGTGACTTTCATCTCAGGTTTTTGAAAGTCAGTCATCTGAAAGTCAGGCTTTAGAAGTAGACCCATGCATGAGTGTGAAGGCTGTTTTATCCCTTTTGTCTTTCAACACAAGCAAAGAAAGTAGCCATACATATCAGTTACCACAGGAGGTAGTGGAGACTTTTTAGAAAGTTAGTTTGAATTTTACCTATTACAAGTATCATATTCATTGCATCATTTCTAGGATATCACCTATGTCATCCTTTCTACTTTGTGTCACTGCTGTAGGTCATGACAATGCCAAATGTAACTGGGAATTTCTGCTGCCACCTAGCTCCGTCCTGCATGTGGCAGCAGCTGTGGTGTGGAAGAGGGTTGGAAGTCTCTCAATGGGAGGGGGGGGCTCTAACTTCTTCCTGGCTGGAATCTAGGCTTAATCACCTGCTCATTCCTGGTCATTAGTGCAGCAAATGATGGAGGAGATGCTTGACAGAGCGATGCCTCACTGGGTAGTCACTACCATCTATACACTAATTCCAAGATCACCAGACCTTGGAGAAGGGGGAATTCTCTGAAACACAGTAATCATTCTCACAATTGCATGCGTTGGACTTTCAAGCAGTTCCCAAAAATAAGTCTTATTTCTGTTGAATTTATTGTGGAAAATGAAGTTGATATTTTTTCGTAATTTTTGGAATATTTGTACATGTTTAGTTAATATTTTGTTGTATGAGAATTTTTTAAAAAGCCTCACTTCCTCTTTTTCATAAAAGCCCTGGAATTTTATACATCCACCTGAGCTACCACCATCTCAGGATGAAGGTACATCATTTAATGTCTTATCCAAAGACTGACACCTCCAGTGGTGCAATCCTTTGTAATCTTGCATTGCAGTACCAGTACCTAAATCCAAGTACTTCGCAGTACCAGTACCTAAATCCAAGTACTTCGCAGTACCAGTGCCTGAATCCATGTACTTCATTTGGGGGATATAACACATAGTCTGTTGATATTCCAAGCATCAAAGGCACAGGGGCCACGTGTTAAGCCACTGTCATTATTATTATTGTCAGCCATTTATCCAGTAATACATCTGAGATGGTCAGCTTCAATCCACATCTTTAATCTATTTTATGTTACTTGCCAATAATTGTTTGCTTTCCAGTCATTTCTGTAACCTTCTGAATCATACAAGCACATGCTTTTGTTACCATTACTTCTTTATTAGAACTTATGTAACCCAAATTGATCTGTATAAGCATTTAATAGGTTCATAGGTGGTTACGGGGCAATTGATCTGAAGGTCTTTATAAGCCTAGCCATGTGTACCCAATATAATGCTAGAGAAACTCAATATAAAGGTCTTGCCTAAACTCGAGATCTTAGTTAGCAATGACTGCCCATATATAAGAGGGTCATAGGTGAAATCCCCAGTAGGAATTTATGGTTTCCCATCCAGTCATCCAGGCTACACTTAAACAGGGTCCTAGAGGGATTTTGTTTGATGTGAATTGATAGCCTATTACAAAGGAGTGGCAACCTCTGAGAGACGTATCTGTCTCTCCAGCAGGTCCTTTTTCTGTCACAGGCCAGGTTAAAGTCCCTGGAGCGGATGACCCTTGTGCCATTTGACTTGCAGACATACAGCATTTCCATTAGGTTTGGATAGAGGATTGCTCTGTAGGTCAGGCACAAGTCTCTTCTAAGTAGTCTGTACACTACTGATTACAGTGACAGTGACTTCAGTCTGTCAATGAATGACATGTGTTGGAGGCCCTGAATTTTCTTGGTTAGAAATATCTGAGTCTCGCAAGTTGCTGCATGTGCCTGGTAAGGTACATAACAAAGGGAGCATTGTACTCAATTATTGGCCTTATGAGGGTTGAGTACAGGGGTGTTATGACCTCTTTCACTCTTGAGGCAATGCCTTTGTTAATGAAGTGTGTAACGTAGAATGCCTTCCTTACCACCGTCGACACATGGTGATCAAAGTTTAGGTCACAGTCAACTTGCATTGCCAAGACTGTTGCTACTTTGTTGTTACTTTGAGTATTATTATTTATATGATTGTCTGCAGGGATATCATTTTTACTGAACAGGATGATAATGCATTTTTAGTGCCGAGTTTGACTCTATGGCTTTGGCACTAATCACTGGTTTCTGTAAGTCCCTCTTGAAGTATAATAACATCATTTGGGGATTCAATGATTTCACCTAATTTGCAGTCATCAGCCAACTTAGTCACCCACAGCCTCTTTGTTTTGGCCTGGACTTCTTAGAAGTATATTCCAAACAATAGGGGGCCCAGCACTGACCCTTATGGAATCCCACTGATGACAGGTCTGCTGGTTGAGGTAAAGTTCCCAACCTTGACTGAGTGTGATCTGTCAGTGAGCCAGTTTGCAACCCACCTGATGACATAAGGATTGATATTGACTTGGGAGAGTTTCTCAATGATGCCTAAATGTGGGATTGTGTTGAAGGCCTTGGCTAAGTCAAGGTTGGTTGTATGCACAGATTTGCCTTCACCTATGTCTCTGGTGATGGTTTTGAACAAGTCCACCAGGTTTAACAGGCATGACCTGCCTTTGATAAAATGGCTTTGTAGTCTGAATGGTAACTCTTCCATGCATTTAGTCAGATTTCTAGCAGAAATCCTACATCAAATCTTTGTAGGTCACATGGGATAGTGATGTGACATGGGGCAGGGGCAGCCACTTTCTACTTCGCCTGAAGTAGTTAATCAGGGCATCTATTCCTTTAGGGGCACCTTATTCTATCCTTGGACAAAATCTCACTGTAACAGGATATACAATATCTCTACAATATACTCAGGGATCCTATCTATCACTATAGGGCATGCAGGTGAGATTTGGTCCCTAATAGGCACTTATAGGAGACTATGCACTAATTTGGTGTCCATCTGTAGTAATACGTTCATCATAGCTGATTTGCTGCATAATGCTGTCCATATATTTATGACACAGGCCTGACTGGACTTCCTTCCTGCTACAGAGGCTGCAGTTCTATGTGGCCTCTCTATTTTTGTAGTGCCACAGGTATGAAATGTTCAAGATATCCTGTAACTAGCTCATGTTCTCAGCAGAAGCATCAGTTCTCCCGAATGTGTCCACGGGGTAGGAAAAAACAAACATGAGGCCTATCCTCTTGGAAGGACATGGGTTAAAGTGTCAAAGCAGATGCAAGTCACACTTGTTAAATGTTATGTTGAGGAGAAGGTAAGTCTGATTGGGGAGGTCAAACCTAAACTCAGAGGGGCTGCAGTCAACTAGTGCAGAGTGTCGGGTAGTGTATTACAGAAGAATGTCAAATAAGCTGAAAAGTAAGTTGTACAAACAGTGGTGCGACTAGTAGTACTGTATGGTACAAAAACCTGGGCAGTGAAGGCAGAGCAGCTGAGGAAGCTAGAGGTGATAGAGAGGAAGTGCCTGACATGGGTGGTAGCACGCACACTGCGGGACAGATAATGGAGTGGGGACATCAGTGGGAAAGCCAAAAAAGTTCCATTTGTAGGGAAAGTCAAAGAGAACAGATTATGATGGTTCAAAAACATGTGCATTTAAGCAGGGGACAATCTGCAGAAAGAAGGCAACAGGAAATGAGGGTGGACATCCAGCAAAGAGATGGAGGGATTGAGTGACAGAAGACTTGCAACAGGCATGTCTGTGGAAAGAGGGAGGAAAATGGCGCTGAAGTGAGAGAAATGGCGCCTGTTGATGTGACACCGTGACCCCATTTAAAAAATGGGAGAAATGGCGACTGTTGACGTGACACCTTGACCCCATTTAGAAAATGGGAGAAATGGTGACTGTTGACGTGACACCTTGACCCCATTTAGAAAATGGGAGAAATGGCGACTGTTGACGTGACACCTTGACCCCATTTAGAAAATGGGAGAAATGGCGACTGTTGACGTGAAACCTTGCCCCCATTTAGAAAATGGGAGAAATGGCACCTGTTGACGTGACACCTTGACCCCATTTAGAAAATGGGAGAAATGGCGACTGTTGACGTGACACCTTGACCCCATTTAGAAAATGTGAGAAATGGTGACTGTTGACGTGACACCTTGACCCCATTTAGAAAATGGAAGAAAGGTGGTTGATGATGATGATGTTATATGTTTGGTCATTGTACATATTTGTCATATGCTGTGATTTAAAAAAAAAATCATTGATGGTATAGTTGATTGAATTACATTACAGTTGAACTTCAGGAGACTGACCATAGCATAATTCTGAAGCTTTTCCCTTCCTTTATGGTTTAAAGGCTGCAGTTCTATGTGGTCTCTCTATTTTTGTAATGTGTAACCCTGGAGTTAGTTTATTTACTTTTCAGCTGTGTGGGGGAGGAGCCCTACCTGAGTATAAGCAAGCCATTTATTGTTATTGGTGATCTCAAATGTAACTTGTTGGTTTACATTTGTGATAATGTTAGTTAGATTCTAACTTATGATAAGTGTAAATATTTTTGATAAGGTTGCTTGATGTGTTTCGTTTTGAGCAATCACAAAAGTGTTTATTCATTTAAAACTCATATATATATATATATATATATATATATATATATATATATATATATGTGTGTGTGTGTGTGTGTGTGTGTGTGTGTGTGTGTGTGTATAGCCCTGCACCCACCTGAGTAATGCATGATAACCTTAACCCTAACCCTGCCCCTGCACCTAACCCTAATGAGAAACTACCTTAATAACACTGTCACTGTTCAGACACATTTGAGCTGAATGTGTGGTAGGGTTATGGGTGGTACATCAGAAAAGGAAATTTGTTTCCCTTTTCAATGGACTGAGTGTTGTTGTATAGTGCTGTCAATATTAGATTTAATTTGAAAGACCGAACACTCAAATTAGCGAACATTTTTTTCTGGTGTAAAAACCCACAGATGCTTGTATGAGCAAATGTTCTTTTAAATGGAAGTGTTTGCAGGCAGCATTTTGCAAGAGCTCACTTTGCAGTGGAATAAGGGAATTTGCCTTTACTCCACTGTTGTGTGATCTCAAATTTGGTGTATACAATTAGCAGGGCGTGTTAATTATAGTATGTTATATTTTCAATGACTTTATATTCTATAGCGATCACTCTTTGAACATTTGTTCTTGTTTATATTTGATATTTAATAGATCTGAATATGATCTGTAGACCCAAATGCCAACATCCTTAACTTCAGGTATAAAATATTGACAGTGCAAATTTTGAGATGTTGCTATGCATGGGCTGAGCAATAACCTTGGTATGCAAAAATAAACCAAATAAACCAAAAAGAAAAAAGAAATAGACATCTTTTTTCCACCACATTCCCTGCTAATCATATATATAGTAACTCTGAGATCACACAGTACAGGGGGGATGGGCATATTCTCAGACCTTGGGAATTGTAAAATCTCACACACTTAACAACAATCTGCTTAGTTAACCAAACTGCATTGCCTAAACAGATGTCAACTGAAAGAAAGTTTGACCACATACACATAGCTTTCTAACTAATCTGTATGTGTGTGTGTGTGTGTGTGTGTGTGTGTGTGTGTGTGTGTGTGTGTGTGTGTGTGTGTGTGATGGGGGTATATGGCAGTACTAGTGTGCGCATGCATGCAGACAGGTAGATCTATATAGATACATATACAGACATATAGATACAGAGATATAAATAGAAACATATTATTAGGTACAGATATAGATATAAATTTAGACATATTTTTAGATACAGATATAGATATAAATGTAGACATATTTTTAGATATAGATATAAATATAGACAGATTTAGACAGATATAGATATAAATATAGACATAGATTTAGACATAAATATAGATACAAATATAGGTATAGTTTTAGACATAAATACAGCTATAAATATAGACATAGATTTAGATATAGCCATGTAAAATAGTCTCCACCAAGCTGTCAAGTGGTCAAGCTGAGGCAAATGGAAGCAAGGTATGGACAGGATGACCTTCCTAGATGCAATAAAAGGGACAGTAAGATAAGATAGGGATACTGAGACTAACTCTGCAGATGAGGTACAAAGAGATGTGAGCTAAAGGTAAGGATATTCAGAGTGATTCCCCCAGGTGAGGTACAAAGAGATGTGAGCTAAAGGTAAGGATATTCAGAGTGATTCCCCCAGGTGAGGTACAAAGGGAAGTGTGATAAAGGTAAGGATATTCAGAGTGATTCCCCCAGGTGAGGTACAAAGGGAAGTGTAATAAAGGTAAGGATATTCAGAGTGATTCCCCCAGGTGAGGTACAAAGGGAAGTGTGATAAAGGTAAGGATATTCAGAGTGATTCCCCCAGGTGAGGTACAAAGGGAAGTGTGATAAAGGTAAGGATATTCAGAGTGATTCCCCCAGGTGAGGTACAAAGGGAAGTGTAATAAAGGTAAGGATATTCAGAGTGATTCCCCCAGGTGAGGTACAAAGGGAAGTGTAATAAAGGTAAGGATATTCATACTGATCCTCCCAGGTGAGGTACAAAGGGAAGTGTGATAAAGGTAAGGATATTCAGACTGATCCTCCCAGGTGAGGTACAAAGGGAAGTGTGATAAAGGTAAGGATATTCAGACTGATCCTCCCAGGTGAGGTACAAAGGGAAGTGTGATAAAGGTAAGGATATTCAGAGTGATTCCCCCAGGTGAGGTACAAAGGGAAGTGTGATAAAGGTAAGGATATTCAGACTGATCCTCCCAGGTGAGGTACAAAGGGAAGTGTGATAAAGGTAAGGATATTCAGACTGATCCTCCCAGGTGAGGTACAAAGGGAAGTGTGATAAAGGTAAGGATATTCAGACTGATCCTCCCAGGTGAGGTACAAAGGGAAGTGTGATAAAGGTAAGGATATTCAGAGTGATCCTCCCAGGTGAGGTACAGGAGAGGTAAGATAAGGGTGAGGATATTAAGAGTGATCCTGCAAGGTGAAGTTCAAAGAGAGGAACACCACACAAATCCACAGTGTCACAGACAATGTCTCCTTTTACTTCCCATAAATTACATAAACAGGCAGACTCTGCTTTGGGTGAAAGACCAAAGTAACTAATTTTATTATGTTTACATTTTTTTTTTGTTGGGGCAGAGTACTGATCAAACACAACCGATTGCAGCCCCAGCTCCAGTTGTAATGAACATTATGACCAATTGCAGCCCCAGCTCAGGTTGTAATGAACATTATAACCAATCGCAGGCCCAGCTCAGGTTGTAATGAACATTATGACCAATTGCAGGCCCAGCTCAGGTTGTAATGAACATTATGACCAATCGCAGGCCCAGCTCAGGTTGTAATGAACATTATGACCAATCGCAGGCCCAGTTCAGGTTGTAATGAACATTATGACCAATCACAGGCCCAGCTCAGGTTGTAATGAACAATACAACAGAGTACAATTGATACAACACAGACAGAAAATATAATACAAATGAAAGAAAACTGGCCATACTGTAAAGGATTTTACTATGCCATACATACATTTGCCATGATAGCAATGTATGTTATCAAAAAGTTGTTGCATAATCAGAGTTTGGATAGTTTACCAATATAAAGCAAACAAGAAGTAGAACAAATTTGAAGAACATATAAGAACGTCCATTGAAAGGAGTTAGTATGGGCTGAAGAATTACATCCACATTTACAAGGTGTTTGTTGTACCATGTGCTAGTGAAGGTTATAGAGGTGTCAGTGTAATGGGAAATGAGTAGGTGAAGTAAGATGTTTGACTAGTTAAGTCACATAATCTGCCTTATTACAGTTACATTCTTCTTGCAGGAATTGTTTGACTAACTAACTAACTAACTAACTAACTAACTAACTAACTAACCAACCAACCAACCAACCAACCAACCAACCAACCAACCAACCAACCAACCAACTAACTAACTAACTAACTAACTAACTAACTAACTAACTAACTAACTAACTAACCAACCAACCAACCAACCAACCAACCAACCAACCAACCAACCAACTAACTAACTAACTAACTAACTAACTAACTAACTAACTAACTAACTAACTAACTAAACTAACTAACCTAACTAAACTAACTAAAGTATACTTATGTCTTGCATGTTTAAAAAATGTAACTCTCTTGAGTGAAAAAGTTCATATTGCCTCCAAAAAGAGCAAGCTGGTTCAAGTCCTACACAGCTAACAGTGTATTTTAGATCTGATGAACAGGTTGTGCAGTATTGAAACTACAGTTTCCTTTATTACTGAGTAGTGCTGCAAGGCATATGGTTTCTAACTAAGCGAGTTGGTGTTGAACAGCCTTTTTGTTATTTTCATTTTCACAATGTTTGCTCATGATTGATTACTTTAATCGCAACTAAGAACCATTTGGCCAAGAAGATACTCACATTTTACTGGCATCCAGAAAAGCCACCATTTCTGGTTTCCCAAAAGTTTCCATTCTATTTTACTCTCTTTGGAATTTTTATACATCTGTGACATACTCTGTTAAATTCTCCAGCTGTTTTTAAACCTATTATCCCCCAGAGATACTGTTTCATACACGCACGTCTCTCTTTGTGAGAAGAATGTTTCTGCTCATTGTATGTGCACTGTCTGCCCTTCTCCTCAGATGGATTCAGTTCCTCACATCTCTTTTTCTGAAGTACACTTTCTGGTGCTTATTTATTGGTGTTTTGCTTCTTTGAGGCTTATGTTACGCCCTGAACCTTTCTTTTCATTCTTTGACATACATACTAATTTCCTTTATACTCTGTTCATATGGTTTGTGCTGTAAGCTTTAGTTGTTGTCATCTGGACTCCTTCTAGTTTGCTCATACTCTCATACTCATTTCAAACTGAGAGTCCTAAAATTTGAAACTTAATATAAACCCAAATTCGGACTTAGCCTCAGTCAACTTCAATTAATTTAGAGATGTTGTTAAATACTCATTATTTAAAAATACAAAGCAATACTCATGGATGTAAAATGTATCCCTATAGTAGTATGAACAAATAATGCCCATGCCACAGAGTTTACCAGTGTCAGGCCTAACTGGGCATCACCAGTGCAAAAGGAAAAAAAAAATTTGTAAAGAAAAAACATACTAATGGTGAAACCGCTGTGCTGTTGGTTCTGTACTATCTGGGTCTAATTCATTATATTGTAACTGACTATATTGTGCTACAGGTTGGCAAATATAATTTTGTCACAAGTAACATTCACTGTAAATTATCAAATACATTTGCAATCTAGATAAAATCTAAGCAACCTTCTTTAAAGCACTTTTTCAGCTGACAAGCTAACATTCACCCCATGCAGTTCCTGTAGTATATAAACTCCAGGACTGCACAGTCAGGAGGATGAGGAAATATTTTATCACTACCTCTTCTCCAGGTTTGGGCTATCACAGTTTAAAACTTAAATTTAAAAATGTTTTAAATTTCTTTTACATATATCGACACAAAACTAATGTTATAAAAAGGGTATTTTGAAAAGCTGTGACCATAGTTATATGTGGCTACTGTGTTGGACTAACTGGAACATGATACGGCAAGTCACAAAATATTTAAGTGTATTGTACATTAAGTGGGTACATTTTTAGATATTGTACATTAAGTGGATACATTTTTAGATGGCTGTAAGCACTGTGTCTGTTTTGTTTCAGGACCCTGAAAGTCCTTATAATACTCCATACATGCTCTCACTAAACTTGCTGAAGGATAGCATCGTCTGTCTACTTGTAATGCCTTTGGCTGTTTATCATAATACTCCATACATGGTCTTGCTAAACTTGCTGAAGGATGGCATTATCTTTCTACTGGTAATGCCTTTGGCCGTATGTCTGTCATAGTATTGCATACATGGTCTTGCTAAACGTGTTGAAAGATAATATCATCTTTCTTTTTACCAGTGCCATGGTCAAAAAGTACATTTGTGTCTGGAAGAAATGGTGGGTTTGTTTTAACATTTTTAATTTTATATTGAAAGCGTTGGCAATGCACTTTTGTAAGGTTTTGCCTTTTTCTCCACTGTGACGTGACAATGAAGTTGGTATATATAATGTTTGGGGTTGGGGCAGCCAAGTGCCCTTACGTGGACTTCAGGGAGGCTTGCCCCTGTGCAAAAATATTTTTTTCTGTTTTTTTATGGTTTTTGATTTACATTTTTTGGAACTAACTTTTCAGAAAACTGTAAATGAAAATATGGTATCTCAATCTAATGTAGGTAAAGTATTTTAGGCTTTACCTAAGCTGAGAGCAATGATACAGCCCCTAGAAAGATGGAGCTCTGAAAGTGATATTCAGCATGCACTTCTTGAGTTTTATCTTCAAGCATCATTCTTACATTTATTATTTATTTATTTTATTTTACATTTGTTTACCGGGAAAGCCCAACTGGACACAGGTACATTTTCAGCAGTGGCCCGGGGAGAAAAGCTCCACAATACAATACAGTAATGAGAGAAGAGAAAAAAATAGAGCATACTTATAGCAATCCTACACAATATGTTAGAGATAAACAATTCTTATAGTAGATAGTAATTGAGGTACATAATAAACTTAAAACAGCATTTGTATTATTTTTACAGTTATAAAATTTGTCAAGTAAATATCAACGGGTTCACAAGCTTTCAGGGAAACTGTTTATACTTAGCTGTACACAGAAACATTCTCTTGGTTTGGGTTAGCCTGGTGAGTGGCATGAACATAGCCAGTCACTTAAATAGTGGGTTTTCTGGAGTTTTTTGAATTGACTGAAGGAGGTGATAGAAGTTGTTTGGTTTGGTAGTGTGTTCCAGGTTTTACAATGGTGCTGGCAAAGAGGGATTTATCGGCATCATTTCTATGTTGAAATTTAATTTGAATGAGAACACAATCCCTGATTTTCAAAATACTGCAAACTCATTTGACTGAGTTTCATTATACTGAAAGCTTACAATGCTGAATTCCAAAACACCCAATGGCAGTGTGTACAGTACTTTAAGGTAAGTAAAAGGTATATGCACTTTTTCTCACTTTAGTGCTATCCTGGAGTTAGTATATGTTTAGTTTTGGGGGTGTAGGGGAACAGGCGTAGCCCCCACCTAGTTTGGGTTTTTATCGTCCGGTTTCTGTTAATAAGGTAAGTAAGTAGTTTTTAATTTTTGGAAAGAGTTAGTCATTGATGCTGTAAGTGTGTCTTGTTTTCTTTTATAGTTTTCATTTGATGAGAGTAATTGTTGGTGATATTTGATTGGTTTATTTGGTATACTGAACCTAGATTTTGTGAATGTTAATGTTATTTGTAAAGAAATGTTCAGTATTCATGGATATGTGTATTTTATGTTACATTAAGCAATATGAAGGAAAATGCACATCACGTCTATAGTTTAAAAATTGATATTATGAAATTCAGCATTGTAAGCTTTCAGTATAATGAAACTCGGTCAAATGAGTTTTCAGTATTTTGAAAATTAGGGATTGTGGTCTCAGTCTAATGAATTTCAGTATTTTGAGTTTTCAGTCATGTGAAGTAGACTCATCTGTATATATGGGTGAGTTGCGTATTGCCAAGTTGGATTTGATTGAGGACTGGCTTCCCAACAGGTCCTAGGTCAAATCCAAACCTAGTTTTGGTTAGTTGGGAGTCAATAGCTGTGGCATGATAAAACATACCTTGATGTATCTGAGTTCGATAAATCACCATGAACTCATACATATGTAGATAGGGGTCCACTACGAAATCTCGAGATCCCACAATCTTGACTGTCAAAATCCCGAGTCCAGAATGTCGAGATTGTGGAATCTCAAAATCATAATAAATAAATAAATAAATAAATAAAGGATGCCAGCATTTAAAAACATATTTTTGCAGGGGGGCAAGCACCCCTGCACCCCTCAAACCCCCTGCAAATTAAATATACTAACTCAGAGATTGCACTACAATGAAGAGAACGGTAATGTTCCCGTTCCGCACTGTATAGCGATCTACAGTACCGTTCTCTTCACTGTACAGTGATGAACATGAATATAAAATGTACTGCATTTAAAACTAGATATTATTATAATACTATTACCTTCATACTTATTTCAGTGCTCCTATCTCCAAACCAAATGGCTATATGCCCATTTCCTACCACTATTTTATATTTCTAATAGCAATAAAAAAGTAATAAAAAATATTTGACTAATCTAGTCTAGTTAATAGGCTGTTTGGGTAATTATCAAGTGCCATAAGATACTCACATCGCTCATTGGGAATAGTTATTTAAACTGCATAGGGGTCCCTGTTAACTGTTGTTTGTTCCAATTGCAGTAGTTTCAGAGGAAATCCAATTTTCTTGTTTAAATAATTAAATCTTAAAGCTGCATCTTACCATAGTTGGATCACATCTATACAGTTACAACATACTTAAACAACAAATATTTCTGTTTGTAGTATTGCACAGTCATACAGAGATATGAAAACTCTTGTACCATCCTTACACTGGTGTGTTACACAAGAAGAGTTGCCCTTTTCTGTTTGACTTCTGATAAAATACTTAATGCATTCCGTTAACTTGCACTCACCCATACAACGCTTGAAATTCGACCCACATGTGTTATTACTGCAAGTCCCCTTGAAGTTAGAAGATGGTGTTCTGTGAGGTAGTAACTCTACAAAAGAAGAACTTCTGCAGCACTGCAGATACATTTCCACTTTTTCCTTTGTTACACTTACTTTTAGCCTAGCATTACTAGATAACATAGCCAGCTATCTGTCTGTCCAGTTATATAAAATTCATTTAGAGTATTTGAGGACATTAATGCGCTGCTATTGCGTTATTGTACTTTTACAGTAAGTATCAGGCCAGGAAAATGGGTGATGTCATGAGATGTCATCAGTTTAAATAGCAATGCTTACCAGCAAATGAAAGCAACACGTGTTTTCATGCCAGGGATGTGGGATTGCTAGAAAAAAAAAATAGGCTGGATGATGACTGAGAACACTAAGTAAAAAGTCCAATGGTTAGATTGGTGCAAGAATCGCTTTTCAAGATATTCCGTTGCTTTGAGTACCTCACACAACTGAGATGCACAAAACTGTCAGTTACTTCAGCTAAACAATTCTAAATAAAAAGAGTTATTTTTAGACCTTCAGAGGAGCCAGCCTATGAGTAAAAGTCTTGGTGTTTCTTCTTTATTGTGTATTTTATCAGTGCAAGATCCATCAAATTCATCTGGTTAAGACCAAAAGGTCAAATGAGCAACTCATCTAAGATTTCATAATTAACCACGATGTCTAATGATGACCTTGGTGCATGACTCTCAGCCTCTAAGCACAAGAAATCTGGACACAGCCAAAACTGTTGGGGAACAAAGGTCCAAAAATAGGGACAGATTTTAAATATTGCTCTTATAATCTTAGAAAGTTGCTAGAATAACAAGAATTTGTGTTGGCATGCATATTCTAAAGGATATAAAGTCTGAAACGCAAATGCCTGTCATTATTCGATTACTTAAATCCCCAGTGATTAGCCAGAAAACAACAAATTTTATGGGTAATAGACAAAAATATGAAGTAAAAACCTGGACATTCTCACAAAATATTGACCGTTAAGAGGTATGTGTTGAAGTTAGTTATATTAGTTAGTGATACAGGAGGTACCTAAGTTAGTGCATTGGCTTTACCACCCAAGTAAAAAAAAAATACTTCACTGACCTGCTTGTTCAGTCTTTCAGTCTCAAGTGAATAAGCCTTGAGGAATGAACCTTTCAGAAGAGCCTTCTGTCTTTTGCTTATACTTTGTTAACTAGAATTTACTGTTCAGGAGACTGTAACATCTCTTCGGTATTGGTTTTGTCTGCATATATTCCAGAAGCATCATTAATAGTTGCAGAAGACAAGGTGTACAACTTCTGTGATGTACTTGGATGTTTCTTTTACAGTGAGTGAGTCGATGGGCACAAAGCATTAAGTGATATTTTAACTAAATCTTAAAGTGGTAGTACATTCATGTCTGCCACCAACATTTGCTGTGGGTTATAATGTCTCTAATGTATTTTCAGTTGTAGGAAACAAATGCAGTTCTATTTCACATGTATATTTTTAGGAAATTAACTAGAAAATTATATGAAGTTACAAAAAATAGTGATTTTGTGTCTGTTATGCAGGAAAGTTCTAATAACATAATGTGCAAAACAGGGAAGCAATGAGAGAAGAAGAGGAACAGAAGTAAGTTGTGTTTGTTATTAGATAAAGACAATTCTTGCAGACTCTTAACAGCTGTTGTTTTCATATTTATGATACTGCTAATGTTTTAGCTCAGAGAATCATGTTGTTCATAGCTGTGGTCTGAGCTGTAATATTCCCAGCGCTACTGGACTCACATCTGTGAGACCCTTGCAGGGTTTTTTTTTTTTGCATCTTTTTACTTAAGGGTCAGATTAGCCAGTAAATTAAATTGTGCTAATAAGTTAACTGTATTCATGTTGTGCTATAAAAATAGAGTTTTTTACCTGTGACTGTGGGGTGAGATGCAATGGGCAGATTACTAGAACATTGAACTTCTGACTCAAGGAATGTGTCAGAGATCTGAGAAATTACAATATAAGCAGCCTACCAACAAAATTTCTCCCGGTCCCCTTCAATAAACACATCACACTGAATGAGATTTGATGACCTTTATTAAATTTTCATAAACATAACTTTGTTATCCAATATTTATTAATTACAGCTGAAACGCAATATAGCTGACTGAATTCGAACATCCACATCCATGTAATGTTAATCAGGACAGCGTGACCTTGCTCATCCTGACCCAGTAAGCAGCGTCCGTACCTCCAACTCACGTATGAAGCAGCATCCCACTACTCAGTTCATTTACCACTTATTGAATTAACATCCAACCAAATAAGCAGCATCCTCACCACTTGCTTATTTATTGAGCCACCTTCAAATACTCACTTTCCTTTCCCAATTCATTGGAAGGACCATCCAAAACCAGAGGGGGAACAGAAGAAGACACGCCTATCCCTCTTCTCCACCCACCATCCTAACAAGGCTGTTCCCCCTCTCTCCAATAAACTTACAGCAACCCAGCTATGATTAAGCATTAGGCCAAACATCATTTGGTATACCCCATCCTTTCTAACCAAGTTGTATCTGAATCATCACGTCCTAAAACCTCATCGCATAATTAATGAAGATCGTCAGATACTTAAACAGCTGAAGCCCAACCACTAATCCCTCTTTTATGCCAAGGTAATAACCCTAATCTCATAAACCTAGCTTGACCACTGCATATGAACTAATCCTTACCTCACGACCAATGGAAGCCTCGCAATGATTCCAAGGGCATTACCAGCCAACTGGACAACCAAACACTATGCTGTTCCCCCTCTCTCCTACCAGAATTCCAACCACCAAGCCACCCATACAAAAGGGGAGGGGTGGTTCAACCAAACATCATTCGGTGTACCCTTCTTTTGTAAACCCAACTGGATCACTTATTAGCAACCCCAAAAGTCCTGTCATATAACCACTGAAAGACACCACTTGACTAACAGTTAAATAAACCAATGATCCCCTTCCAGTTGGGAAATAATAACCATATCCTTGCATAACTTCTGTATATTACTAACTTCTCACTCATTTCGACCACCAGTGTTAACATTGTAATGAGCCCTGAGACACTACCTGCCCCAGGCAGCACCAAAACTTTAAACCCCAAATGCCACATGAAACCACACAAGGGCAAGTGCCTACCATCAATCTAACAGCAACCCTATATAATAACGTCCAAAAGCAATTCTGCCATCACTCAAACTATCCAGTATAGGAGTAGAACGTAATGACCATCCTAGCCTTTGCTGACCCTCAAAATACTTTCAGAATGACTAAATACAGTCATAACATAAATACCACAGAAACTATAACCCCTTTGAACTCCATATCCCAACACCAATCCCCACAACAAAACCCATCTTGTGAATAATCAAAGTCAGTCAGTCCTCCCTCTCAACCTGCCTCAACCCTTCAAACCAATGACCACTAACAAAATTAATTCACTTCACTTTGTCATCCATGTGACTGAAGTAGTCATCGCTACACCCCCCTGACCAACTAGTAAAACATGCTGTAGGAACAGATTGTATCACACCTTGCAATCTCCCCCTAATTCAACAGAAGATCTCCTTGGTTCTCTTCAAAGGACCGAAACTGAATGCAAGTACGTACTTGCAGCTAACTCCACCTTGACCAACTGAACAGCCTGATCCCATTCTCAAGCTGAACAAATAACTAAATAACCCCACCAAATTCCTTTTCACAGGCCACTGCAACCCAAGTTGCATCAATCTGGCAATATCAATGCCACAATCCTCCCCTATAAAAGGTACCCCAAACTCCTGCAGCAAGCCTAAACAATCCCTTGCTTAAGCCTTCTAACTACTGTATAACTACACACCATTTGAACAACTGAATAGGTAACTGTGAAAATACCCCAAGGGTTCCCCCATGTCAGTCTTAAGCAAACACAACAGATCCTACACGTGGAAGTAAAAGTTGAACATGACTAACTTTTATAATGACCCTAAAACCCTTAGCCTAGTAACTTCTTGTGGTCCTACGAGTGCTGTGACTTCACCCCACTTATGAAATCCTCAGAATCCCCATAAACAATCCCCAATCCTACTTTACCGTGTCCCAACCTACCTCCTCCTTACTTGCCCCACAGTACCCCA
The DNA here is from genome assembly GCF_019279795.1 of Protopterus annectens. Classification (NCBI taxonomy): domain Eukaryota; kingdom Metazoa; phylum Chordata; order Ceratodontiformes; family Protopteridae; genus Protopterus; species Protopterus annectens. Next base: position 1,783,603,247 of record NC_056744.1, on the reverse strand, counting down.
AACTGCACCAATACTGATGTGCCTTAATGAGCTTTCAATGAAATCAAATTACCTGTAACCTTCTTGTGTGCCACTCCAGCCACTGGAACTTCTGGCCCTGCAGAATTCATTAGCTTTGAAGTCCACTTCTGTTGTTCCCTTTGCACTCCTCCTGCATGACCTTGTTACACACCACTTTCACAACCGGGACATTCACTGCAACAACCTGCCTCCATGGTCTGCAACCACACTGCATAGCACTGCAGCAGCTGAGACACTCACCACAGCAACATCATCTGCAAAGAAGGACAACTGTAAATCATCTAAAAGGCATTAATAAAGGTTCACCCTTTTACACATTTGTTCCATAATATAGAGGCAACATTTCTCATCTTGGCAATGGAAGAAGAAACAGTCTAGGCAACAAAAATTTAAACCATTCCTTATTTTCGCCAATACAGCAGATCACGGAGCCTGTGATGGCATCCATGGTAAAGATGTTTACCTAATCTAACCTAACACCGCATAATATTACCTGACCTCCAACCACATAAAACTGCAACCCCCCACTGTCCATAAACTGCCTGCCCCCTCTACCTCTGACGCAAGCAATTCCCAACTTTAAGAGCATTGTTAATGAGAGGACCTACTGTGATCTTCTGCTAAGCTTGCCTAACTGTCAAACTCTCAGAGAAATGATGGGAGAGAAGCCACCAAGAGGTCCACTTAAATTACAAATTAAATACATCCCTTCTTCCACCACCGGGCAGCAGCCAAGTCTGATAACTTCAAACAGCACACTTCTGGAATCCCTTAGGGACATGCATGGTACATCAAACTTGGTCTTATTAATTCATTAACAGTCTTTTTTTTAATGTATCTACACAAAAGAGTGCAAGTGAACAGCACACTCTAACCCTCTTGTGACCCCCCCCATGTTAATGTTGCTAATACCCCGTTATATTCTGTGTTCCACCTCATGCCTCATTTTTCCTATGTTACAATGCCTGATGTTCTCCGTTTGGAGATGTAAGGTTAAGAGTTAACTGAACCCTTCAGAGGAATAGCCCAAGGCTCATATCTCTGAAACTGTTAGCACAAAATCTGAACAAAGCCATAAATAAGAGTGGGACAAAGACCCAGAATAATGACTACTCCCAAATATAGCTCTAAATTGAGGAAGATGATAGCTAGGGTTTGCCTCAACATGAATTCTCTGACAGGAATGGTCTGCAGAATTGGAGTCTCACCAAGGGAAATTGGCTGGGCTTAAAATGACCCAAAAGGGTAGCTAGCCTATCACCTATAAACCCAACAACTAACCAGTTAAATGAGTTGCCTGCCACTGAATCAAATTTCTGTTCATTAAATCAAACATCAATAACTGGAACCACTGTCAGTGCAAAGCAATCATGCCAGTCTTTCTGTGGATAATAATAGCCAATGATAATTGGAAAACTAAATTTCAACATGCAGATGTCCAGCAGCACCAAACCATTCCATATTCCAGCTAGGTGAAAAAACAAAACAAAAAACAAACAAACAAAAAAAACAAACAAACAAAAAAACCCCCCACAGTATTAGAAATACGTTGCCACAGGACACAAAATAAAACATGCCAGCACATGCCCCAAGAGCACTGACCTGTAGCTCACTACGGCATGAAAAAGATTAATGTTCTAAATCATTTCAACAGGACACAAACTACAGCATGTCAAACCATGCCCTGTAAGAAGTAACCCTGTGGATCACCAATATCTGCAGAGAATTAAAGCGAAGATCTGTTAGCAGATTCCATTCTGTATATCTGCAGTTTGATTCTTTGTGCCTCCATCTGCCTACTATGCAATCTGTGTTAAGCCTCTTAACCAAACAGTGCCCAAAAAGTCCATGTGGATTAGTGCTCTACCCCAGTAAACAACAAATCTCCCCTCCTGAAAATTATCTGCTAGCAAAATCCTGTAAACTTTATTGTATTAGTCTCACCATGGACCAGTAACCACAAACTATAAACCATTTCAGTAAACAGATTTCTAGGACTGCACTAACATTCTAAATGTCAGGCGGACTGAAACTTATCTGAGTCAAAAAAAAAAAAACTGATATACCACCTCTACAAACTTGGAAAGCTGGTAGAACATCCTATCTGAAACTCCACTGTCTGACACGGACCACAAACTTGAAGCCAAATCTATACAACCCTCTAAAAAGCCTCCTAACCGAGAAATGATGCCCTGCCTCCAACAAGAACACCTCAGACCCCCACTGCCCTGAACCCAAACATTCAATCCAATGAAATGCACAGCCACCCAGGTCCAACACTACATGATGAGCAAGTCAGCTAGACTCCACCAAAATGCAAAACAAGCAACAACACTAGGACCAACTCCTCCCAACCAGCAAAACAGGCCACCACCAAAACTAAGATCCATCTCAGTCCACATCTGCCAGAGAAGGACATCAAGAAAGAAAAGGAAACCACCAAGAACAAGCAAACAGCATAGGCACAATTTCTACCCTGCAAGCTCCATTCCCTTTCCGTGTGTTGTGCCAACTTCCTCCAATGCCACTGCAATCACCTCACTCTGAAGAACCAGTGGAGACCAAATCTTTCCCCACGTATCAAAAAAAAAAACAAAAAACCCCCACAACTACCTACATACATCCTGGAAGACCAGAACTGTGAAAGGCAAATGGCACAGATGAGATGTCACCTGGGCAACCATGCACATATATTGACATGGAAAACTACACGCCTGCAAAACAAAGGTGACATCCAATCAAAGGGAATGACACACCAATGCATCTCCATAGCCAACCCAAGGCCCATCAAGGCTATATTTGTCCCAAGGTTTTGCTCTACCGCATTGGTCAGCTTCCATGGACCACACTTCTCAGTCTGAATACACCAGCACAGACAGAATGTTCAGGACAAAAACTTCAACCACCCTTTCAGCATGTTAGTTGCTCAATGACCCTGAGAGCAGCAACCCCCACAGCGCAAATACTGCCTCCAAACACACAACAGCTGCAGTTGATCTCCACAAAACATTCAACTCCTGACTATTCCACTCGTCTCCATAGACATTCCATACCAGAAATCCAACAGTGCTTCTGAAGGTCCCACACTCCTCAAAACTTACTTCAACCCCATGGCAAACCCACAAGCCTAACAGTGGGACCTTTGGAAAGACCCGACACAGAGCACCACCACACATGCACAGTGAGCAACTGTGCCCCACAGCCCACGAAACTCGTTACCACTAGATACAATAATCCTGGTAGTTGAAATCATGGCTCTCTACTGCCAATTGCTGCGCTGGGAAGAAAGCAGTCCCCACTCCAGCTCAAATTGCTCAACCATCTCAAAAACAGGGAAGAACCGGACCATTAAAAATTTAGTTTTTACCACTGCCCTACATACTACTGAATGTATGTCACAAAATTCACTACCTCGATGACAAACAATAGCCAGCTTAACATCAGTGCTAATTAAGGATTAAACAACCTTAATAAAAACCCGGCACAGAATAGTCATATTTAAAAGTTAAGTTGCATCCATTGTCTTTAAGCAACCTAACCACCTCCCAGCCCCAGCAACCCTGTCAAAACCATCCAACAACCAACAGCCCTCCTCTAGCAAAACAAAAAACATATATGTTTAACACAAATATTACCCACCTCCTGTTTACGTACTACCAGTAACCCAAGGCCTACCTGTCCATCACCATACTTACAGGTGGTCCTGGACATAAGCTTGCCATATAGCAAGTTCATGCCAAAATGTGATTCCTTACCCAGTTACATTTGCATAAGCCCCCTAAGCCCTTCCCTACCCATACCTCATTTCCTCCCAGTCATCCCTCCCTCCCCATTTAACCCCCCCCCTCTTTACTCCTACTAATATATTCATCTAACCCCACTGTTAAATAAATTTGTTAGAGTCAGACTGTAAAAATTATTTAGTATTTAAAAACAATGTCAATCAATAACAAACAATAATGCAGGAGAACTCAAGTATTTTATACTCTAATGTACATTAGGAGGCAAAAAACCATACACAAAGTTGTACAGAATTTTGACTAATTTATTGATGGTAGACTTCATATTTTATACACTTCACTATCAGTTTTTGCCCACCTCACTGACGTGGTCAGTGACAGGGTCTTTACATCATAGTAACTTATGAAAAAGTGCTGAGATGGTGTTTTTCAAAAAATCTTTTTCCCATGAGAATGTTACAGCCTTGCAAGCACCTGGTCAGTCACAATGTCCTCCTGAGGATGTAGCCAATTCAAGGCTCTTAGATTAGTTCGAATACAATGGGTGCAGTTCTTCTTAAAATGCTTTCCTTTGTTCCATGCTTGCTTACCAGCTGGACTCTATCTCTGATAGTGCGCACAAGGCTATTCTTCTGGTGATAGCAGGAAAGGATACACATGCAGACAGATTTATTATTTTCTAACTTTGCAAAATAATCTTTACTTGAAAGACATGAGCCAGGCTGCTTTGAACGCTGCCAAGGCCAAATTTCTGATTACACTGCAGCTTATGCTTCAAGCAATAATATGCGAGTTTATTCCTACTATTATTCTAGTAAAACAGAATTAAATGCATTACATTTCATACTATATAGATTTGAGCACATTTATTCCTGTCTAAAGCACACATTTCTTTATATATCTGACCACACAACTTATATATGTCTGAATGTTTAAATGCACATTTTCCTAAGCAGCATACATTGTAAATATATATTTTCCTAGGCAGCATGTATGTAAATATATTTTCTAGGCAGCACATATGTGAATATATGTATTTTTCTAACATTCTCCCTCCTGTTAATGCATTTCATTCTATTTGAAACATAAACAGTATCATTTCATTTCTTAGCCTTTTCCTTTCAAGGACTTTCAGCTAAGTTAGTCATTGGTTTTATATTTCAGAAAAAGCATTATTTGAAATTAATCTTTTAATTTCAACACTTTGGTAAAAAGTTTCAGTAGCAGATATATCAACAAATTTTGGATTAATTTTTTCATGCAGGGAATTTCACAGTAAACACATGTTCCTATTAGGAGTATACCCACACAAATAGCAATTAAATGTTTAATAGGATGGAACCCCACCCCCAAACAGATTCTGGAAAAAGTCCGTCAGTGGGTTTGGGCCTGGTTTAGTCATTGCTGATACTTGCTGAATTACCTCTAGGTGGTCATTGATTTTATGTTGGTTGTCTGGAATGCAGCATTCTTCTGTACCACCTCTTGCCGCTAGGGTGAAGTAAAGAGCCATTCGATTTTGTAGCACAACAGTTTTTATTGCATTCAGTTCATTAGTCACCAATTCTAGGGTGGAAAAGTTGCATTGCTCATGACTTTTTGACAGCTTCCTCAGCTCCCAGATCGATTTGACTGCTCCATAGGCTGGTGGTATTCCTGCCCTGGATATAACACTGTTGCCCAAGTTCATATGAGTCAATTTACTTTTGTCTTTCACTGAATTATGGCCTTTTCAACCAGCCGATTTTACCAACTGGATTCACAGGTTTTTTTTTTTCACTGGACCTTCAGATTCTCGAGCTGTTTTCCTTACGTTTCGTATTTTACCCAAAGGTAATTCTGCAGTATGTCTTATTGCTAAAACCAGATAACCGAAAACAACTGCGGACCAATTCTCAGGTAACCATTTATATGCCTTTTTCCCACAAATAAAATCATTACTTTGGTACTGATACGTGTTATCCCTGCATGAAACATTTTTTTCATTCTTAATAGACAATTGCTTAGTTAAGATTGGATTGTCACATACTGCATTTAATGTAGTTTTCATTGAACTCAGATATGAATCATGGTTAGTATTACAAACAGTACCCCCACTTTTGACTTTAATGTAACATTTATAAGACATTGTTATATTACCATTACTCCAGCCCACCTGGAGGTATTACTTTGTAGAAACATACAACTCCTTTTTGTGTGACAGGTAAAAATAAAGCAATTTTGTCCTGTGATCTCACAGTTTCTGTATAAAAAAAACTTTCCAAAGTCTCATTTTATCCCCAGAGGGACAGAGGACGTTAAAGTCTATTATATGTTGTTGGTATAGCTGTACAAACTCAGCAATTTGAAATGTGCATAGTTTCTGTATACACTTGCTTCATGGCCAGGTACGTGTTAAAGTTTGGATGCCAGTCTATAAACAGTTCATCACGTCTTCTCACTTTCACTTGTGTGGTTGAGTGCAGGGAAAAACCACAATAAGAGAAAAATTGTCACACTTATAGTTAACAAATACACAGTTAACAAAATAATTATGCAATAGTTCTTGGGTTGCTCTGCTTTTTTGTTTTCTTTACTCTTGGCCATTTTGCCCTTGTGTATCAGTCACAAAGTTTTTATTCAGCTGAAAGTTCTTTTGTCTGAAAAGAGTTAAACTGCAAAACAGATTTATTTATAAACAGTTTCTTTATATAATTAGCTAGTGAACTGTCAGCCTCCAGCTCTGCAGGCATGAGAGCTTTTTACTGAGGCACATAATATGCCCTTCCAAATATTACTTTAAAGGGGATCAAACCCTTTACATTTGTTACTGTTTTCATGCTCAGCAATGCTAGAGGTAAACAGCAAATCCAATTCTTCTGAGTCTCACTCATCAACTTCCTTAACTTGTTTTTTTAAAATCCCATTGTACCTCTCCACCAGTCCTGCTGACTGTGGGTGGTAAGCACAGTGATTCCTTAAGGAAATCCCAAAAATCTCCCAAGTTGTTGAATTGTCTGATTGACAAAATGTGTCCCATTGCCACTATAGATTCTTTCGGTATGCCAAATCTAGGAATTATTTCCTTTACTAGGGCCTTTGCCACTGTTGCTGCATTTGGATTCCTGGTTGGAAAAGCTTCTACCCATTTTGAAAACATATCTATGATCACTAAACAGTATTTCTTTCCTTCACATTTATTCAACTCTATGAAGTCCATACAAATAGTATGGAATGGATATGGTGGTGTAGGAAACTCCTTGCTTGTTTTAAATGCTCCTTGTGCATGGTGCTTGTTACAAGTATGACAAGCTGCACAAAATTTTATTGTATAATTTATGTATCCATATGTTTGGAATATTTTATTTACTAACTGTACCATCCCCCCTGTTGAGACATGGCTCTGCCCATGGCTCAACAAAGCTATATCTAAATAAATTAGACGGTAATATTGTTTTTTTCCTTTGGAAATGTACAGTCCATTTTAAAAATTGCACCTTGTTTTACTCAGTTTTGTTTTTCTGCTGTTGTAGTAAGCATTTGCATTGTTTTTAACATGTCTAAATTTAAAATTTCAAAGGGTTGTAATTTTCATTAAAAAATAAAATTTTGAGTCTGAGGCTGCTTGCTTTGCAGCTGCATCAGCTCGTGCATTACCTTTGAAATTTTATCCTGTTGTTTTGTATGAGCTACACATTTACAAATAGCTACTTTGGTAGGCAACTGAATAGATTCTAATAGCTCCAAAATAAATTGCGCATGATTAATAGGTTTTCACTGGATGTAATCATCCCTCTATTTTCTTTATTATTGTGCAAACACATGCACTGTAGAAAAAGCATACTGATTATCAGTATATATGTTTACTTTTTTTGCCTTTTACTAAAATACATGCTCCTGTCAAAATTACCAGTTCTGCTGCTTGAGCATACAAGTTGTGTGGCAAAGTTTGTGCTTCTAAATTTTTAGTGTCTGTAACTACTGCATACCCCACCAGATTTTTCCTGTAGGACCCCTTCTGCATGAGCCATCCACGTAATATGTCACCTCAGCATTATCCAAGGGCATATCTGTAAGATCTTGTCTAGGTAAAGCTAACTGTTTATATGAGGTTGACTCAGCAGTATGGTCATACATGAAAGATGTCTAGCAGGAGAAAGGTATGCAACTTTTCTTGTGGCAGAATTATTGCAACTGCATGAGGCATTCTCAATGTGAGAGGGTGGAATAACACCACTGAGGCTGAAGCCTGTACTGCCATTGTTGCTGCAACTACTGCTTGTACACAGTGAGGCAAAGATTGCACCACTGGGTCTAACTGTGATGAATAGTAAGCTATGGGGCATTGCTTATCCCCATGTTGTTGCTTTAATACTGATGTCATGTACCATTGCTTACAATCTATGGTCTAAAAATAAACGTTTGTGATAACTTGGAAGTCTTAAAACTAATGAAGAAGCTATTAACTGCTTCAACCTGCAGAAAGCCATTTCTGCTTTTGTTTTCCATTGTAAAATAATTTGGTACCCAGTTCCAACAAAATTAGTTGTACCTAAGAAAGACATTATTTCTTTTTAGTTGTTGGTTTGGGTGCTTGCAAAATTGCTGTTTTTCCTTTTTTCTTTCCCCTTATCTAGTATTTTACCTTTATTGAATATCACATATCCCAGGTATCTAACCTGTGTTTTTTTCCCAAAGTTGTAACTTACTTTTGTTTACTTTGTGTCCTTGTATTACTAAAAATTTTAACAATGCTACTGTATTCACCCTGCACTGCTGCTGGGTGCTGTTAGCAAGATGTCATTTACATAAAGTAAAATTTGACTACTTTCTGGTGGGGTAGACCCTGCCAGGTTGCTAGCCATTTTTTGTGCAAATATTATTGGGCTCTCACAATATCCCTGTGGTAGTCGAGTATATGTATACCTTTTACCCTGAAATGTAAATGCAAACCAATATTGACTATCAGGATGTATAGGTATTGAAAAGAAAGCATTGCTTATATCTACCACAGTAAAATACTTCTGTTGTGGCTTTAAATCATTTAACAAGGTATGTGGGTCTGGCACCGTGGGTGCTTTAGGTATTACTGCATTATTTACAGCTTATAAATCTTGTACCATCTGCCATTCCCCGTTTGCTTTTTTTAACAGGAAATAGGGGTGTATCACATGGTGAATCAGGAGATTCTACCAGTACTCCTTTTTTGAGTAATGCTGCTTATTATAGGCTTAATTTTTACTTTTGCATTCTTTTTCAAAATGTATTGTTTTTCTGTGGTCTAAAAGCTGACTTTGGGGTAATTGTAACTGGTCCTGCTGCTTGAATAAGCCCTACATTTAACTTGCCTGTTGACCACAGAGTTGTTGGAACTTTACACAAGGCCTTTTCTTTTTCTTTTAATAAAAATGCTGATCAGCTGTCCTTACTAGATTGCAAGTGTACAGCTGTATGTGTCTGTGTCAACCAATTCAGTTTTGTTTTTATATCCCTTGTCCTGACATTTTTAAATCAGTCTGTTTTCCCATTTTGTTACCTTTTTTTCTAAGTCTGCCCATTTAACACTTTTGTTTTTTGTCAAGCTGACATGTGGCAGTCTATTGGACTTATACAATCTCATGAACTCCTGAGGTAATGAACAGCTTACTACACTGTTTCCCTTAGTATCCCAGCATAAAGTTTGTCATATTAATTTGTCAGCAGGATTTTTACTTATATTCCTTATTAGGTCCTGGTGTGCTACAGTAGTATGGAGTACAATGTAACAAGTGCTGCTGATCAGTGTCAAGGGAGGGTACCTTACTGATGGCTACGTTTATCAGTTCTTTGGTTACTGCCCCTGGACCAATCATAACTAGGTCCTGGCTGTACCAATAATAGGCTTCACCCTCTGATCACACCACAAGAGCATCCATTTGTCTTTGTGCTTCCATACCCTGCATGGTAGGAACTACTGCTATGCCAAATATCTGCACAAGGTCTCTTCCCAGTAAGTTTACTGGATATTTTGCAGAAACTACAATTTTACTTTTCTGAGTCATACCTGAAACAGGGTCAGTTATTGCTATATTATGGGAAAGTGGTTCCCTGTATAGCTGTCCATTTGCTGCTTTTACTAATATATAATCAGGTGATTCAGAATGTTTTGGTAACTTGGAGGGGTGTATCAAAGTCCGTGACCTGAGTCACACAGGAATTTGACCTTTCTTTCCTCCACCAGAAGTGTTACTTCTGGTTTTGTATTTGCTAGGTAGAGCTCCAGGCTCAACAATGCTAAATTTAAAATTTTATTTTCATTTTTATTCTCTACATCTGTTTGTACTTCCTCTATTCCCTCTACTACATTCACATTTTCTTTTGTTTATTAACCTTTCCTGATGATTTTTGGTTATTATCACTATCATATAGTCAGTCCACATCTCCTTTATCTTCTGTCATTGCTTTCTTATTTTGTTTATAGTCCCTAGCTAGATGCCCTTTTTACCTGACTGTAATACAAATACTTTAGTCTTCAGCAGTGAAGACTTGTGCCTTTTTCTTTTTACTATTAAGGTGTCTTTCAGTACATCTAGCATACTCAAGTAAGGCTTGCAGCCTGCTTGTTCAGTGATTTATCATATGCCTTGTAATAAAACTACTAACAGAGGCAATGCAACCTTTTAAAATGTATTTTTTTTTAATTGTTGTTTTAAGCATTTTAATAATCTAGCATAATATTCATCTACTGTCTCATTTCCTGTTGTATGCATTAATTAATGCAAGTCCAGTCTGCTCTAAGTTTTCATTTTCAGAGATTCTGTCTGTTAGACCTTTCACTCTGTTGTCTAAAAATGTTTCAGAATTTTTTAAGCTTCTGTTTTTTTTTTTTTTACAATTTGCTTCCTCAATCCACCTATGTGCTTGAGGTATGCCTAGTTGGTGCTGTTTTTCTTTTTCCTGACGCCTGCATCAGATTAAAGCTTGTTTAAGGAGTTTAACTAGTGAAAGTTTATCTAGTTTACTATTAAATTTATAGTTGTTAACACATTTTGCAAAATATCTCACATTATCTGCTTACTGCAATTGCATATGCTTCACATTATTCGTTAGGGGATCTCGTGATCTCTTAGTGCACTGATTTCCCATGTCTTAAAAAGACTGTTACGTAACCCTTCTCTTGTACCACGTGGTATCTTATTTCCCCATATCCACAGTAGTGTCTAGAATGACTGTTTACTTTGCTTTGTTATTCCCTGATCTATGACTCAAGATACAATACTTGACTCTCTCTCCCTGCTATCACAAACCTTAGCAATAGCACAGTGTAACCTGGTCCCTGATCTAAAACAAAGACAAAGAGGGAAATTCTTCTTACCTGAGCCTCCTGCTTTTACTGTTTTTCCTTGGGGCCCAGTCTTCCACTTTTCAGCCACAGATCAGAAAGTGGACAGCCTCTTTACACACAACAATTCAGTCGGAGGTCTTTTCACTTTAAGAAGAACCATTTTTCAGCTTCTCCAGATTTATTAGCACTCATGCACTCTGTGACCTGCAGCTTACCAAGGGAAAGGACCAAAATGTTAAATAAATTTGTTAGAGTCAGACTGTAAAAATTATTTAGTATTCAAAAACAATGTCAATCAATAACAAACAATAATGCAGGAGAACTCAAGTATTTTATACTCTAATGTACATTAGGAGGCAAAAAACCATACACAAAGTTGTACAGAATTTTGACTAATTTATTGATGGTAGACTTCATATTTTATACACTTCACTATCAGTTTTTGCCCACCTCACTGACGTGGTCAGTGACAGGGTCTTTACATCATAGTAACTTATGAAAAAGTGCTGAGATGGTGTTTTCAAAAATCTTTTTCCCATGAGAATGTTACAGCCTTGCAAGCACCTGGTCAGTCACAATGTCCTCCTGAGGATGTAGCCAATTCAAGGCTCTTAGATTAGTTCGAATACAATGGGTGCAGTTCTTCTTAAAATGCTTTCCTTTGTTCCATGCTTGCTTACCAGCTGGACTCTATCTCTGATAGTGCACAAGGCTATTCTTCTGGTGATAGCAGGAAAGGATACACATGCAGACAGATTTATTATTTTCTAACTTTGCAAAATAATCTTTACTTGAAAGACATGAGCCAGGCTGCGCTTGAACGCTGCCAAGGCCAAATTTCTGATTACACTGCAGCTTATGCTTCAAGCAATAATATGCGAGTTTATTCCTACTATTATTCTAGTAAAACAGAATTAAATGCATTACATTTCATACTATATAGATTTGAGCACATTTATTCCTGTCTAAAGCACACATTTCTTTATATATCTGACCACACAACTTATATATGTCTGAATGTTTAAATGCACATTTTCCTAAGCAGCATACATTGTAAATATATATTTTCCTAGGCAGCATGTATGTAAATATATTTTCTAGGCAGCACATATGTGAATATATGTATTTTTCTAACACCCACTCTGAAGATGTCCTTGGACAAACTGGTTTGTTACCAAACATCATGTATAACAGCACCAAAGCAAAATCTATAAATATATAGCCTCATAGGACAACTGATTTTTCTTCCTTAGATAACATCATAAAGATACACACACGCACGTGCATATACACACACACACACACACACACACACACACACACACACACACACACACACACACACACACATAAATAAATATAGATGTTTACACCTAACATTTTGAACAAAAGAATTAAATGGAGGGTATTTCATTACCATGACTTTGTAAATAAAATTAAACTCATGTGTACACACTTGGCTTAGTGCATTCATGAGTGAATGACTCATAGTGCATCTGTAATTATTGTTTTTGTAATACTTCTTCTTTCTTCTGTTGCATTAATTTCCCGTTTTGCTTGTCTAGCTTCCATCTTTGATGTCTCTTCCATATTTCATTTTGTGTTTCTATTACTTCTCGTTTTTAAGAATACTGTTTCAACATGGTATGCTTAATACACCTTTAATATATTAAGCATCAATATATATTTTTGCCCCACTGTGTGTGTATTATCAGTCTCCTCCAGTCTCTTGGATCACAGTCAGGCTTCCATCCCTCTGTGCCGTGGCACCAGTCTAAGCATAACTATTTATTTGATTTTTAATAAGCTAACCTTTATGATAATGTGTAAATTGTAAAAATTTTCTGGTCTCTGCAAACTCCCTTGAATGGGTTGAGAAACCTGATCAACAGGAAGCATTCACATATGTAGGTTACACTACATACAGCTGTGAATGGTTGTTTTGGGTAAATTTCCAGTCATTTTCTCTGTAACACAACAGGAACATTTCACTAAGTTTGCGGGTCACTATAGTATAACTCATATCCTACTGCCATGGAGTGACACGAACATGGCAGACATGTATAAACATCTAGTCTACCAAAATAATTTATTTGAACTCTATCAATTCAACAGGCAATTCAACGATACATTTCTGTGGAGGATTTCCCCTCTCCACCTACACACACACACACACACACACACACACACACACACACACACACACACACACACACACACACACACACACACACACACATATATAGGGTCTATATCACGTTGTCAAACTCTTAAAAGTTTGAACATCATATGGTCAACACCATATGATCGAACTTTTAAAAGTTGAAATGTTTCAACGGAGATCTCCGTACAGTGCAGAATGGGAAGATTTCCCTTTTCTGCACAGTAGTGCAATGTTGGAGTTGGTATATTTAGGTTCATAGGTTCATAGGTAGGTACTAGGCTATCTGCCCGAAGGCATTTATAAGCCTAGCCAGAATGTGTTGGCTTTCGCACCCCCTTAGATTAATTGCCTGTGCCTCTGTTCAGCAGAGCCATTGAAGTGATCCCTGGGGTAAACTTTCTGTTTCCCATCCACTCGTCAAGGTTTCTCTTGAAGAGGGTTAGCGAAGAGCTCTGCCTAATGTAGATTGGAATCTTGTTCCAAAGCATGGGAAGTCTCTGGGACAGGAATCTAGCCCTCCAGCACATCCTATTTATTGTTGTGGTGAGGTTTAGATCCCTGGAGCTTGTGGCTCGTGGGGATATGGTTTTCTTTAGGTGGAGCATGTCCATCAATTCTGGGATGGACATGGCCTTGTATGTCTGGCAGAGATCATCTCTGAGTAGGCAGTATGCAACCGATTACAGCTGGAATTTCTTCAGTTGAGCTGCATAGGGCATCTGCTTGAGGCCAGTGATCCTCTTGTGAAGTACTTCTGTGGTCTTTCCAGTTGTTGCAGGTGTCTTGTAAGGTACATTCCAAATGGAGCATTGTACTCTATGATGGGTCTGATGAGTGATGTATAGAGGGGCCCAATGACCTCTTTCGATCTGGATGCAAACCCTTTTGTGATGAGGTGGGCCACATAGAAGGATTTTCTAACCACTTTGGCAATGTGATTATCAAAGGAGAGATTACTATCTACTTGGGTCCCCAGATCCCTTATCACATCTTCCGTATTTAGGGGGCTACCACCTATGTGGTAGTTTATGGGTACTTTGTTTTTTCCAAAGGGGATGACTATGCACTTTTTGGCATTTAGCTTGAGGCCATGGTTTTGACACCAGGTATCTGTCTCAGTGAGACCCCTTTGAAGGATGTCTGTGTCAGCTGGAGAGTCAATTATAGCCCCTAGTTTGCAGTCGTCTACGAACCTGGTCAGTCATAGTCCTCCTGTGCTTGCCTGCACCTCTGAGAAGCATATGCTGAACAGGAGGGTTCCTAGGACTGAGCCCTAGGGAACGCCACTTGTAACCAGTTTAGAGTAAGACCTAGCTCCCGCAACTCTTACCATGTGGGTTCTGTCCATGAGCCAGTTGGCAACCCATCTCATGACACAGGAGTTTATGTTCAGGTTGGTGAGCTTGTCTATAATACCCGAGTGGGGAATGGTATCAAAGGCCTTTGCAAGGTCTAGGTAGGCTGTGTGGACCACCTTTCCCTCGTCTATAGCCTTGGTAACTGTCTCAAAGAAGTCCACCAGGATTAGGAGGCATGATCTGCCTTTAACAAAGCTGAACTGGGTAGGGTCCAGTGTTTGGAGGTTTCCAATGTCTCTGTTAAAGAGATCCATGATGATGTGCTCCATAGCTTTGCAGACCAAGCTAGTCAGGCTTATAGGGTGATAGTTCCCTTGGTCTGTTGTGGCTCCACCTTTGTGGAGTGGAATAACCATTGCTGTGCACCACTCTGTGGGCACATAGCCTGTGGAGAGGCCAAGTTTAAACAGTGTGTTTATTTGAGGGGTTAGTTCATCTTTGAGCTCGTGTAGGACGCAGCCCAGGACACTGTCCAGTCCCATTGATGCTGTGTTTTTGGCTTTGGAGAGGGCTGTTTTAACCTGAGTGTCTGTGATTTCAGGGGCACTACATTCTTCTGGTATAGTTATGGGCCCTTTTGGGGGTGAGGGGGGGGTGAAGATTACACTGAACCTGTCCTTCAGGATGTTGGCTATATTGGTTGGTTCAGTGTATTTTGTGCCATTCTGCACCAACTACGAGCAGATCTGATAATTGCCACTTAGATTCTTGACATAGCTAAAAAATGCCTTGTGGTTATCTTTGAAGTCCATGGCAATTTTTCTTTCAAAGTTATCCTTGGATGACTTTATGAGGGAATGCAGTTTCTTGCTGATACTGATCAGGGATGTCTTCCCTTCTTGGTATTTTACTCATTTCTGTACTAGTTTCCTCCTTCTGTTGCATAGCTTGTTTATGTCAGGGGTCCAACAGACCGGTTTCCTTTTCTTGGAGGAGTGAGTCTTGGTTTTGTTTGGGATAGCATGATCCATGCATTCTTGTATGTGCCCGTAGAGTGCATTAGTAAAGGATTTTGCAGCTTGGACAGCATTATCCTTTAACATAGGGGCTTTGAAACTTCCCACCTCGGTTTTAAGTAACGTGAACTTTGCTTTTGAAAAGTTTTTCATGGTGGTTTCTTTGACCGGGGCTGGTGGTGGAATATGGATATCCAGAGTGATTAGTTTATGGTCAGATCTAACTGGGGGGGGGGATGGTTGACCTCCGGTGTGGAACATCGGTCGCCCATGTTGGTGATGACCAGGTCCAATATGTTGTCACCTCTGGTGGGGGTGTTGACCAGTTGATCCAGGGCATTTAAGTTTATAAATTCTAGGAAATGTTGGGCAAGGGAGTTTGTACTTGAGTAGTTCTCCCAGTTAATGTTTGGGTAATTGACATCACCCAATATCAGGGTGTTTGGTAGGTATGTTTCCAGTGTTTCCAAGAATGCGGAGTGGAGGTCCTGGGACATGGTGGGTGATCTGTAGCAAGCTATAATGTGAATAGCAGTTTTGCCCATTGTTAGTTGCACGTGGATGATCTATGAAGCTTCGTGCTGTGCCACTAACCTGGAGGTGTGGGTATCCTTGATGAATATGGATACTCCTCCTCCTTTTGTATTTCGGTCTGGGTTTTGTGGCTGAAATGTATGGTATGAGTTGTAGCCTGGTAGTGTTGGGGTGCTCTCTGGAGCCTTAATTTAAAGAATGAAGGGTGTGGGGGGTGCAGGGGGGCTTGCCCCCCCCCCCTGCTTAAACCATTCAGGTAGGTTTTTTTTTTGATTTATTTTTTTATTACATTTCCGAACTTTTAAATGTTCAGTCATATGGTGTCGACCATATGACGTTTGAACTTTTAAAAGTTTGATTATGTAATATAGGCATATGGATTCACTTTATAATCTCGAAATACTGAAAGGTCGAATTTCAGTATCTTGAGACCATAAAGTCGAATCCACAAAACACCAACAGCCCAAAACCACAAAACTTCAAATCGTGAACACAAACCATACACCAATACACCACACCACACATACACCACAATGCCCACACTAAAAAACAAAAAAAAACACACACAAAAATAACACCACACATCTGCAAACCTACACTACATATAACCCCCCATGTGGTGGGGGGGCTGCGCTCCCCACACTCCCCTACTTATATATACTAACTCCGAGATTGCACAAACAGAAAAAGACAGTAAACTCACACCCAAATTAATTCTACAGTCCCTCATGCGCACACACACACACACACACACACACACACACACACACACACACACACACATAAATACACCACCACATACAACACCTAAACACTCATACTTTTACCTCCCTACCCTAACCCACACATACACTTTAAAAAAAAACACTCACACTCAAAACACCTATCCAAAACCGTTACAAAACACTCACTTACCTTACATTCCACTTAAATCCACACCGGACACCATCCACACAATGCACTACACTTTATGTAATGTCTCTGTTTTGAAGATTTGACTTTAAGGTCCCAAGATACTGAAATTCGACCTTTCAGTATTTCGAGATTATAAAGTGATATATATATATATATATATATATATGTACACACACACACACACACACACACACACACACACACACACACACACACACACACACACACACACACACACAAACATGCAGGGGAGACCCCTTCCACAACTCCCCAAATATAACTAAGTGTCTGATCACCAAAGTCTGAATGAAGTCATATTTGTATCATTGACTTGTCCGTGTACTGAGACAATCTCAACTCGGCAGGCTTTGTTGAGTTGTGTTTCCGTGAACTAATCTGATACAAACTGACAATGATGACAATTGCTGTAAGTCTATTTAAATAAGCTCATTTTTGTTATAGACAATTGATACTTTTTACACCCAAGATCTTGCATCCAGGATCTGTCAGGCTTTTCCTTTTACCCAGGCTGGAGCTGCAGATGGTCTGTTGTGATTGGTGTACTACCCCAGCAAGCAAACTAAATAAGTTCACAAAAAGTTACAAAAATGAAGGATAACTATAGTTAGGCCTTCAGGCTCACTGCAGATACAGATCTTTTCACCTAGTCAGTTTTTCATACTCAGAATAGGCTAAGTAAAACATTTTGTCCCTTGTACATTCCAGGTTTTTAGGAAGTAGGACTGCAGCTGTACATTCCTGAAGCTATTGTACCAAATAATTTGGCTCTTAAAATATGATAGCAAATTGCATCTTTTAATGCAAGCTTTGTCACAAAATACAACCACAAAGGCAGCATAAACAGCAACAACCTTTTCATTTTGCAGAAATCTAAACTATATTACAGTAAACATACATACTAGATTTCTAGTTCTGCAAAAGCATGTAACAGTTGAAAACAGTTTTCCACATGCAGTTTGTTCTCTGCATAAAATGGCAGGAGTTTCTTTTTACACTTGGTTCAGTCAATCCTTTTTCAGTCAAACTCGTCCCAAATATAGTGCCCAGCTAGACAGAATGTTCGACTAACAAGAGTAAATAAGACTTGAAGAAGGACTCTGAAAAAAGATATATTTGTTATACAAGTAATCTGAACACACCACTGCCTTTAATATCAAATTAGGTCCATCGTTAGTACAGAAGGTCCAAAGAGTCGAAGTCCTCGTTCATTGGGAAAAAAAGGTTTGTTTAGAACCTTCAATCATGACTGAGTAAAGGAGCACACTTTTTTTAACTGAGATATAATCCAAGAATTTATAAGCTTCGTCTGTTAGGTCAACACCACAGTAATTACACAGACAATAGATAACGAGGCAGGAGACAAGTCGTACTACGGCTGAGATGTCGGAAGAGCTAATGTCCTGGGTTCACCTGCATCAGTAACTGAAGCTTCAGTCCTACTGAGTCACATAAACTTGTGTGAGTGATGCTTCTTACTACACACTGCTGCATTGCTTCCTGGGAAATGTAGTTGATTCTGGCACTTGTTAGAGTCTATACCTGGATCTGCTGTTTAAGCAATTTTCATTCTTTTCTGTGATGCAGAGCATGGCCAAGGGCTCTAGGTACTTTTAGCTTGATACAGAATGATTTTGAACTATAGCCAAAACATACATACATACATACCTCTGTGGTGACTTCCAGCTGGTGAGAGGTGACTTATGTGGTGCTAGAGCTTTGTCTTTGAATGTTCTCAGATTTAATGTGTTAACCTGTTATAGCTGCAAATTTCCTCCTACCCATCTAGTGCCTAGGAATTGATTGCTGATGGGTTTAGTGTTAAAGTGAAGGAGCAAATAGTTCGACTGGTTCTGAAATATTCAACCAGAGGAAGGGCATTGCTGCTGTAGGTAGGTAGATGGAAGAAAACTTCTACACCTATATAACTGTCAAGGTAGCAATGACATTTAAACATGGTAAGGTGAATGTCTTTGTATCAAAGGAAGCTTATTTCACTGTACATTCCATACTTTGCTGATTTTTTTTTCTTATTCTTTCTGTCGGTGTCCCTATTTATTCATCATCACACTGTCTTCTTTGGCCCATTCATTCCACCTGACTCTTGGCATCCTAGAACACTGGGAGAGGGGAATGAGAGGATGGACATCACCTGTCATGCCACAGTGGTCAACACATTTTAGTATTCTCCCAACAACATCCTTTAGACTAAACGAGAAGTGGTGGCCATGATGTTAGAGCCACTGTAAATGCATTCGTATGTATAGTCACAGTTTCAGATACAGTGCATATACATTCACTGAAGCTTTCATATTCCCCAAGTCCAAAGCTGCAGGACTTGTACTATCTTACCTTCACCCAGGTGGATCTCTTGTAGGACTTTCTTAATACCATCTTCCCAGAATGGGATGTACCTGCACTAGACAGTGACCCCCTCCATTCCTCTTTGGCTAGGTTCTGAAGTGTTTGAACCACTAATCAAATCTGGATTATCTAGGGCATACTTCATGCTCTGTCTCTTCTGGACAGTGACCCCCTCCATTCCTCTTTGGCTAGGTTCTGAAGTGTTTGAAGCACTAATCACACCTGGATTATCTAGGGCATACTTCATGCTCTGTCTCTTCTGGACAGTGACCCCCTCCATTCCTCTTTGGCTAGGGTCTGAAGTGTTTGAAGCACTAATCACGCCTGGATTATCTAGGGCATACTTCATGCTCTGTCTCTTCTGGACAGTGACCCCCTCCATTCCTCTTTGGCTAGGGTCTGAAGTGTTTGAAGCACTAATCACACCTGGATTATCTAGGGCACACTTCATGCTCTGTCTCTTCTGGACAGTGACCCCCTGCATTCCACTTTGGCTAGGTTCTGAAGTGTCTGAACCACTAATCACACCTGGATTATCTAGGGCATACTTCATGCTCTGTCTCTTCTGGACAGTGACCCCCTCCATTCCTCTTTGGCTAGGTTCTGAAGTGTTTGAACCACTAATCACACCTGGATTATCTAGGGCACACTTCATGCTCTGTCTCTTCTGGACAGTGACCCCCTGCATTCCTCTTTGGCTAGGTTCTGAAGTGTCTGAACTACTAATCACACCTGGATTATCTAGGGCATACTTCATGCTCTGTCTCTTCTGGACAGTGACCCCCTCCATTCCTCTTTGGCTAGGTTCTGAAGTGTTTGAACCACTAATCACACCTGGATTATCTAGGGCATACTTCATGCTCTGTCTCTTCTGGACAGTGACCCCCTGCATTCCTCTTTGGCTAGGTTCTGAAGTGTTTGAAGCACTAATCACGCCTGGATTATCTAGGGCACACTTCATGCTCTGTCTCTTCTGGACAGTGACCCCCTCCATTCCTCTTTGGCTAGGTTCTGAAGTGTTTGAACCACTAATCACACCTGGATTATCTAGGGCATACTTCAAGCTCTGTCTCTTCTGGACAGTGACCCCCTGCATTCCTCTTTGGCACACTTCATGCTCTGTCTCTTTATAACCACTAATCACACCTGGATTATCTAGGGCACACTTCATGCTCTGTCTCTTTATACCATGAAGCCGGTCTTATGCTTTACTAACAGTTCAATGGAGAAATCTAGGGATCCCCACCCCATGCTTTCAAAGAATACCTTCTGTTGGCCTTCACGGTCTTCTTCTTTGCTTCAGCTCTGTTAGGATTCCTAATACTAGACAGGTCAACACTAAACATAGTGAAAGAATGACACCAGCAGCATAGCTGCTGTTAACAGAATTTATTTATTTTACATTTGTTTATTGGAAAAGTCCGACTTGCATTGAAGCCAATTTTCAGTGGAGGCTCAAGGAGAAATGCTCCAGATGCATGTCTTTGTAATGTGGGAGGAAAGAGGAGCACCCGGAGGGAACCCACATGGACGCAGGGAGGGCATGCAGACACCGCACAGAAGGCATCCCAGCCAAGAATTGAACTGGAGAACCTCTTGCTATGTGGCGACAATGCAACTGCTGCATCACTGCCCTGGCCAGAAGACAGGAGTCACCAAAACACCTTATCTCTAAACTTTGAATAAATCTAATTCTATAAAATAATGATATATAATATAGACCATTTGCGGGGGCTTTGCTCCAGCTAATTTTGTATTATCAGTTCTAAGCTGCACACTCACTGAGATAAATGCAGAAATTAGTCTCCACAAATCTCCAGTCTGCCAGGAAATGAAAACATTTTAATGTACATCATTGTCTTTCTGTCTTACAAATGTAGGAGTCTGAATATTATTTGCATTGGTTCTTTAAGGTCAGTAGATGTGGACATAAATGGCACATGTTCCCACTTGATCTGCCGTAAAGATTTCAGTTTTGTACTGTGGGTGTTATTAGAACTGCATCACTATTCCAGGTCTTCAGTTTTGTTGCCAAGAATATTCTTATGGTGTTTGTAGATTCTTATGACAGCTGCAAATGTTTGTGCCAATTCAATTAAACTTTTTTTGTGCATTTAGAAAGTGTCACTCCAAATCACAAGTCCTTAAGAATCTGATCTACTATAATGATTAGCTTGTTGTTCTTCTGAACCAATGAAATGGGGGCTGATGCTGCCACTAATACTACTATTTTGGGTATTGATAGCTGTCAAATGTGCTGCTGAAACAAGTTTTCAAACAGCATTTATCCTTGCAGAACTTGTAAGTCTAGCTAACTCTTGAGATTTTCTTACTGACTTTAAATTCCTGTTTTGTAGTAGAAGGTTTCAGAATTGTGTCGTTTAGGTCTCCACATGGAATTTTACTCTCAATTTGTCTACTGCTACAACTGTCATTTGTGATTTCAGTCAGTGATCTGTGCTTCCCCTTTTAATTTAGATATAGTTAACTGAAACTTAAACTTGTTAACTCAGCTGTAATCCTTCACACTGCTTGTTGTGGTTCTCAGAGCACATTAACTGCCCATAAAGGCATGGAGACAGTTTGTTTTATTCCTTTTTTGTCTTTTATCCCTGCTGCGTACTGAAGATTATTCTCCTCCCAGCAAATCAAAACATTCATTACCCATCATCAGGGTCAGGGTTGACTGAAAGGGGCTGTCATGTAGACAGCCATCAGGGATGGTTCAGATTTTTTTCTTATTGTACATCACCTTGAACAAATCTGTCTCATGAGGGAAGGGGTCTTACAATGGACTGAACTTGCTGGCCCCGCCTCACTTTTACAAAGAAGCGTACCACAATGCAGCCCTGTCTTCCCATCTGCAAGCATGGACAGTGGTTCCCCATCTTTGTGGAAAAATCCCACCAGGTCATGCATGCCATTGCCCACCTGCCCCAATATCACCCCATGAAAGAGGTGTGAGAGCTATGCTCCTGTATTCATATCCCTCTTTGCTGGCCTCATTTAGTGCCAGAGCTGCTAAACGAACCCTCATCACCTGGGTTGATGCCAGGTTTCCATCCCTGTGTGCCACAGAACTAAGCTTATGGGAACAGAGAGACAACTGTTGATTTTACCAGTTATGGTCCCACCTTGAGATTTACAAGTCTGGCTAGTTGTCTATTTTCTTACATGATCCTGCAGTCTAAAGCATGTTATAGTCAATATTTGTGATATATACAGACTCCACATTTGTTTGGTTTGTGCCACTGAGTGCTATTTAATTAGTCATGTGATTTGTTTGCCTGAATACTAGCAGAACAATTAATTCAGATTGGTATCTTTGTGCCAGCTAACTCTGCTCTCCAAAGTGGCAATTAAAATAAAGTTATATTGCCTGTTAGACAATCTTAAACCATTTGGGTCATCATTGGTAGACTGTGGTGTACTTTAGTCTCAGTTTGCTAGTGAGTTATGCTCTGACAACTTTCTATACTCATAGCTAACCTAAGGGTGTCTTCCCTGTGAGGGCCAATGAATGCATTTCTCACAATCCCAAAACTCCATGTGGTATCTGACAGTGATGTTCACTTTCATCAGTTCTTCACAATGTTCTGAGCACCAGTGGTCTCTAGCTGTGCTGGTGAACTTGTTGTTGTACAGTGGTGTGTGCTACATTTCCTGGCTATGCCTAATATTCATTCTTCAGCATTGCAGAACCGTTTTTGAAGAAATATTTAAAAAGTTGATTGAATCATCAAGTTATGTCTGCTTCCTTAAAATCATTGAGCAAGTATGTGTGTCATAGGAAAGCAACACTAGAATATTACCACATACAGTGCTTGATGTGTTTAAGTTCTGACCACAATATGGGAGATTGTGAAAATGATTCAAGTTTTAAATAAGTCACTTCAATAAGGCATTCAATAATTCATGTTTAACTAAATAGTTACTTAAATGGTTATAAAAAAGAACTGAGAAGAAGCATAATTTCTAGACTGAGAAAAGATGGAGGAAGGAGAAAATCTGCAAGAAATAGCCTGAAACTTCACAAAAACAAAGAATTCAAGCTCTTACATTGTCATAATATAATCCATGGAAGAAGCTATAACTTCAACAGTGGGACATAATAATACTGTCTTACAACTTGCCCTCAAATCACTTAGAGAACCTTCAGTAACATTGGTGCTTTAGTCTTAACTAAAGCAGGCACTTCCACTGATATCTTCCCGTATATTAGGTGTGCAACTAAGAATAAGCCCTCTGGCATGATAAGAATCGAAAATGGCAGGACGATTCAACCAAGTACCAGACCTTCGGTGTTCTCCCTGTCTTTATTTTGATTACAGCTTTCAGTAGATAAGAGATTTAAAGTCATTTTAGCACAGTCGTAGCAGGGTCCTGTGGTGTTTGCCTTGAAATGCTAATGTGTGTCTGTGTTTCTGCTTGCCTCATTTGAACCTACTTTAGTACTTAAAGTGTATTGTTCACTGTATGAAGCAGCTCTGTGTTACAATTAATTTCATTTCCAGATATACTCCTCACATTAAATTTGCAAGTTATTTTACAAAAAGAAAAGTTAATGTTCCATTGCTTGATTTTTTAGTTTCACTCAGTATTCTCTGTAATGATTTCCACTAAATGATGCCATGGTAGGTACCGTGCCATGATTTGCATACAGCCACAAAGCATCATGGATAAGCAAGAACAGCTTACTTCTTTAGAAGAGTAACTTCTCACTTGTGGTTTCACTACTACAGTATCACATGTTGATTTTCAATGCAAGGTATTCAGTCTGCAAGATACAATTGGCAGCATGTCTTTTTACGAATTAAGAAAAGCCTACTGATCCATTTAGCAGAAGAATACAGTAATGGATACCTTAACACAGGTAGTGAGGAACTGTGTGTTCAACCTTTCATGATGTCATGAAGTTGATTTTCAGCTCAAAGAAACATTTCATTGGGTTGTCCTTATCAACAAAATGAAATGAAATGCAAAAACCAACACTGTTTGCATCAAAAACTGCATAATTTGGTGTCATATATAGTAAGCAGGTTATATCCTCCTTCAAGGATCTGTTAATTGTAATTGCTTCAGAACATGATCGATGCACTTTAAAATGGCCCAAGGGAAGATAAGATGACACAGGAGCCTTTCTCCTCTCTCCTCTGTGGGTGAGGAATGACTGTGATGACATCATATCACAGTTATCTTCATGATAACTGTGGGTGAGGAATGACTGTGATGACATCATATTACAGTTATCTTCATGATAACTGTGGGCGAGGAATGACTGTGATGACATCATATCACAGTTATCTTCATGATAACTGTGGGTGAGGAATGACTGTGATGACATCATATCACAGTTATCTTCATGATAACTGTGGGTGAGGAATGACTGTGATGACATCATATCACAGTTATCTTCATGGTAACACCTCCTCATAATTATTATGCTCTTTTCTCCAAGATATGAGCATTTATGGGACTGTAAATTTTATGGGAGAATTGTTTATATGGTCTACCATGACATGTGCTCAGGTTTCCACAATCTAAATATAGGAGCCCTATGTTTAAAGTGTTCAGAGATGTACAGAAACGTATTAGTGTGTACTGATAAGTACTGAATGTGGTTCAGAAATCTATTGACCTAACACATATCACAGGTTAACTTGCTGTCTTCTGTGCTTAAAACTAGCAAATCCCTTCATATAGGTACACCACCTTTTAAAACAGTGGTGAGGTTGCTGGATGTGTTGTCGATAAAGGTATAAACTTGAAATAAAGTAATAATCTGCACAATGAACTTCCTATTTCACATGATTTCCTATCAGAATAAACTGTTAAGGCAGATATGGGATACTTATGTAAAGCAGCACAGATTCATAAAAGAAAAAAAACAGACTGCAGGATTAACAAAAACTGCATATAGAATAGGGGTACCAACTTTATAATATTCCAATAATCCAGTACAATGGATGGTGCAACGGGAGTGGGTGTTAGAAATACACCTAGTTAAGTCTGAGAAAGAGCTAGAAACACACCTAGCTAAGTCTGAGAAAGAGCTAGAAACACACCTAGCTAAGTCTGAGAAAGAGCTAGAAATGTCAAAACCACAGATGCTAAATGTAACTGGTTCAGGATATTTTGTATATGGTTAGCCAACTTCAGGTATACTTACACTCCAGTGGGCCAACTTGATAGAAGCACTGGGAACTAAGGTCGGGTGGCACGATGCCTGGGTAATCCTATGGGCTAGGCTTCTAAAGGCCCCAGGGACATTAGCCTAGTACATACCTATGAACCTATGAACAACATGACAAGAACAACAAGGCATAATTACTGAATCTTCTAGCTGTGCACCATCCTTCAGGCCCTTACTTTCAAATTATCTATCTATTGTGCCTGTAAAGGATATTGTCATAGAAATCTACCTTCGGTTTAGCATCTCCTGTCCACAAAACACATCTGAGACTTCAAAATGCTTTCATTGTTTCAACCCTGTGTTATTACAACCATAAAAGCAATCATTTGATGTGTTATTACAACCATAAAAGCAATCATTTGATAACACATTGCAAAAAATACTGCTTATACATGGAACACATAAAAATACCCAGTTGTTGGGTGAGGTTACGCTACTTGAGAAGAGGACTTCTTGTCTCACTAAAGAGAATGATGATTGCAGTCATCTTCCATTAACAGACAATGATCTTGGATAGTCTCTGATTGTGCCTGATAGCTCAAAAGATAATTCCCTCTCTGATGACAATTCTAAATTATTAACTAAGTATCTGACTGCTCCTCAGTTTTATTTTGGTACTATGATCAACAGTTCTGTAAACTATTGGAGGGGTATATAACCTTAGTGATCAGATTGCTTTGATAAAAAATAAGCTTTTTCGGTTCACATATTTACAGCCTGACACTTCCTATTTATGTAAATGCTTAACAGTTCAATGTGTAACCAACGGTCACCGTATTTGGAAGCTCCTTAACAAAATGATTTCAGGCTTATCACTACATAATGAAACACTGATTTTCATTTTGGCAATTTTCTGCTTGAAGATACTGAAATAGTTATTAAAGATAATTCATTTTTGATATACAAGCTTAATGATGAAATTACAAAGCTGGAAAAACTTATTATTGATGACTTGTTATTTTCGTCTCACAAATTTGAATACGATGCTCTGTTTTTCTTGCTGGAAGATCATATTCTTAAGATTGTGCAGAGGAAAACTAAGAAATTTGATAGGGTTGAAAGTGAATATTATTTACTCATTACATCTTCAGTTGTTTCTGTGGTTTCAGCCTACTGATGTCTGTAGTCATCAAATATTGCTTGTTCATATCTTCTTTTCCCATTAGGAGTTGCCACAGCAGAACAATGGTCTGCAGAATAATTGGCTGTGAAGTTTTACAGTGTTAAGTTGCCAGCCCAGTGCCCAACCTTCCACAGAAGGCACACACTCACACCTAGGCTAATCCACCTTCAGCATGTCTTTGGAATGTGGGAGGAAACCAGAGCACCTGGAGGAAATCCGCATGACCACAGGGAGGACATGCAGATTCTGCACAGAAGATACCCCAGCCGAGAATCGAACCAGAGACCCTCTTGCTGTGAGGTGGCAATGCTAACTGTTGCACCACTGCAGCCACCCACAAATATTGCTCGTTTATATATGCATTAATAATTCTAAAATCATGCTACATACAAAGTATTAAAATATTTTATCTTATAGCTTACACAATGGCAAACATAACTGTTGTGATATTTGACCTCTGGCTAGTGCAGGTAAAGAAAGACTAATCATTGTTCATACAATATTTATTTATACTGTCATTACTGTCATTGTTTTAAATATCTCAATACCCAAGTAGGACAGACAGAACTGCTTCACCTCGTTTGAAAGCTCTCAGCTGGATGAACAAAATGCTGCTGACACTATCTGTGTAACTTGAATGGTTGCTGAGATATTGTAAGTTATTTACAAAATATTACAAATGTAATAGTTACTGTGTTTGCTGTGACTTAAAAATGCAGTTTAAGCCATAAAACCTAAAGAATACTACCACTATAAAAATAGTTTGGGCTAAAGTGTTTGCCATTTGTACTTCACCATATGGTTCCAGAGATATGAACATTTGAAATGTGAGGACATAATTTGATTCTGTGAAAAGGCTTAGGCTCCACCCATTGGATGTTACAGTGCAAACTTCCAGAGCTCCATTAAAGGGAATGAATTAATAAGAAAGCTTATCCATCCCCCCAAGTAAGAAAAAATAGTGTTCTCCCGAGATTAAGCGGAATGTTAAACACAACACTGCCAATCATTCAGGTGATTCTGAGTGTGCAATCTTGAGGGCAGCACACGTACTTCCTATCAGGATAATAACTTGAGGCACCATTTTAATATGGAATCTCATCCGCCAGATCTAGATGATTTTTTAGACTAAGAGGTCCAAGAGATTTTTGAACTTGAACAACATTTACCAGAAGGGGAAGAACCTACTATACAATCATTGAAGCGCCATTTGATTCTTAGGTTAGAAGCAGCTGCAATTTGTAAGGACTTTGGGACTTTTAAATTAATACCCATTACATCTACAGTTCTGATATTTTATAAACAACAGTTTCAAGATATCTAATTTTATTGATCTGGTATCTGTTTTCTGTGACACATTTTTCTTCCTTAAATTATTATTTATGAATTATTAATTAATTTTCCTTTTTTACTTGATGGATGGCCTGACTTAAGTGAACACTAGCACAGAACTTAATGTGTTTCAGGGAACACATTTAGCTCATGTTAATAACTTTAAGAGGTTAATTTAATTTCTCATTGCATTCTGATTTAGCTGCATTTCAGATTATTTGTGAACAAGAAATGGGGGCTAGGTTTGTATCCTGTCAGCCCAAAAGGTATTTTTGTTTTACTCAAGATGAAACTAAGGTGCTTAATGAATTAACAGGAAAAACAATATATGTTATGAAACCTTACATGGGTGGGAGGATTATGTTAGTTAATTTGATTAATTATATTTCTAAAATGAGGATTATTTTAGTTAATTTCATTGATTATTTTTCTAGAATGTTCTCTTTTTTAAATAACTATTACTTTTATTCTCTTATTTCTCTTAAACAATTAAATATTACTTATTAAATTATTCAGGCCTAGCAAAATTAGATACCTGCTGTTAACTACCACAGCTCTTAACTTGCAACTAACTTACTTTGGCCCATACACTTCTAAATCAACTTGAAAAAAAAAACCTGCTCTTGAAAACCTTCTACTCCCCTACACTAGTACCCAGTCTTTATGCTCAAATAATAAATAATTTTTAAAAGTTAAAAATCCAGTAATGCTGCAGGAGATTAACTCTATTCAACATGCATAGCCAAAATCTGGAATTCGTTGCTGACAGATATATGGACAACTACAACTGCTCTGCAAAGACTCAAATCCCATTTATTGAATAAAAAGCTATGCTTATAAACCAATCGTTGATAAAGAATAGTTGTGTAAAATCGTACTATAACATGAATAGAATGACATCTTATGGCTTCCTTCCTGCAACCCCCCTCAATATCTAATTCCTCTATCCCCTATCCCTTATTCTCCTTATCTTCAACATTAGTCCTTTCCTTTGCAATAATTAGTCTGACTCAGACTCTGCCCCCAAAACTCCCTACAACTTTTCTCAAATATTAACTGATCTATTATCTATTTACTATTATCTCTCCCTGATAATATAATATTATTTACCTGTGTTGTCTCTCCATAGTTATGCACATACATAAAGTTATGTGGTATACAGAAATATTAGTATCTACTATTATTAGAAATATGTATTAACCTTATTCTATATGTGTAACATTGATGTATCAAAAACTCACTGTATGTATTAATCTGTATCCATCTGTTACTTCTCTGGTGCAATGTTTTGAAATGTACAATTGTTCTGTTGTAAATATGGAGATTTTCTCCCTGGGCCTCCACTGAAAAAGGACCTGTGTCTAGTCAGACTTACCCGGTAAACAAATGTATAAAAAATAAATAAATACATTTTTCATTTATTTTTGAATTAATTTTTGTCAGAACAGGTTACTGAATATTTGAAAGTTGAACATCCTCTGACCCCATGTTTATTTGGAATTTCCAAAATACATAACACTTATTGGATCCACCATTGTATCCTATTAAAGCAACTGGAGTCAGTAAAACTGAACCACTTGCATGCTTCACTGACATCAAAAGATTTCTTGATTTATTTTCTACAGTGTTAAAAGGTTTGTGACATTTGTTATAGATTATAACTTCTTTTGATGAAAGCTATATTTTTCTTACAGATGATGTTGTTTTATTTTCTATTATACCCCATGACTTTGGTCTTTTATGGTTTAGGGAGATTTGGGTCTTTTATTTCTTTGAAGGATGTAGATTCAATATATGAATTTATGTCCATAGTACCAATTTTTTTATGTTTGAAAATTAGTTTTTTTAAATATTAGTCTAGGGCAACCATTGGGGTATCATCTTCTCCCCATTTCTGCTAAATTGCTTCTTGTTTTAGGGAAAACAGTTTGTATTTAGAACTGAATATTTTCAATATGAGCATATTTATTTAAGATATCTTGATGATGTATGTTTTATTTTTAAGGGTGGTGAATAGCAGATGAGATACTTTTTTAAATGTTTTAAATGCTATTCAAAATGTTTGCCTTTTACTCACACATGATCAGCTACAAAGATCAACTTTTTTGATATTACTTTATTTATGACTTTTCAGTTACAAAGATTTGAGTTAGTAATTTACAGAAAACCAATGCTCATAAACACTTATGACCACTATACTAGAAATCATCTAGTGTGCATTTGGAAGAATATTAAAAGACAGTTAGTCTGAATATAAAGGTTAGCATCTCAAGAGACTGATCATTTTTTTAAATATTGAGATTTATAGACAGTTGTTCTAATATAAGGTTTATCCAGTGTGGTTCTGGTTTGTATTGTGGCAGAGAAAGACAAAATACAGAGTAGCAGTCTCTTTGCTTCCATTTTAAAGAACTCTGTTATAGTTAAGAAAAGTAATATGAGTTGCTATATTAATAGAATAGTGCTTATTTTTTTCTACTGATGCTAGTTTAATTGTCTATTTTAAATAAATATGCTGTATTTTGAAAGGTTTAGGATCTAATTTTGAGATTTGTGGGGACTAACCTAAATTTACTTATATGAATAAATTAAATATAACTTGAGCACTAATCCAGACCATCTTTTTTTGGAGAAGGTTCTCCTGCACCCTAGTGGCAGGAGTGTGCAGATCGAAGACTGCTAGAACGGGGCTTACTTTTTAGCTTTTTATTGGTTAATTGGTTAATTTGTTTAAATCAGTTTGTTCATTTGCTACTGTTATATTAAAAAGATACACTTTATGCATCGCCGCTTAGCTAGGGTTAAACTATTCCCAACGCCATAAAGCCTGCTCTTCAAAATTTCCCTTAGAATTAGCCAGTTTTTTAGTTTTAGCACTAAAATCTGTTTCTTTGAGCGCAGCACTTGTTCAGAACTTATTGTAAGCACTAAATATGCTACAAATTACTACAGCACTTGACTTTCCTCACTTGTCTAGAGGAAAACAGTTTTTAGTACTTAATAAATAAGCACCTATCCAGGCATGTCTAATGATCAGCTCCTGGTGTTTTCTGCTGTCTACCTGATGAATCTGGGCATCTTCGGACAATGCAGCAATTGCCTTATGTACACAGACAACCTCTCAACCTACCACCCAACATTACAACCTGTGAGAGGTGCACTTATATAGCCAAACTGGAAGCAAAGCTCTCTTCACCCAAGACTGGACTAGACAGTCAAGAGGAGAAGGTAAACACTTGCACCACACCAGACTCATCACACAGTCCCTCAAAACCTACACCACCAAAACACACACATAGAAACACAAAATACACACCTACATTCATGGAGAATCTCAGTAAAAATCTACTCAAGCAAAAGAGACCTCCAAAGCAGAAATGCAAGCAACCTCCAACCCCCAACACAAATAACACATAGCCCACAAACTCAGTGTGCCACTCAACCACAGCCCATAAGGCATAACAACGTACCCAGCACTCTATTCATAGGTGACTCCATAGTCAGGCACACTGTTGTTCCACTCACCAGGCTAAACAAGGAGAAAGTTGCTGTCAGCTGCCTGCCGGGTGCCAGGATCTGCCACATCGTGCATGCACTCAGGTCATTCCACAACAAGTAGAAATATGACTCTGTCATTGTCCATGTTGGTGTGAATGACCTGAGACTTACCTCCCTGGACTACATGAAAAGAGACATGGAGGAGCTCTCTGATCTTGTAGCCCAGGCCGGTATGACCCTAGCCCTGAGTAGCATCTTGCCATCACCCAGAATGATACCACAGTACAAGGACAAAATGATTGACTTCAACAATTGGCTAAGCTTCAGGTGTCATTCTAAGGGGATCCAGTATCTGTCTGCCTGGGATGACATGATTGACAGACCACAATGCTTTGCCAGAGATGGCCTGCACCTGTCGCCCTTAGGATTCTGGATACTGGCTAAGGCTCTTGCCACCCCAATAGTGCCTTTTTTAGGCAAGGTTCAAATGACAAATTCATCACCTTAACAGGTAGAAGCAAGCAAAATCTGAGGGTAATGCTACTCAATGCTAAAAGTCTAAACCTTAAAATGCATTCACTCAAGGCACTCCTTAAAACGGAGAACAACTCTTTTGCTCAATGTTTTCTGAAATTCATAAATTCCAATGCCTTGGATCAACTTATCCACACCCCACACTTTTGGAGGATGTCTGTGTCAGCTGGAGAGTCAATTATAGCCCTTAGTTTGCAGTCGTCTGCGAACTTGGTCAGCCATAGTCTTCCAGTGGTTGTCTGTACCTCTGAGAAGTATATGTCGAACAGGAGGGGTCCTAGGACTGAGCCCTGGGGAATGCCACTTGTAACCGGTTTAGAGTAAGACCTAGCTCCTGCAACTCTTACTATGTGGGTTCTGTCCGTCAGCCCAGTTGGCAACCCATCTCGTGATGTAGGGGTTTATGTTCAGGCTGGTGAGCTTATCTATAATACCTGAATGGGGAATGGTATTGAAGGCCTTTGCGAGGTCTCGGTAGGCTGTGTGGACCACCTTTCCCATGTCTATAGCCTTGGTAACTGTCTCAAAGATGTCCACCACGTTTAGGAGGCATGATCTTCCCTTGACAAAGCTGAAATGGGTAGGGTCCAGTGTTTAGAGGTACCCACTGTCTCAGTTAATGAGATCCATGATGATGCGCTCCATAACCTTGCAGACCAAGCTAGTCAGGCTTATAGGGTGATAGTTCCTGGGGACTGTTGTGGCTCCACCTTTGTGGAGCAGAATAACAGTTGCTGTGCACCACTCTATAGGCACATAGCCTGTGGAGAGGCTGAGTTTGAACAGTGTGTTTAGGTGAGGGGTTGGTTCATCTTTGAGCTCGTGTAGGACGCAGCCTGGGACACTATCTGATTCCATTGATGCTGTGTTTTTGGCTTTAGAGAGGGCTGTTTTAATCTGAGTGTCTGTGATTTCAGGGACACTACATTCTTCTGGTATGGTTATGGGCCTTTTTGGGGGTGAGAGGGGGTGAAGTTTGCACTGAATCTGTCTGCCAGGATGTTGGCGATATCGGTGGGGTTCAGTGTATTTTGTGCCATTCTGCACTAACTCTGAGCAGATATTAGAATTGCCACTTAGATTCTTGACATAGCTAAAGAATGTCTTGTGATTATCTTTGGAGTCCTTGGCAATTTTTCTTTTGAAGCTAGCCTTGGATGATTTTATGAGGGATCATAGTTTCTTGCAGATACTGATCAGGATGTCTTCCCTTCTTGGGATTTTACTCTTTTCTGTACTAGTGTCCTCCTTCTATTGTATAGCTTGTTTATGTCAGGGGTCCACCAGACTGGTTTCCATTTCTTGGAGGAGTGAGTC
The DNA here is from genome assembly GCF_019279795.1 of Protopterus annectens. Classification (NCBI taxonomy): domain Eukaryota; kingdom Metazoa; phylum Chordata; order Ceratodontiformes; family Protopteridae; genus Protopterus; species Protopterus annectens. Next base: position 1,783,569,877 of record NC_056744.1, on the reverse strand, counting down.
TTGGTTTTGCTTGGGATAGCATGATCCATGCATTCTTGTAGGTACCCATAGAGTGCTTTAGTAAAGGATTTTGCAGCTTGGACAGCACTATCCTTTAGCATGGGAGCTTTGAAAATTTCCACCACAGTCTTAAGTAACGTGAAGTTTGCTTTTGAAATGTTTTTCATGGTGGTTTCTTTGACTGTGGGTGGGGGCGGAATGTGGATATCCAGAGTGATTATTTTATGGACAGATCTAACCAGTGAGGGGTTGACATCTGGTGTGGAACACCGGTTGCCCATGTTGGTGATGACCAGGTCCAATATCTTGTCGCCTCTGATGGGTGTGTTGACCATTTGATCCAGGGTGTTTGAGTTTATAAATTCTAGGAAATGTTGGGCAAGGGAGTCAGTACTTGAGTAGTTCTCCCAGTTAATGTTTGGGTAATTAAAATCACCCAATATCAGGGTGTTTGGTAGGACCTTTATGTTTCCCAGTGTTTCCAGAAATGCGGAATGGGGGTCCTAGGACATGTTGGGTGATCTGTAACAAGCTACAATTTGAATTGCAGTTTTGCCCATTGTTAGTTGCATGTGGATTTTCTCTGAAGCATTGTGCTGTGCCACTAACCTGGAGGTGTGGGTATCCTTGATGAATATGGATGCGCACCTGCCTTTTGTATTTCGGTCCAGGTTTTGTGGCCGAAAAGTATGGTATGGGTTGTAGTCTGGTAGTGCTGGGATGCTCTCTGGAGTCTTAAACCACTTTTCTGTTACCGCACATATATCAATTTTCTCCATACTGAGGAGTGCCTCAAGTGTGTGCATTTTGAGGTTTAGACTTCTGGCATTGAGTAGCATTACCCTCAGTTTTTTGTTGCTTGTGCTATTTATGGTGGTGGGTTTGTCTTTTGAGCCTTGCCTAAAAAAGGCACTATGGGGGTGGCAATAGCCTTAGCCAGTATTCGAAAGCCTAAGGGCGACAGGTGCAAGCCATCTCTAGCGAAGTAGCATGGCTTTTCGAGCATGTCATCCCAGGCTGACAGACACTGGATCCCCTTTGAATGACACCATAAGCTTAGCCAATTGTTGAAACTGATATTTTTTTCTTTATACCATAGTATCATTCTTGGTGAGGGCAGGATGCTACTCAGTGTCAGGGTCATACCGGCCTGTTGTACATGATCAGAGAGCTCCTCCATGTCTCTTTTCATGTAGTCCAGGGAGATACAGCTCAGGTCATTCATACCAACATGGACAATGACAGAGTCGTATTTGTGCTTGTTCTGGAGTGACCTGAGTGCTTGTGTTATGTGGCAGATCCTGGCACCTGACAGGCAGCTAACAGTAACCTTCTCCTTGTTCAGCCTAGTGAGTGGGACTTCAGTGTGCCTGACTATAGAGTGACCTATTACTAGTGTGTTGGGTATGCTATTTTGCCTTAAGAGCTGTGATTGCGTGGCACACTGGTTTTGTGAAGATGTGTTTCATGGTTTGTGTTGGGGGGGGTGGTAGTTGCATGGATGTCTGCTTTGGAGGTCTCTATTGCTTTTGCAGATTTTTATTTAGACCCTCCAAGTATGTTTTCCTGCATTTATGTGTGTTTTTTGCCGGTGCTGATTTCATAGGTCTATGTGAGACTGGTGGTGTGATGCAAGTAATTCCCTTCTCCTCTTGACTACCTGGTACATTCTTGGGTTGAGAGAGCTTAGCCTCCAGTTTGGCTATATAATTGCATCTCTCGCATGTATTAGTGTTTGGTGGTAGGAGGAGAGGGTTGTCTGTGTACATGAGACAGTTGTAACATTGTCTCAAAATACCCAGATTCACCAGTTGGACTGGAGAGTACACCTGAAACTGCCCTTTGGACATGCCTGGATAGGTACAGTGAACTGTTTTACTGACTGACTGGTAAGGTCGAATAGAGAGGGGGGGTCTAGTGCTAAGGTTTATTAGTGTTTGCTATGAGTTTTGAGCAAGTGCCAGGCTGAGAAGTGAATGGTTTGAGTGTCTACATTGAAAGTTTGTCTAGTTCCAAGGGAAAAATTGAAGAGTAGACTTTGTGGAATCGGGAATAGTTATATCCTAGTTAACCGGCACCGCCCAGCATGCAAAACCACATAAATGCGGGTTTTATGGCAGGAAAATGAAAGAGATAGAAATTAGCCCAAAATGGCCAATAAAGTACTAATTTCTGGGATGAAACCACTCCTCCATGGACAGATAGGATGCTCAAAGCTCCCCTCTCTCACAGGTGAACAAATAAACTTCCTTCTATCCAAGTAAGGTATAGGCAAACACAGAAATTTGTAGCACAGCCCTGAATTCAGCACTAACCTGAAAACTGCATTATACTAGCTTAGAAAGGTAGGAGAACAAACATTTTTTTTTCTTTCAGAAAATAAAGCAGATACAATTAAAAAAAACACTTTAAATGCACAGAAATGGCTATCACACTTGAGTGTGTAGCCTACAACAGTTAAACACGTAATTTAAACACAAAAATGACTTTGTTAATGTGCAGACAGTAAAATAAGTACAATATGTAGGTGAAACAAGCTTTTTAAATCACAGAGACTAAAAAAAATCAGTGTTTTAGGCAAAATTAGCTAAAGGCAGCAAGAAAATGCCAAAAAATGATACTTAATCACTTCAAAGTCTCTCATTTGTTTCTCTGCTGCTGTAGAACTCTGCAGGGCACCAGGTAGGAGCTTGCTGAGCTGTATACAAGTGCAAAAACCTCACAAATGTGGGTTTTATAGTAGGGAAATGAAAGAGCAAGATATTCCCTTTCCCTTTTCAGACAAGTTTAATAAGCACATGTCTCTTATCTTGAGGAATCTCTCCATATTTATCTGACTTAGTAAATAATATATATAATGGTACTGCTAAAGTGTTCTCAGGTCATTATTACTAATTCTGTCTCCTCCATGTGCTTTGTTTGGATCCAGCTTACACAGTTCTTTTTCAATATAATCTAATTTGGTACTTACGTATTATCGCAACCAGATTTTCGCGATAATAGCACTTGCTTCCCCATGCGGAAATCTAAAAAGAAATGTATGCAAAATCACACCGACAATGTCAACGTCATCCAAAAACATTGTTTAGGTAGCAAAAACATTGTAAATTTAAAGGAACGAGTGCTTGTTTCAAGCTATCCCCTTTTCCAACATCTTGTCACTGTAAATACATTTTATACAGCAGCTATGTGTAATACACGTTCCATATCCCCAGCCGCGAGCCTGTAAATGTTGTCAAAGTTATACTTCAGATTAGTAAAGACGATCTATGTAGATATTCAGTGGTAGTGAACTAACCCCAAAAAATAACCTTTATAAATACAATGCATTTGTGGAATCTACCTAAGACAGAAAAGGAGTCAATAGCACTTTTTCAGCAATATGGCATTATATCAACAAGTAAAGAATGCTGTTCCGAACATTCAATGACATTATACTATGGGAAGCAGATTTTTTGGAAATGCAATACAGAAAAATGTTACCAACACATATGAGTTCAAGTGAGTAATTTCTTTGAGGGAAGTAGAATTAATTTTACCACCGCTGTCCGCTTCATTTATTGTTGGGCAAAGCAGATGACATCTATAAGTTTCTGTCAGGAAGAACTGGACATGGCTGACAAGACAGTCCTAGACTGGAGTAACTACTTACGTGATGTCTGTGTCTTAGGAAATGGAGAAAAAGGACAAGAAAGAAATCAGAGGGCCAGGGTGTATTGTGGAAATAGACGAGACTCTTTTTACTAGACGTAAAAGTAATGCTGGCCGTATTCTCCCTCAACAGCGGGTATTTGGAGGGATATGTAGGGAGACGAGAGACTTTTCTTGTAAAAGTTCCTGATAGAACAGCCGCAACATTATTTAATAAAATCAAAGAATACATTAAGCAGGGCACTACTATTTATTCAGATTCATGGCGGGCATATCAAACTCAACAACTAGAAGAAGCTGGTTTCAGTCATGAAAAAGTAAACCATAGCTACAACTTTGTAGATCCAAACACAGGAGTGCATACACAACACATAGAGAGAATGTGGGGATCTGTTAAGTGGAGAAACAAAAAACAGAGAGGCACAGCAAGACACCATTTGGACTCCTACCTAATTGAATATATCTGGCGTGAAACACAGCTTACACTAAAGAAAGACTTATTTGATGCAATCTTGACAGCAATAGCAGACAATTTCTCTCCAAACAAAAAGTGTAACCCAACAAGTGAACCATCTACAAGTGAACCATCTACAAGTATGCTTCCTTAATCAGCGATAAAATTTTTACAAATATGTTGCTCAAAAATATCCAGAAGACATCCACATGAATACTATGCAAAACATCCACAAAACATTGCAACAATAACTGCTAACCCCCCCAAAAAAATCAGTTTCTGTCAAATACTACAAGAATGCTCTTCGTAACTTTAGCATCCATCATCAAGACCTTCATCTCTGTTTGATTGTTTAGATTGCTATTACCTTTAACTTCAATTATTTCCTACGGTATGTCAAATAAAACTATTTACCAAAAAATGTGTTGCTCCAGATGTCTTCTTCTCAGGAAAAAGTTTAGCATCCAATTTCGTAGTAATCCATCACGCAGTAAAAACGAACGAACATTTCCCATGCGTCCTCAATTCACTTCTGCACTAAGACATCAGTGCAACCAATTTTGATGTACGCAAAGCAAGTTTCACATTTCTGCATTAATTTACACTACCAATTTGGGACAAACTACGTTGTACCCAATGAAAACATAAAATTCTCTTACGTTTAGTCCCACAATCCGTTTTTGGGCCAACAAACGTATTACCGCAACCGCGAAAATCTGGTTGCAATAATACGTAAGTACCTCTAATATGATTGTGGTATCTGAGGTTACCTGGATGTCACTAGGACAACTTATTACCCCCTTTTTGTTTAGCCAAGCTGATTTGCATAAGAATTTGTAAATATATCAATAAGATGTTGTGTCTGAGAATAAATTTTATAATTTACAGTTTATCAGTCTGTATGTCTTTATTCCTTCCACGTCTTAAGTATCTATAAAATGGTTTCCTTTTATGTCAATATCTTTACATACATTTTCTTCAAAATTTTCTTCATATTCTCTCACAGTGTGCTTAATTTGTTTGTCCAGCTTGTTTATTTCAGTGTTCAAAGTTGTAGTTTGACCTCTCTTCTATTAATTTTATTCCTTGTCTCTCATCTTAATCAGATATCTTGTTCATATGCAGATATATCCCCCTGCTGTTATATGTATATATCCTGATGTTAAACAGTTTTTTTTTTGATTTTTTGTACTCAAACAATTTCTCTTTCACAACTTTCCACATTCCATCTGCAGTTCTTCCACTGAACACCTCACTCAGTTATTTTTACATAGTGATTGTTTTGCTTCTATATAATCTATAATTAACATTCAGTGTATTAGTTTAGATTTCAGTTTGCCAGAATTATCTAGTAACAAATTAACCTTTATAACTCCATGATCACTGCACATCAATGGTGGTAAAACCTGACTTGAAGTAACATTAATTTCTTTAGGAACACAAGCAATGTCTAGTATGTTCCATTTCCAGGTAGTTTTTTTCTTTACAGTCTGAAGCAATTGTTGTTCCTGAATATATGTTGTGAATAATTCCCTTACTAATGTTGACCAATATTATTCCAGTCTTTTTCTGATAAATTTAAGGCCCCATCTAATATTATTCTTCCTTCATGTGTTTCCTGCAATAAATGTTTGAATTCCTCTAGGTCACCTGCACTTGACTTTGGTGGTCTATACACTCCAACAATTGTTATATGTTCCAGGGTTGTCTTTATTGTCACAGTTACACAGTCTATAGTATTGGTGTTATCACTGAACATGTAATAATCACAGGTCTCACAGCTGTCTTTAATCCCTATGATAACACTGCCACCTGATTTTTTTGTTAGAATGTGTGTTACAGTAAAACATTTGTACCCTGACAGAATAGATTTCCAGTCATAGATCTTTAACCATGATTCAGAAACAATAACATCAATCTTGTGGGAACATAGCAAATTTTCCAATAAAAAAGCTTTATTATTAATGCTCCTAGCATTAACCATTAGAGATGCATCAACTATTGCTATCTGTGAACTGTTAATTTTTCTACCCGGGAAAAATCCTGCCTAGTGTTTGTAAAATATTGCAAAATATCTACTTCACAAATTGCATTCTCTGATCTTGACAAATGTATGCCATCCTCTCTGAACATGTATGCCCAAAACTAGGCTTGGATGCTCTACATATTTCCATTTTTTAAGACGGGACATTTTTTCAGTGTAAGTATTTACCAAAAAAAATCTTATCATTCACGGTGACCTAACTATCCTTTCTATATGTGATTTGTGAAAAAAATATCCTAACACCAGTACAAGCTACACTATCTCAGAGGGCTGTATGTTCCCTACTAACAGTCACAGAGTTCTTGAAGATGAGATCATATTTAGTGACATGAATAAAACAGATCCATACTTCCTAACATTAAGGCATTCCAAGGCTTGTCTCACAGCTTCTATTTTTGCTCCTGCCAAGCGTAACACTATTCGATGTTCATTATCTTCTCTGCAAATGTAAGTATCAGTTCCTCTAATAACGAAATCTCCAATTACAAGAATATATTTTTTACCAGAGCTGAAGAGTCTTCAACTTCTAATACAGTAATATCTGCTTTAGTAACTGTTACCTGACTATCTTAAATCTCATTTCACTGAATTTCAGTAATACCTGCTTTATCAACTGTTATCCTACAAAAGGGTCTCACTGAGACAGATGCCTGGTGTCAAAGCCATGGCCTCAAGCTCAATGCCAAAAAGTGCATTGTCATCCCTTTTGGTAAAAACTCTGTGCCCATGAACTACCACATAGGCGGTAGTCTACTTAACACAGAAAGTGTGATAAGAGACCTTGGGACACAGGTGGACAGTAGTCTCTCCTTTGATAATCACATCGCCACAGTAGTCAGGAAATCTTTCTACGTGGCACACCTCATTGCAAATGGTTTCTCATAAAGAAAAAAAGAGGTCATTGTTCCCCTCTACTCATCAGACCCATTATAGAGTACAATGCCCCTTTTGGTATGTACCTCACAAGACATCTACAACAACTGGAAAGGCCGTAGAAATACCTCACAAAGAGGATTACTGGCCTCAGACAGATGCCCTATGCAGACCGTCTCAAAAAACTCCAGCTTTACTCCGTTGCATATCGCCTACTCAAAGGTGATCTCTGCCTAACATACAAAGCTATGTCAAACCCAGAGGTGTTGGACATGCTCCACTTAAAGAAATCCCAGTCCCTCTGAGCTACACGCTCTAGGGACCTAAACCTTCTCACCACAATAAACAGAACATGCTGGAGGGATAGATTCCTGTCCCAGAGACTTCCTATACTCTGGAACAGACTACCTATCTATGTCAAACAAAGCTCCTCATTAGCACTCTTCAAGAAAAATCTTGATGATTGGATGTGAAATAGGAAATTCACCTCTGTGGCTCTGCTCGACAGTGGCACAGGAAAATAATTTTCTTGGGTGGCAAAAGCCAGGGTAGCTTTTTGGCTGGGCTTGTGTAGCCTAGTACCTACCTATGAACCTATGAACCTATGAACCTATAAAGGAATGATCTTCATCACCATTAGTCTTATCAATCCCACCATTTTCATTGTGTTTGCAAGCAAACAATTCTCATCCAGCTGGCTTTGTATATCCACAGCTTGGGTCATGTAGACAACATCTGTCTTTCTCTTCTTTTTTCTTGCAGTAATGTCCTTCAATCCTTCAGTTTTCAGGTTTGATTTCTTCCCTTTCACCTGCCCCATGCCTTTTTTTCTACTTTCTCTTTTGAAAAAATGATGTATTTTTCTGTGGACTGGAGGTTTTCTGATAGAAAAATGTTCTCATTCCCTGTAATCTGTGTGTTACATAACAAAGCAGTGTCCTTTTTAGCATGTATTCTCTTTACTTTACAGACATTAGTCTGTTTCTTTTACTTCCGTGTTATTTTTTGTGAATGTCTTCTTTTCTTTCTTTTTTGTTTCCTTCTAAACACTCTGAATCCTCAGATTGATGAATACTTGAATCTAGAATTGTAAAGTGTTAGGGACATCGTCGTGTTTCATAGGGGTTCAATGATCTTTACAGCCAATAGACACATCATTTCCTAAATGTGTTCTGTTTGGTCTTTGCCTAACATTATTTATCTTATCAGTCCAGTTATTATTATATATAACATATATTATATGTAACATATATTAATATGTAATATGTATATTATTACGTATGTATTACATATATATGTGTGTGTGTGTATATATATATATATATATATATATATATATATATATATATATATATATATATATATGGGTCTACATTGTTTCGTTGAATCTCATTTCACTGAATTTCATTTCACTGAACTGCAGTTAGTATATATGGCAGTGTGTAGAGTACTGTAAGGCAAGTAAAAAGGTATATGCCATTTTCCCCACTGTAGTGCGATCCTGGAGTTAGTATATATAGTTAGGGTGTGCGTGGGGGGCACTATGCATGTCTGTTGTTTAAAATGTATTGTTTTGAAGTTTTTGGCAAAATACAATATAAAACAGAAAAGGTGGGGGCTATGCCCCCCACACCCCCCAATGTGGGGGGCTGTCTCCCCAACTATATATACTAACTCTAGGATCTCACTAGAGTGGGGAAAAGGGCATATAACACCCCCCTAACTATATATGCTAACTCCAGGATCTCACTACAGTGGGGTAAAGGGCATATACCTTTTACTTGCCTTACAGTACTTTACACAGTGTCATATATACTAACTGCAGTTCAGTGAAATGGGTTTTCAGTAATTTGTGTTTTCAGTGAAGTGGTCGGGGTGAAATGAAATTCAGTGAAATGAGATTCAACTAAACAAAGTAGACTCATATATATATATATATGGATCTACCTTAGTAGATCGACATGTTAAAAGAGCGAACACGAATTAACTGACGCCAGAAGATCGCAAGTCACTTCACCGACGCCAGAAGATCGACAGTGCACAAACACGACATCGCACACACCCGACACATCATACCAACAAACAAAACAAATCCCCTATCCAAAACCCACACACACAACACAAGCACACCAAAATCCTTACAAACGAACACTAACCCATACATACACAACTATCTACAACCCTAACCCAAACCCTTACCCTAAGGTCCGTCACTATCGCACACTGACCTAACCCGCACCCTAACTCTAACTCACTTATCCCACCCCTACCCCTACAGACCACCAACATCGCACACTTACCTTACCCCTATCGGTCGTCACCATACTTACACATCCTTTCCCCATCGCAGTGTTCTCCGCGTCGGTGTCTTCCTCCGTCGGTCTTCTGCCTTGTCGATCTTCTGGCGTCGGTGAAGTGACTTGCGATCTTCTGGCATCGGTTAATAACATCTACTAAGGTAGGTCCATATATATATATATATATATATATATATATATATATATATATATATATATATATATAAATGTGTGTGTGTGTGTGTGTGTGTGTGTGTGTGTGTGTGTGTGTGTAATATGTACATTTATTATACTGTGAAGGATATCTGTGCTTTACAAATCATTAATGGCACACCCATTTAAGGAATCCATATTCAGCTTCAAACAAATTAAAAAAATTATAAAATAAAAGAATAATTAAAATTAGTAACCTCAGAATCCATTCTTGAGAAAAATCAGACATGACCATCTTTTTACTGTGGGAAATATAACAATGCTTTTAAGGAAATGCATTTGCTAGTATACCTGTGCAATTAAAAGAAAGGATAGCCACAGTGCCCTTTATAAAAACATTTTTAGATGTAAGAATTGCAAAAAGTTTTTTTTTTTGTATATTAGAAAAAGATGATATTAATGCAAAGGTAGGAGACTACAATAAATGTATTCTATATTAGGAATTCATTGGCAAACAGAATTTATGTCAGATATACTACCAGGGTTACATGAAAATGTTTCTCTTAGATGTGTGCTAAAATGAAATACAAGTTATAATTAAACAGATGATATAATATACACTTTCCAAATAGTTTTAATTCTTATTTATATATTGCATTTTTGTATTGTGATTGTGTTTGTCAAATAATGAGGTTAACATTGCTTTATAAACTGTTATTTGATATTATTTTAATATGTTCTGAAATCATTCACTTATGAAAGGGCTAAATCATTGCTTCTGGTTCCATCTTGGGCATGTCTGCATGTTGTATTTGTTGATACCCATGAAAGAGCGACCGTTGTGTTTATGGTTGGTGAGATCGCTGAATTTACTCCTTGTGTATATTTACCATCTGTGCACATACATTTGACAGAAATATTATTTCATAACAAGACTTGCATGTTTGTTGTTTATATACATATTAGCACTCAAAACTGTCATCCTGTTTCTTCTTGAAGTTATATGTATTGGTTAGTGTTAACTGTAATTCGCTGTTAGCCTATCATTTCACTTATTTTGCAGTTTTTGTTTGTTTTTGAACATGCTTATTCCATTCTTGTCCTACGATTTCATGGAAGAGGATGGCTCTGATTTCTAGACTGTATACATATTGCAGTCAAAACTGATGCGAACAGAGTTATTTTCGATTTCATCACAACATATACAAGGACAGCTTATGCTCATTATTCATGCTTTTTCCACTGGATTATAATTGTAAATTTCAAATTTATAATTAATATAAAACAAAAACAACTTTGCACATATAAGAAAAGGCCAAAACATATATATACGTATGAATATACAGATACAGTACACATATTTGTACATTTGTGCACACAATTCTTAATCAGGATTTATTCTAAATACAATATGCTTGAAAACAATATTTATTTTATAGCTTTTCTCTTTGTTTTCATAACTCCTGGCAGGCAAAACACTTTATATTGCTCTTCTATATACTTTTAGTGACACATCCTAAACCAGATATTTTCTGTTGACCTGAAAGACCATTCTTTGGTTGTCACTTGTATAGATTTTACACACATCTCTTCTTCTTCTTCTGACAATATGATTGTGTCCTAAGTGTTTTATAACATTCTGTTATTGGTGGCTTAACTGTAATTTAAACAGAAGTAGGAGATGTTTCTGATTAAAAATCTTAGCCTTTCAATAACAAAATGAATACTTCTTCTTCTTTCGGATTTTTCCGGTTAGGGGTCGCCACAGCAGATCATCTGTCTGCTCATGATTGGCAGTGGAGTTTTACGGTGTCGACTTGCCAGCCCGGCGCCCAAGCTTCCACAGAAGGCACACACATGCACATACTCACACCTAGGGCAAGTTTAGAGTGTCCAATCCACCTACTGCATGTCTTTGGGATGTAGGAGGAAACCGGAGCACCCGGAGTAAACCCACGCTACCACAGGGAGGATATGCAGACTCCGCACAGAAGGCACCCCAGCCGAGAATCGAACCAGAGAACCTCTTGCTGTGAGGTGAACAAAATGAATACCAAACATTGAATTTGTAGATATTCAACAAATAAATATATGTTTACCAGTTTATTGAACTTTCATTTTGTCATGTCACAGGGTTGTGTTATATACATATCCATTTTGCAAAATCAGGAAATACCTTTTAGTGGCATGTTCTGACATTTAAACTATCCTTCACTTTTTATTTATTTATTTGCATTTGTTTACCGAGATAGTCTACTGGGCCATAATGAGCCCATTTTCAGTGGAGGCCCGGGGAGAAAAGCTCCATAATCAAATTAACAGTGAATATACAGATACAGTACACATATTTGTACATTTCACTATAAAGCTATATAGTGCAAAACAGAGTAGTATACATGCAATTCGTATATTAGTAAAGCTATGCAGTGCCAAAACAGAGTACTATACAGTTAATTCTTGGACAAGTAAGCAATGATATTTGTTTTACATGAGCTGTGGTGGTGGATACAATGAGCAAGGCAGAAGTCTGGTAATTATATTAGCTTACAGCATGATAGAATTCTGGTAACTTATTAGCTTACAACATGAGAGGATGCAGAGATTAGTCCTATAATAACAGAACTAGATAGAGTTAGGATAGTTGGGTTAGTCATGTTGCAATAATAGTGTGAATAGTTAATACTTATGGAGTCCATGGATTAAAATGTAGGTAAGCACATATAGTAGTTAGTGACATTCCGGCCGTTAAAGATAAATATAAAGAGATGCAGTTATAGCAGAGCAGATGAGAATGGATGGATGGGATAGTGTCAGGTTTTGGGAAGTGCAGCTCTGGTGTATGTGCATTGCCATGGAGAGGAAAGGTGTTGTTTAAGGAACTTTTTAAAGAGAGCTACATTGCTAATAGTTCTGAGTGATGGAGGAAAAGTGTTTTATAGTTTAGAAATAGTAAAGGAATAGAGCATCTGACCAGCTGAAAGGATAGGTTTTTCAACATTCAGAAGCAGCTGATTTTTGTTTCAAAAAGTTCTGTTAGGATGGTGTATGGTAAGGAGAGAAGAGAGGGCTGGCCAATTTGTTGGCTTGAATATGAATTTATGGGAAGTGGTTAGTTGTAGATATGTCAGGTAATAAGGGAGTTCTAGCCAATTTAGGGATTCTAAAGAAATGCAGTGATGTGATGAATATTGATCATTGATAAATTATGCAGTTTTATTATAGCATGAGACAAGTTTAGATTTGAGAGAGGACTGGATATTAGTGAAGAGAGGAGCACAGTAAAGAAGAGATGGTAGCAGAAAGGCTGAGGCTAAGCATAATTTAGCGGAGTAATTATGGAAGTATTTGTGTCTTTAGAGCATGCCCAGTTTTTGATGTGTTTTTTTTTTTTTGATATTATGAATTTGGAGGTTGAATGTAAGGCTCTCGTCTAAGATGACAGCAAGTAGTTTCGTGCTTGGGACAACCTTGTTGACAGTATTGTCTTTAGAGTGAATAGAAAATTGGTCTTTGTTTATGAAGGTGTTCTTTTTAGGTACAAATAACATTAATTTAGTTTTTTGAGGGTTTAGGATGAGATGATTGTTGTTCATCCAGGTTTCTGTTAAGATAAGGGCATTTTGGATGAGCGTCTGTAGTTCTGATGGGGAATTGGCTGAACAGATGATGACAGAGTCATCTGCATATTGGATGACTGTATCATGGCTAAGAGTAGAGTGAAAATTATTGATAAAAATGCTGAATAGAAGAGATCCAAGTATGGAGCCCTGGAGAACACCTGTGGTTGTTCTAAGGAAGGGAGAGAAAGACTGTTGTCACTTGGTAGACTGTTGTCTGTCTAAGAGTTAGTTAGAGAACCAGTTTAGGGTAGGGGGAGATGCCTAAGTTGGAGAGTTTAGCCTGAAGAAGAGGGTGGGAGACTGTATTGAAGGCCTTTGAGAGATCAAGGAAGAGTGATGCAATAATATTTCCGGTGTACCAGGCCCAGTTAACTGAGTCTAGGAAGGAGGTAAGAGCTGTGGTTGTGGTATGGTCTGGTCTGAAACCATACTATGTGGGAGAAAGGAGATTATTATGAAACAGGTAGTTCAGAAGTTGGCTGTGAATACATTTTTCCAGGATCTTAGAAACTGGTGACAGGATGGCAATGGGTCAAAAGTTAGAGATGTCGGTACTATTTCCTCCTTTATGAAGAGGGAGAATATAAGCTTTTTTTTCCAAATAGTCGGTATGTATGACTCTTGTATGGATCTGTTAAGAAGTATGCTGATGAGATAGGCAATGGAGGTAGCTGTTAATTGCAGGAATTCTGCTGGAAGATTGCCAAGGGTGTTGGTGCAAGTTTTAAGTCTAAGAAGTTGTTTTTTATGGTGGAGGTTAGTATAGGAGAAAGAAGCTGGGCATATGGTGGGTGGAGGCATTTAGTGAGGCCAGATTTGGGGGAGCCAAGTTAGACTGTGGGAAGTTGGAGGTGAGATTAGCTATAGTGTTTATGAAGTACTAGTTAAAGAGATAAGCTGTTTCAGGGGGTGTCTTATCTGGTCAGGGCAGGGATTATTATTAGAACCTGGGTTTTATAAGGAATTGATGGTTGATGATTTTAACAAATCAATGCTTCGTAGCCGCATTTTCATTATTTCTTTAACTTTATATGATGGCCTTCATTTATCATATCTTATCAATGACTGATCTGTTCATACATTTAAGGGCGTAAATGCTTATTACAGTTTATCAGTCTTATTTATGTCTGATCTCTTGCCAATATTTAAGGATGTAAATGTCTATTACAATTTATCATATCTTGCTTATGCCTGATCTATTTGGTATAGTCATGAGTGTAAATATTTATTGCAGTTTATCATATCTTGTTTATGCTCGATCTCTTTGGTACATTTATGTGTGTAAATGTTTATTACATTGTATAATGTCTTGTTTATGCCTGATCTCTTTCCTGCATTTAAGGGTGTACATGTTTATTACAATTTATCATATCTTGTTTATGCCTGATCTCTTCGGTACATTTATAAATGTTTATTACAATGTATCATATATTGTTTATGCCTGATCTCTTTAGTACAGTTAAGAATGTAAATACTTATTACAGTTTATCATGCCTTGTTTATGCCTAACCTCTACGGTAGATTTATGGGTGTAAATGTTTATTAAAATTTCAGAAGTTTGTTATATTGTGCTGGGTGAATGATCAGCTCACGTTTATGAAATCAAAGGTTTGGCATAATGGTTAAGGTCTTCACATTACAGATACAACGTACATAGTTTGATTCTGACCTCAGGTTTATTGGTTAGGCTTAAAATGGCCCTCCATGTCAATTAGCCTGGTATTCACCTATGAACTTAGAAATACAACATCAAATTAAGAGAAGAGATTATTTCTGCTGTTTGTGTTCTTACACGGCCTTGTCCTAGCCTCTGGATTAGTGCCTTCATGATGCACTACCTAACTTTAGCATTCTTTGAAGTAGTAAACTGAAACAATTCAGTGTTTTAATTTTTGGAGGCACAACAGCTGTCCTTATGTCTCTCTTTTAGTTGGTGTGTCATAAGTATGACATTTTAGCGATGCCACCCCAGGCAAAAAGAAGGTACTATAGGATGCAAACTCTCTTATATAGTGTTCACCAGTTTATTGAACAACTGCATTTAGATTCATGTTTCCTTCTTAATATAAACCAAGTCAGTGTTTTCTGCAATTAATTTAAAACTGCAGAGCAAGAGAATAAAACTGGTCAGTTGCAGTTATTCACTGACCGTCAGCAGATTTCTCATGAGTCCTTTAAGGCTGAAGTTGATATATGGTCTTTTCTAGGAAAAAAACTTATAAGAAGCATTTGCAGAAATTTCCAGTTTGCACATCTGATTTAGCAAAACTTACTGTAGTACTCAGAAACAGCTTCATACAGAGTCTGTGGTTACAGTAGTGACTTGTTTTGTACCTCTGAACCATCAGAGATTTACACGTACTACCTTCCTTCAAAATGTTGTCTATTTTGCTTTCCACTGTATTAAAGAATAAATGATTTCTGATATTCCATCATTAACCTTTTCTGCTTTCAGCCTTATTTACATCTTAATAGAAAGTAGGTTTATCCACAGATGTTTTTTTCAGTCCCAAACCAGGCATCAGTGTACAACATTGTAAAATTGTTTATATTTGTTATGTTGAAGGAGATGGTGAATGAGCTAGACATAGATATGGGTGATATAAGCAAAGGTTGCAGAGAGCAATATGCTACCAGTCCATCATGCAAACAGAGAAAAAAGTAATGAATAGAAAAGTTAACACAAGCTGAAGGTAGGGTTTCAAGACTGCGGATAATTGGCACTGTACGTGGAAAATTCTACATTTCATGAAGATGAGAGGGTTTATCTGATTCAGTAGAAATAAATGTACTAAAAGTAAAAAGATGACAAATGCAGTTGCTAATATATTTTTTAATAAGATATGAAGTGACAGGCAGTTTTAAAGAATTAGATAATGGTGCTGATAGTAGCAGGGAATGATGACACATCTGACTTTAATATCATAAAACGGGATGCTAAGGTTGTGTCCCAGGTTTGGATAATTCTGTAGAAGGAGAAGTAGATGTGACAGGCATCTGAAAAACCTACAGTGATAGGAGCAAAGAGTACAGCATGGTGACACAAACAAATCTGAAATAAGAGATGGGTGAGAGCAACATAAGTCGAAGAAACATTTAAGCATACAGTTCAATGCGATAATGAAAACGGATTACTGATGATTAGCTAGAATGAAACTAACAAGCTGAAGTTATGAAAGAAATAAATGCATACATAAATAAACAGCTTTTCAATGAAATGAAAGTTCAAACCCCCTCATGCAACTGTAGAGTCTCTAGATACTCAAAATTGTACTTTTAATTCCAACTCCTGATCACTGTATATTAGGGAATGAAGGGTTGCAATATACTGCTGCAGTCTTGATTAAAACTTGATGTAGTTTTCAGGGATATAAGGTCACTCAGGCTAAACTTCTTCCTCAGGATATTGTTAAGGTGTGTAGTAAACTCCTTTCATGACCATCCTGTTCACATGCCTCAAGTATATTTTTATAAATACAAATGTGGAATCGTGAATTTACTGTGTTACATATTATTAGAACTCAACGTTTGTTAAATATTGAAGTCATCATTGTATTTCTGCTATGAATTAACTAAAACAACAGAGATCCCCACTATGTCACTGACTATGAAATAAATTAATATCCTTAAATAACACTAAAAAACAATAAGCATGGTATGCAGAAAACTTTAGAATGTAAAACTGTTTTCTGAGTGGATATTTGTAGAACAGTATTACTAGAAGAAACAAAGGTCAGTGATGCATGGTTACACAGCCATCCATGTTAACGCTAGTAAGATATGACTGCAAATACTTTTATCACTCTGAACACACTGTTATAACCAAAGCATTGCGGTTTTAGTTCAAAAATGTGTTTTGATCCTATCAGCATTATTCACAACTCAAGAAATACATCACCTTGCAATTTAAAAGTTGTGAAAAAACAAAGTATAGCTGGCGCAAAGTAAAACTAACAACAACAACACCAAACTTCACACATAAGTGTATGCATACTCAGAATGATACCATCCATATCTAACCACAGAATTATTATTTCAGAAAACAATGCGTCTTATAATCTGTATATAATTTTTTATGCTCTGTGTTATCTTCTGTATGTTATTCATTTAATATTTGTTCATTTGTATATTTGCTGCTTTGATATCATGTTAATATTTTTTATACAGTTTTTATATTGTATTTTTTTGTGTGGAGCTTTTCTCCTTGGGTCTCCAATGAAAATGAACCTTTAGACCAGTTGGACTAACCGGTCAACAAAAGACAAATAAATAAATAATAAAATCTTAGGTTAACCCATGACCTGTGACATTTACCCTCCTTGCATTATGTTGCAAATCAACAGTTCTCAGCAGCATTGGTATCATGCAGTAACACACACACACACACACACACACACACACACACACACACACACACACACACACACACACACACACACACACACACTCAAAGACAATCGTGTGTCTAGAACTTTCATGTCCTAACTAAGTGTTCTGATACTCTGTTAAGATAGCGGAGACCATCCATTATTTTACCTCAACTACTAGTTTTAGTATTTGCTTTTAATTATGTACTGTCATTGTTCTAGGAATACAATGCCATTCATTTAACTGTCTGGGTTTATACATTTCAGTGATTATTTAAGTACCATAGTAATGGTGATTTTTAACATTTTAATCCTAAATTCTCTTTATGATCTGGAAGAGACACTACTTTATTAACAGTGATTTCATTACAAAGTCAAATTGTAATCAAGATCTTAATACTTTTAGTACAGTAGTAGCCTGTGCCAGTAGTGTAGAGGATAAAGCCTTGACTGTGACCCTGGTAACCCCAGAGTTCAAATAGTGGCTCCAACTATTGATGGTTCAGGCAGGAAGGACAGGTGTGCCTATCCTGGACAAAGGGGTCATACTGGAAAAAGATCTCATTGAGCTCTGTGGAGGGGAGAGCTCCTTGTGAGACTGACAACCAGGCTGGGTTTGTGGGAGGATTAAGTGGTCAGAACTCTAAGGACTCAGGAGGACACATCCTGAAGCCATTCATTATTACCTGTCCAGCTGAACAGCTGATGTCAGCACTCTTCTAGGAATGATAGGGCTATGGACTGCTGATGAGCTGCCACATTCATGATGGCTTCTGGTGGCATGCCTTGTTCCTTCTGAGGGGATTTATTACTCCCCAGGTGTTAAGAATGTGCACTGCAAGATTAAATTCTAAAGAAAGCAGGAGCCCACCAGGTGCTAGGGTTACACTGGGGACAGTTTGGCAGCAACAACCATGAATCCAAGGTTTGTGTGGGGAAAGCAACTTGGAGAACAGCAAGAAGGCTAGGTGATGTCAGAGAAAGAAGGTGCTTAAAAATCTAATACAGTCCTTTGTGGATGAAATAATAAAACTAGTATGCTGAAAAAGGATAAAGTGACTGAAAGTAGGAAACCCTTTTGGTGAGAACATGCTAACCAATAAAATGTTCAAGATATGGAAAAAGTCCACCATACTAGCATAAAGGGTTGACCTCATGTACCCCCTTTTATTATAGCTAACTCTGATATCACCAGACCTGAAATAAAGGAATAACATTTCTTTATTAAAAAGTCTAAAGGGGTAGGTTCATTCCCCACAGCAGCAGGACTAATGTCAGTGAGTAGTAGAACCGCTCAATGAGCAAAACTTTCTCAGGCTGCCAGATAATTCATCAGTGTCAAGCCTGTCCCGGTTTTAGCTGCTGTGCTTAGTGCTAAACAAGAAGAAATTATTCCAGGCTGCTTTTGTATTATGTAAAATGCTAAATAGTTTATAAGTAAAAAAAAAACTCACTAGAATATCGACATGGCCAGCTCCAAACTTCTCCTTCATCAGCTTCATTTCAGGCCTTAACAGTCTCTAGGAAGTCCATAATCAAAATCTTTAATTCTCTTTGGATTGCAGTTTAATTGCAAAGTCACAACTGACACTGGCTCTGTTCCATCTGCTCTTATTCATCAGCTGCAGTTTGGACACTGCTGACTGGTTGTAGTCTAGCCACTGTTTATTGGTTGTAGTCTGATGCCTTTCATTGGAGGGCACATCTACGAATGTATTGGCTACTACTCCTTCAGTCTAAAGTCTCTGTGACCATAAATTACAGCAAGGTTTCTGCTCACCAGTGTGTAACAACTTTAGGATTAATGGCACCATCCATTCCAGAGGTGTTCAATGACAGATTCAATATTAGGATGCTACTGTGGCCACAGAGGTCCAGTGGTCTGAGAAATAAGACACATTAATACATTCAAATGCTTCAGACAGCTCCTTCAGCATTGGTGGAAATCATCAATCTTACCACAGGAAACATTTTTCAGCTACCACACACCACAGCTTCAGCCAACAAGAACACAGCTGTGCTCTGGTGAGGGGGCATTACAATCAGCTGATAGTTGGATACAAATGGACATCTTATAGTTTCGGTCTAAACTTCAGTGTCCTGGATATAAAGGTAGTTCTTTTCACACTCACTCAGCCTTCCTGAAATCTCTTTCTCCATGGTGTGAGTGTCGTACGCATGTATTTGGTGTATCAACAAGTTAGATGGGAACACACTCTCACTTTTTATAATGAAATCCTACGAGGCTATGGGAATAGGCCATTCTATCCAGTTGCTTTCTGTTGGAGAATCACATTCCAGAGGAGGACAGGTCTCTAAGAGATAAACTAAATTCCTGTCTCTTGGTGCCCCCTCCCCCCAGTGGTCCCCTAGTCTTTTCTGTGATACAAAAATAGTTTCACATGTAGAAGAAATCTTGCTGTGACCTGTTTATATCCCTAAGCAGTCCCAAGTGCAGCAGTTGTTTTTCACTCATAATACCCTGACAGGATACACAGAATATTTTGGTCCAGAAATGCTTGATGAAGTTCATCATAAAAGTCAAACTACTCAAAGCAACAGTCATTCTCATTGTCCCTTATTGGCCTCAAACAAATTTGATTCTCAGTACTTCAAGGTCACCTACTGGAGATGAATCTGTGATTCCAAGTCACCAAAATGATTTTCAGTTACTCAGCAGGTAAAACCCACAAAATATTCACTCCTTCCACTTCAGTGCTTGGTCTTTCTACTCCAAGTATCTCTCATATTTCCTAATTCTAACCTCTCAAGTAGTTCAAATGATCTATTCTTTTCAAAAAACAAGCACTTACAAGACAGATAGAGATAAATAGTCTTTCTTCTCTATACAAGCCATGACTAAAATACAACATCCAGTTTGTGCCTTCATCCTATGTATCTTAGATTATATTTCTGTGATATTCTGATTTGGGTAGCGCTGTTCCTCCATTAAGGTACATCGCAAAGCTATTCATGATTTTTATGTTGTGTGTCATTCTTCTCCAGTGACATCACTAAAGTTGGAAGGCCTTCAAAGGCACTTTTTCCATTATAAGATCATGTGTCCCTTGGGATTTGTACTTTATGCTAAGAAAGCCAGCCCTACCTACCTCAAGCATGCAACTTTAGCTGAATTGACATACCATAGTTTTCTGAAACATTATTTCTAGTGGCAGGTCCTTCTGCCATAAGACCTTCAAAGATGCATACACTTTCTGTTGACTGTCCACCATGTCTATTTATTATTTAATGTGCTTGTCTGTTTATTTATTTGAAGTTGTTAACTGGGGTAGAATACTCACACAGGTGGACCACTTTCAGGTTCATCTGGGGGCTACATTACAGAAGACTGCACAACCACAGTAAGTCATGCACAAATAATACAAATCTTATAACAAGGTTAATTGACTAACTAGATTTAACCAGGCTATCATCTACATATTTTCCCAGAATACTGTAACCCAGGATATCTCCACTGTACGAACATAAAACAAAAGTTAAAATTCTTATGTTAAGAGAACAATGGTTATCTCCCAAAGAGCAGGTATTTGTTTATTTCCTAAAAGAAATCTTGGTCAGAAAATCACTAAACCTACTTCATCCAGATGGTTGTTATACTGCATACAGTGTTGCCATAATAACTACAATAAGTATCTCACTACAACACTTAAGGCTCATTCCATTAGAGTAGTTGATATAAATATAAACATTTTTTGTAGGGTCTATATTATATGTTCGAAGTCTGAAAACTTTGAATCTTATATGATCGACTCCATATGAGCGAAGTTTTCAAACACTGAACATAAAATATAAACAATCTAAAAAATTAAAAAACCTACCTGAACGCTCTATGCAGGGGGGGGGACAAGCCCCCCTGAACCCCTCACCCCCCCGCTACTTAAATATACCAACTCCGAGATTGCACTACATTGAAGTGAAGGGAAATATTCCCTATGATGATCTCCACTGAAACGTTCGATGTTTGATAACTTTGCTCATATGATGTCGATCATATGAGATTCGAAGTTTTCAAACTTCGAACTTACAATATAGACCCGTTTTTGGAAGCCGTGCTCAGTGATATCGGTGCTGATGCTACTTTCTCCATTCTCAACACCATTACAAGGCACTATAATCCGGATATGATGCCCAAGCTCAGCTGTCTCTTTGATGCCACTGTTTCCCAGGGGATGTTCCCACTCGAAGTCCACCCAGGATGGTTTGCTCGGGATTTTGTCTTACTGTTTTGGTGGACTAACTTTTTCTTATTAGATAAAAAAGATGTGCTTAAGATATATCGGTAAGACGAGGTTTATCCTTGATAACATACCCATCATCTTTCCACTACATCTTGCATACTGTCGCTGGCCTTGAGTCTTTATTTTTTTGTCGTCACTTTGTAGACACTTCTTACATAACTCAATGAAGATCTATTGAGGCTTGGCAGTTTGGTGCATTATGGGAGTGTTGGGAGTGTTTAGCAAACTGGGGAAATTTGTTATACTACCTGCTTTTATTACTGCCGAACTGTCCACATTTTTTGTCTCTTATATTTGGTCTGCTCCTTGTAACATTTGTGATTTTCTAGCAAATCACTGAAAATTAAAATGTCGTTAAGAAATTATGGACATTTGAGTTTCAGACTTCATATCCATTAGAAAATGCAGGCTAATGCACAGCATATTATTTTAACAACTTTCTAAGTTAATAAGAGCAATGTTTAACATCTGTCTCTGATTTATCCAACTATTTTTTAGCTTTGTTCAGATTTCTTGCACTTAGAGGTTGACAGGTATAGTGCTAATCATACTTGCAGAGAATGTACTTATTTATACAGATCGACTATGATGCTGAGAATGCAGCTTTTGTTTCCATTTCAATGATTAGTTACAAAGAAATGCATTTTAATCAGCTGGTCACGAAACAGATGACCTAATACCTCTGAAAATGTATACATATTTATTTAGTTTTTTATTTACATTTTGGTAACTGGGATTTCCTAATGGGCATCAACAATTCCCAGTAAATGGTGCTTGACGAAATGCTCCAGTACTATATACATTATAGCACAATTCTTTTATTTAATGTGCAGATACAACACATCAGAAATGTATTCAATGCACATATTTATGTGGTTAGGTTCATGAACACTTAAGAGCAGAGCAAGCCCAGCTGTGTCTCGTGGTAATGCTCCCATATGCCACACACTCCCAGTCCAATTTGAAGTTAACGATCAATAAAATGTTAGCTGAAAGCTGAGGAACGACAAAAAGTCCATTCAAAGATGAAGACCAAGAAAAGCATTTTCCCCAATTTAAAATACCTTTGCTAAACTGTAGCAAGGAGTTGCAATAGCTCTTTGTTATAGTTCATTGACTGACACTTAAGAAAAAGTTGTTCAAATTAAGCAAAGAGCTGTTATGTAGCTCTTTGCCAAATACCTTTCTTAAAATTAAACAACAAACTTTAGTATATTTCTGTAAGCACAAGACATTAATGACATTTAGTTAGTGGTTCTACCTTTACTCCTCTTTTTTTCAAGATATCACTGTTAAATTAAATTATCAGATTCATTTTACGTTATTGCCAGTATTAAATGTTTACAAACATGTATCTGTAAATTGCATGTATAATGTAAATGTACTAAAAACAAAATGGCAGATGATGCAGAAAAATAGTTGGGCAAAAACATTAGTCTCTCTTCTGTTAAAATCTTCCTTTATTACATGTAAGGCAGTTAACTATAAATGCTAAGACTAAGAGTAGGGAATGGGTTCCATTCTGGGGTATAATTCCTTCAGTATATTCACCTGTAAATTGTGTGACCCTAAACAAATGTCTTGTCCTGACAATTTTCTTGGATTAACCATCAAAAGATATTGGTACTTAATGGGGTGACCCAGTCAGTCAGTGGGGAAAAAAATTTTCACAAGCCGAGTGCCGCTTACTCAAAATGTGAAATGACTGATGTAATATATACAAGAAGGTAAGAGGCAATATAAAACAGAAAAAGATAAAAAAGCAGCCTCAGTACTACTTGTTAAAGTGACAGACGTGTTTGTTAACCCACTCCACATAAAAGGCTTCCGACATAAATGCTCCAGTTGAATCAGCAGTGTAAGCTTAACACAAGCCTGACTGTATCAATTATGATCTATAAAACTGAGGTTAAAGAGAATGCATAGACTCTTGATGGAGTGCTAGTTTCTGTGATCTTTGTTAATATTATCATAAAGAATTGTGCTTATTAAAAAGCCACAACTTTGGACCAGTTCAGTGTCAAAGTGATGTAGTTCCAGCAATATACCAGACAGTTTACTTTTTAATATGGTCCAGAAACACCCAAATGACAGGGAACAGCAAAATCTTAAATGAAGGGTCTACTTCTGCCATGCTCTGCACCTTTTCAGCACTTCATTTCTAGGAAAACAGCATAGAAGTATCACCTTCTTGAGACTTAGAATAGATAGATGTAAAAGTAAAGGATGCCTTCAGTTATCCACTTTCAATAATCTCAATACTCAAAATGAAGCGCTGTGCAACAATGGCCAATGAAGTACAATTCTCTTGAGAAATAGGTAGCGTAATTAAATGATATAAAACTTGTAAAAGTGCAGCATATATATAAAGACTTGCATGAATTTCCAAGCTTCAGTTAAATGCACTTACAAGATATCCATGCTGTGAATGCAGTTACACTGTAGCGAAATGATGGTTTCAAGGTGTCCAATCTTTCAAGTCTGATATACAAATTATCCACACTGAAGATGTAGTAGCTGCTATAAACTGTAGCAAACTGTAACTACAACTTAACCAATCAAACAGTTCAAACAGTTCAAATAGGAGCTTCTGGCTTTAGTGGCAGTTAAAATCCTTTTATTGTAGAAACAATTATTAAAATCTTCATGTCGAGTTAAAATCTTGATATAGAATAAAACAGTCTCTCTGTATTCCAAACGATAAGCGCTTTCGGTATCTTCTTCAGATCGTTTGAGTACTGTTTTTACTTGTTACTGATAGCTGTACTTTAGCATTAGGAGGTACGCTCATTACATCACTTTCAATAATTTCTGTCTACACAATATATATATATATATATATATATATATATATATATATATATATACATACATATATACATGATATACATGTATATAGATATATATATATATATATATATGTGTGTGTGTGTGTGTGTGTGTGTGTGTGTGTGTGTATATATATATATATATATATATATATATATAGGGGTCTACTTTGAATGATCAAAATTTCAAAACTTCAAATGCTATATGGCCAGGACCATATGATCGAAGTTTTAAAACTATGAACATTCAAAAAAAAAACAAAACCAAATTAATAAATTAATGTACATTTATGCAGGGGGGCCCACACCCCATGCTATTAAAATATATCAACTCTGAGATCGCACTACAGCAAGCAAAAGGGAATATTACCATTCTGCACTGAATGGAGATCTCCGTTTAAGTGTTTGAGGTTTTAAAACTTCGATCATATGGTTTCGGCTATATGAAATTCGAAGTTCTGAAACTTTGATCACTTAAATGGGACCCATATATATATATATATATATATATATATATATATATATATATATATATATATATATATATATATATATGCCTGAATCCCCAGCTAAATCCACCGCAGGTCAATAACGTGGCACCACAACAGCAGATTAGACATTCCGCAGTCTCGAAATACTGAAACTTAACATTTCAGTATTGTCTAGTGAAGCCATATATATATATATATATATATATATATAAAATTTATTTTACATTTGTTAACCAGGAAAGTCCAACTTGGAACAAGCCAATTTTCAGTGGAGGCCTGGGGAGAAGCACTCCAGATACATGTCTTTGCAATTTGGGAGGAAACTGGAGCACCCGGAGAAAACCCACACAAACACTGGGAGGACTAAATATATATATATATATATATATATATATATATATATATATATATATAATCCCAAAATGAGCACAGAAGAGACAGTAGTTGCGTACACAGACCAAATAAACACCCCCACACAAAAAGCAACACAATTTATTTTCACTTCAACTATAGGAATAGCATTGAGAAAACATCACGAAATGTGGGTCCTTGGTCTGTTTTGAGTTAAGAGAACATTCGTACTGCTCAGAAAATCTCTAAGCCTACTTTATCCAGATGGTTCGTAGGTTCATAGGTGTGTACTAGGCTAATAACCCTGGAGCCTTTACAAGCCTAGCCCATAGTATTATCCTGGCATTGTGCCACCTGGACTTAATTCCCAGTGCCTCTGTTGAGCAAAGCCACTGGAGTGATCCCTGAGGTGAATTTTCTATTTCCCATCCACTCATCAAGATTTCACTTGAAGAGGGCCAGTGAGGTGCCCTGCTTGACATGTATGGGAAGTCTATTCCATAGCATGGACAGTCTCTGGGTTATGAACATGTCCATCCAGCATGTTCTGTTGATTGTGGCAATGAGGTTGAGGTCTCTGGAGTGTGTGGTGCAGAGGGATTGGAATTTCTTCAGATGTAGCATTTCTAACAGAGCTGGGTCAGACATGGCTTTGTAAGTCAAGCAAAGATCGTCTCTAACTAGGCGATATGAGACAGAGAATAGTTGGAGTTTTTTGAGTCTGTCCATATAGGACAAGTGTTTAAGGCCTAGGATCCTCTTTGTGAGGCACTTTTGCAGCGTCTCCAGTTGTTGCAGGTGTTTAGTGAGGTACATGCCAAATGGGGCATTGTACTCAATGACTGGCCTAATGAGGGAAGAGTAGAGGGAGACAATGACCTCTTTCTTCCTGGATGCAAAATCCTTAGTAGAGATGTGCCACATAGAAGGACTTTCTGACCACAGTGACAATGTGGTGGTCAAAAGAGAGGTTGCTGTCAACCTGTGTTCCCAGATCTCTTATAATGCCTTCTATGTTTAGTGGACTACCATCAATGTGGTAATTCATGGGAACCGGGTTTTTCCTAAATGGGGATGTCAACATTTTTTTTTTTGGCATTGAGCTTAAGGCCATGGTTCTGAGACTAGTCGTTGGTCTCAGTGAGGCCTTTCTGTAGAATGTCAACATCACTTGGGGAGTTAATAATAGCTCCCAACTTGCAATCATCTGAAAACTTTGTCAGCCAGAGTCCCTTCGTGTTGGCCTGGACTTCAGAGAAGTAGATACCAAACAGGAGAGGGCCCAGGACCGAACCCTGTGGGACTCCACTTGTGACTGGTCAGCAGTCTGACTTGGAGTCAGCTACTCTCCACTGTGGGTTTTACCTGTCAGCCAGTTTGCAACCCATCTAGTGATATAGGGGTTGATGCCTAGCTTAGTTAGTTTTTCTATGATTCCTGAGTGGGGATTGGTATCAAAGGCCTTGGCCAGATCAAGGTAGGCTGTATGAACCAGCATATCCACAACTCTGGTGACTGACTGAAAGAAGTTGATCAAGTTGA
The DNA here is from genome assembly GCF_019279795.1 of Protopterus annectens. Taxonomy (NCBI): domain Eukaryota; kingdom Metazoa; phylum Chordata; order Ceratodontiformes; family Protopteridae; genus Protopterus; species Protopterus annectens. Next base: position 1,783,542,947 of record NC_056744.1, on the reverse strand, counting down.
GCAGGCATGATCTAACCTTCACAAAACCACACTGTGGGGAATCTAGAGTTTGGAGATTCCCTATATCCTTGTTTATTAGGTCCATGATGATGCATTCTAAAGCTTTGCAAATTAGACTCATCAGGCTAATGGGGCTATAGTTCCCAGGGTCTGTAGTCTCTCCTCCTTTGTCGAGAGGGATGACAGTAGCAGTACACTATTCAATAGGGACAAAGCCTGAAGTGAAGCTGTGATTGAACAGGGCACAGAGGTGAGGTGCCAGTTCACTCTGTAGTTCATCTAGAACACAGCAAGAGATATTGTCAGGTCCCATAGAAGCTGTATTCTTGGCCTTGGACAATGCTGTTTTTACCTGTGCAGAAGTAATACTGGGTGCCTGGCAATCTACTGGTATTGTGACTGGTTCCTTGGGGGGGGGGCTAAAGTTGGCAATGAATTTGTCGGACAGTATATTGGCAATATCTGTTGGCTCAGTATAGGAGGTACCATTGTGCAGTGGCTCAGAGCAAATCTGGGTATTGCCGTGGAGATTCTATACGTAACTATAGGAGGCCTTGTGGTTATCTCTACTTTCTGCTGCAATTCTGTTTTCCACCCCCTTGGTGGGGGGGGGTGTAGATTTCCAAGGTGATTAGTTTGTGGTCGGATCTAATTAGGGAGAAGTTGACTATTGGTGTAAAGCAACAGTCACCCATGTTAGTAATGACCAGGTCAAGGATGTTGCTACCTCTAGTGGGGGTAAGAATGAGCTGGTCCAGGCCATTGGAATTAATGAATTCCAGGAAATGTTGGTAAGTGTATTGGTACATGAGTAGTTTTCCCAGTTAATGGAGGAGAAGTTGAAGTCACCCAGTATGAGAGTGTTAGGATGGACCTTAATATTCTCCAGGGTGCTTAGGAACATGAAGTGTGAGTCTTGGGACATGGTTGGGGACCTCTAGCAAGCTACGACCTGAATCGCTGTCTTACCCAATGTTAGCTGCACCTAAAGTATCTCAGATACATTATGTTGGGCTACCAGTCTGGAGGTGTGCGCATCCTTTATGAATATGGAAACACCACCATCTTTGGAGCTTCAGTCCAAGTTCTGGAGCTGAAAGGTGTGGAATGCGTTATAGCCAGGTAGTGCAGGGGTGCTTTCTGCTGCCTTGAACCAGGTCTCTATTATGGCACAAATGTCAATGTTCTCCATTTTAAGGAGTGTTTCAAGTGAGTGCATTTTGAGATTTAGACTTCTAGCATTGAACAGCATGACCCTCAGATTGCATTTGTTTGTACCTGTTATGGTGTTAATTTGGCCTTTGGAACACTGCCTAAAAAAGGCACTATAGGGGTGGCAGGAGCTTTGGCCAGTATCCAGAAGCCCAGAAGTGACAGATGCAGGCCATCTTTGGCAAGGCATCGAGGTCCATCAATCATGTCATCCCAGGAAGACAGATACTGGATTCCCTTATAATGACACCAGAAGCTTAGCCAATTGTTGAAACCAATCATTTTCTGCTTCTATTGAGGTATCATTCTGAGTAATGGTAGGATGTTGCTCAGGACTAGGGTCATACCCGCCTGGGCTACATCATCTGAGAGATTCTCCATGTCTCTTTTCATGTAGTCCAGGGAGGTACATCTCAGGTCATTCACACCCACATGAACAATGACAGAATCATATTTGTACCTGGTGTTGAGGGACCAGAGTGCATGCGTTATGTGGCAGATCCTAGCGCCTGACAGGCAGCTGACTCTTACATTTTCCTTATTCATCCTAGTGAGTGGGACATCAGTGTGCCTCACTATCGAGTCCCCTATGACTAGTGTGTTGGGCATGCTGGTTTTGCCTTAAGGCTTTGGTTGAGTGGCACACTGTTTAGGAGAGTTATGTGTGTCATGATTAGTGCTGTGTTGTGCTGGTCAAGTGCGTTTCTGCCTTGGAGGTCTCTGCTCTTTGGGTAGATTTTTATTGAGATCCTCTGCAAAGGTGGGTGTGTGGTTTGTGTTTTTACGTAAAGGAAGTGCTGGTGTGTGTTCTGGAGGGTATGTGTTCCATGTGGTGTGGCGCAAGTGTTGACCTTCTCCTCTTGACCAGCTATTCCGGTATAGATAGTGTATAATATGTATAGTGTATAATATATATATATATATATATATATATATATATATATATATATATATGTGTGTGTGTGTGTGTGTGTGTGTGTGTGTGTGTATATATATATATATGTATATATGTATATATATATATATATATATATATAGAGAGAGAGATATATATATATATATGTATATATGTATATATATATATATATATATATATATATATATATATATATATATATATATATATATATATATAGATATATATATATATATATATATATATATATATATATATATATATATATATATATATATATATATATATATATATATATATAGATATATATATATATATATATATGGGTCTATATTACAACGTGAAACTAAAATACGTTTGAACATTATAATATCAAACCCTAAAGTTCGAAATTCAAAAATAGCAAAGCCACGGCACATCTATTTTTTTTTTCCCAGGGAAAAAAATCAGTGGGCTGTTTTCAGGGCTTTGCTATTTCCTGCACTGTGGTGCGATCTCGGAGTTGGTATATTTAAGTAGGGGGTGTTGGGAGCACAGCCCCCACTTCAGTTTAAGTTTAAGGTTTAATTTTTTTTTTTGTCACGGAAGAGCGCTATTCTGTGTTTTCAAATGGACCTTTGGATATTCAGTGGCACCTTTCTCAACATATTCTGTGTTTTTGTTATTGTTGGGTTTCAGACTTTAGGGTTCAATATTACAACGTTCAAAGTTATGTTAGTTTGACGTTGTGATATAGACTATATATATATATATATATATATATATATATATATATATATATATATATATATATATATATATAAAATCTGTATATTATATACACACGAGCGTACATACACCACAGACAGACATACACACACATGTGTATATATATATATATATATATATATATATATATATATATATATATATATATATATATATATATATATATATGGGTACCACTACCTTTTCTAAACAGTACTTTATTTGTCATCTGTTTAATTGACACAACTGGGTTGATTAAACAGATATTGGACAAATGTATGAGATCAACAATCCCGATAATCCCCTGGTAGGGGAATATTTGCTTTACCTTGGGATTATGTGAGCTCAGGGATAGAATATATAATTAGCGGAGGTGTGCAGAGTGCTTCCCCTCATAAAAAATTACCTTTCCTTTGCATTTTTCTTTAAATGCTTGCATGTGCCAAGATTAATGTTCGGCATATGGCTAGTAGTGTGTTGGTATGCATATTGTTAATCAATTTATTTCAACATTATGCACGTTTTCATAAATGTTATTTGACCAATATATATATATATATATATATACATATATATATATATATATATATATATATATATATATATATATATATATATATATATATACATATATGTGTATGTGTGTGTGTGTGTGTGTGTGGATACATATATATATATATATATATATATATAGAGGTTTACCTTTAAATAGGCGATTGCACTTTGTCGAACGTCCACTTCTTCGAGTCGTTTTGCGCGAACCGAAACTGTGAAAATTTTGAAATGTCGAAAAACATTCGACGTTCAACATTACCGGCCGTACAACACATCCACACCCATGCTACCATGAGTCAAAAAGGGGCGAGGTTTTGCCGTTCGCACATTTGGAATTCGACTTTGGTGACGATTGCATTTTGGCCTTCGCGCAAGTTGAGTCGCCCATATCAGGATCGGCATTATAAAGGTAAACCATATATATATATATATATATATATATATATATATATATATATATATATATATATTTACGTACATTACGGATGTGGTATTTCAAATCAAATGGCTACAATATTGACACATTAATGTCAACAGCAAGAAGTTGACAGTTGGGTGTGCAGTGCAGACCCACACCAACTAATAATTAAATATACTACCTCCAAGATCACATAATCCTGGGGGAAAGGACATATTCCCCTACTGTGGGGATTGTTGATCTCTCACAACTGTCAACTAATGTATGTTGGCCAAAAAGATGCCACCTTTTGAGCATTTCATGCAAAACAACAGCACTTATGCATCTGGAACAGAGAAGACTGACCAAGACTATCAGAGGAGAGGAAGACCTGCAATGCCACACTTGGGGTCAGCTGTAGGATGGACTGACCCGATTAAGGAAATCTTCTTAGCAAAAAAATAAGTCAAACAAGAAGCTCACACTCTAGAGTAGGCAAAACTCTTCTGTTGCAGGCTTGGCTGCACAACCTCTTCACCACCTGGTAGTGCGGCTAATCGATTAGTACCCGGAGATATTTTTGATGCTATAAGCTGTGATTTTTTTGGGGGAACTCACAGCTTGGTACTTCAGAAAGTGCTTTTTAATCTCAATCTTTTCACTGCAGATGCTGGTGCCAAGTCAGTGACACTCCAACCTGCACCTAGTTCTACATATGGCACGAAGATGAAAGGTGTGGAACCCTGTTGTCTTTCTCTCAGTTAGTGGTTGTACTAACTGAACTAAATTGTACATAATTTCTTCTTTTGTATTATGTTATTCATGTTCTACATTTGTACTAAGTGATTCTTATTAAGTACTTCTGGTACTCTTTTTAAAGTTATCCATACTGTATGCAATTTTATTTCCCTTTTAAATGTTCTTTATTCTATCTTATGTTTTTAATGGCTAATTTCTGCTATCCTTGTCTTGCCTATATAGGCTCATAGGTTAATAGGTATATACTATGCTAACGACTACAGGGTCCTTTCATAAGTTTAGGCAAGCATCCCAATAGCATATCATATGTTTATGTGCCTTAAAGCTTATTTTAAGTGATATATGCTATATTGAACAACATTTAAACGGCTGCTTTTGTTTGTTAGAGACAGGTGCTAGACCTGAGGTGTATTTCTGATTTCCCATCCACTGGTCCCATGGATCAGAAACCTATTAAAGATAAGGGGACTTTTTTGAGACACATACATGCCCCTCCAATGTGTCCTATTTATTTCTCAGGCAAAGTTTAAATTCCTACATTGAGTAATGCTGATGCCATTCATTTTGCGGATATGCAAAAGGTCCATCAGGGTGGGATCCAAGGATGCCTTGTATGCCATGCATAGATTGCCTGTCAACAGTCTGTAGGAAACAGAGTACAGAGATAGGGCTTTGAGGTGATGTGCATAGGACACTCTGTTTACACTCTGTATTCTTTTAGTGAGGAACCTCTGTGGAAGCTGCAGTTGTTGCATGTGACTGTTCAGGTATATACCGAAGGGGGCATTGTACCCAATGATGGGTCTGACGTATACCGAAGGGGGCATTGTACCCAATGATGGGTCTGATGAGGGCCAATATAGTGGAACAATGGCATCCTTGCACCTACATGCTGTTCTGTTGCTTACAGGTTGGGCAACAATGAATGATTTCCTTACTACCTTAGACACATGTTGGTCAAAAGCCAGGTTACTATCTACATACATGCCCAGGTCCCTGACTACTGGTTGTCCTCTTAGGGATGTGCTATTGATGCGGTAATTTCCTCAGATGGCCGACTTCTCAAAGTGTACTATTATACATGGCCTGGTACTCGGTTTTAAGCTGTGGCACCAGTCATTTGTCTGTGTTAGTCCTTCCTATATGATGTTAGTGTCTTGGGGGGATTCTATGACTGCTCTTAGTTTGCAGTCATCTGCAGACTTGGTCACCCAGACACCCTTGAGACTGGCCTTAACTTCTGAGAAGTTAATTCCCAAAAAGGAGCTCACCCACAATTCTGTTTACGTTTTATCACTCGAGCTGTGACTGAAAAGGGTCAGAAGACCAGTTCACGTACCCAGTTATCAAACTGTAAACAAACAACTTTATTTATTTATTTATTTTACATTTGTTGACTGGGCTAGTCTAACTGGATACATATCCATTTTCAGTAGAGGCCTGGGAAGAAAAGCTCCAAACTTTAAACTAAATGTACAAAAAAAAGGGCAATAAGACAGCTTAAACTAAAACATATAAATTATACTAATACAGTAATGCTATGGGCTATCATAGTAAAAAAAAAACATATAAATAAATAAATAAAGGCACTAAAACCAAATATGTTTATTAATATACTTTAACAAGGATTCCAACGACCATGCAATGAATCCCGCTTACCAAACCTACTGCATTCCAGATGTACAGATGAACACTCATAATGTTCTATAGGAAATATTATAGAAATATAATCCCACGTTAATCCTGACTCTGCAATGGTAATAAATGTGCCTTGAATAACAAAATGGGGTTTGGTATAACAGTTATGGTGTTTACCTAACAGACACATGGTACTGGCTTTGATTCTCACCTGTAAAGAGAAAGTGACTAAGCTTAACAATATCCCGCAGGCAGATCGCATGATACTTACCTATGGACCTGCAAACCTATAAAAGCTAACTAGAAACAACAAATTCAACTAAAAATGTAAGTTAACAGGAATAACATTATTTCAAAATAAGTACTATAAAAAGTTGGCTTGGTGGCACAGAGTCAGGGCATCTGTCTGTGCTGCTAGTGACCCAATATTGGGATTAATCTCAGACTACTCATGGCCTTGCTTGGGGAGATAGAATGAAGTAAGTACTGACCAGCTGTCTTACACTGCATGTTGGATTTGGAGAGAACTGCAGTCTGTACAACCTCTGGTGGATGCTAGAAGCCTTGCAGTTTAACATTTCAGCAAGTGGCAATGACAGACATGTTGGGGTCATTGCAAGTTGCTCCTCTAGGGTAGAACCTGTGTCCAGTCTCTCTCTCTCTTGCTGGATGATGGTTCCTCATTCCCTGGCTGTGGAATTTAAAAGTGGCCAGCTCTCTGAGAAGTTATGGAATGCAACTGTTGGTCATATCTGGGATTGTCCAGTAAAGAGCTATGGGGGTACATGGAGGGTGAGAGGAGTGGGTATTTAGGGACATACCCTGATAGTCATGGGCAGGTTGGGGGTAAAGAAAAAAATTAACAAATGAATCAGGGATGCACATGAAGATAACATTTGCAATACCAGAAAATATGAGAATATTATCTCATTAATGCATGTTTTAACAATTAGCCATTTTAATAGTTATTCAGTATGTTATATGTTAGAGTACTTGTAATGCATTGAGAGCAATGATTACAATTGGAAACTGGCAAAAATACTTTTGTTATGTATTTGACACTGTAAGAATGTACAACAACCTTGTAGGGCATAGAGTACCACAGCTAGACTCCAAAAATCACAAAAAAGATAAACTTATTGAGGACATCCATAGCACAAGACCCAGTCTTACCAGAATGCTTAAGTGCCCTTAACAGGACATGTAAATGTTCTAAGGATTGAATCTTGTGCTAGAATTAATAGTGGACAATATCTATCAGAATAGAACAGTGGCAGAAGCTAAAACAGCTTTTAAAAGATCTTAGATAATTAGCTGCGCCACACTTATAGACAGAAAATGCATAGAATGAAGTATCTAACAGCTTTTAAAGCTGTTAGTTCTACAGAAGAGGTTTGTTTTTGCTTGTTGTCTGTCTCACTAAGTGCTTTTACCATGTTTCAAAGGCTTTGAAAGCCGTCAAAACTCTCTGTGGGCCTACACATTTTTTCTGTAACTAGTCAGTAAAGATAAAGATTGAAGCACTGTAAAGAACTATGACTGGGTCTCTGATCACAATCAGCTTTATGACTTCTCAACATGGATGCCAACACTCATCCACTTGAGTGTCAGCCCTGAGGTAAATTTTTTGGCTTCCATGTCTGAAACACATGCTAAGCTGGTTATGATCAGAGACCTGAGTATAATCCCCCATATAATGCATTTTTCAAGGGCGTTATGGAGTATGTCATTTTCATGCAGACAGCATCCACATGGACCTGTAATGGCAGAACATGAGAACTTTGAATGCTGTGACACACTTCACGTTGTCATACATACAATCTGAAAGAATGAAGTGTCTAACAGACTCTCTTAACCTTTTAGTTGTTGATAGATTAAAATGTCTGACAGCTTTTAAAGCTGCTGGTTGGTGACAGGTGGCCGCTGTCTGTGACAGTAATAAGAGCATTACAGCTTTAAAAGCTGCAGACTTCTTTATACTCCTATTTGTTTTTTGTATGTGATAATATATCTAGACATCTAATGTTGCATATAATACAAACATTTATGATTATGGTTCTCAAATCATAAACAATATGTTGTATGTTTTCAATAGGGATTTCAAGATTCACTGCAAAAGCTTTCCTGTTAAGGTGAATGTCTTGATATGCATACCTCTAGTACATAATATTGAGGATTATGAGAGGCTTGTCAATACAATCTGTATTATTATTTGTTCGAGACATGGCGGCCAAGAAAATCACCTCCAGAGTGAAGCTCGAGAGGTGAATCTTGGCTTCCATGTTGAGAAACCATAATATTAGGTTAGCAATTGGTGAAGCACTCAGAATTTTTTCTAGTGCTTGCAGCTGTATCAGCCCCATATACTACAAGTAACAGTTGTTGTTGTTGTTGTTGTGTCTTTTGGCTTTTCCCGGTTAGGGACCGCCACAGCGAACTCCGGGCAGTAGATTTTTACGTGCTGGCTTGCTGAGCCTAACGCACAACCTTCAACGAAGGAACGCCCATTCACACATGTCGCCACACAGAAGATGCTCTAACTGAGAATCGAATGGACAACGTCTAACTGTGAGGCGACAACGCTACCGCAGCACCATACTACAAGTAACAGTAAAAATGGAAAAAAAATGTTAAATGTTTTACCGTTTTTTTGAAGCCATAAAACACTTAGCAAATACTTTCAGAAAGGTAGTGTAATGCACTCCTTTATGTCACCTTTCATGCCTCTCAGCTGTCAGGATTTTCACAGAATGTGAAGATTTATGCCTCATATGTTGGGTGTGTTCCTTATAAAGTCTTTGGTTTTCTGATAAATTACTGACAACTGAAGACACTAAATGATGACATACATTTGAGTTTCAGACTTTGTATCCTTCAGAAAATCAGATGAACACACATCTGGTTATTCTAGTTACTTTTTAAGTTTAAAACAAGACATCACGGACATATTGCTGATAGACACTGGGCAGAAACAAATTTTTTGTTCTGCCAGTGTAATTTACACTTGCAGATTTTAATGCCTACCCTGGTGTCCCATCCTTAACAACTTTATTAGGTGGTGCTTAACCTTTATTAAGATTGGATCTTGCACCACTCTAGCACTTAACTGATTTGTCTTTTTCCAAATATCAGAGTGTAATCAGTGCACACCATGCACTACAAACTTGTTATATTTGAAGAGTTACTATACGCCTCTGTGTTTAACAACTTAAGCTAGGCAATATTCAAAAGAATAACAGTGGATGCCATAGGTAAGTTGTTGATCCTTTAGAAGATCCAGTAGGTATGTGTGTGTGTGTGCGTGTCTATGGTCATATTTGTGTGCATGTGTGCATGTGTGTACCCATTCTGTCTAGGATTAGTCTCTCTGCCTTCTGATCACCAAGTGCTATGACTGGCTCTGGCTTCACCATGACCATGAAATGAATAATTGGATACGGACAAATGAAAAGCTGAATGAACAAACAATAGTGCAAACACAATTTGACACCTAGACATATTAGATATTTTGCAGTTAATATTCATCTCATTAAACCTGAATCGTTATGATTTCTTGCACAAATATAGTTTGCTGAAAAATGTATTTATTTACTTATTTAACATAAGTAGACTGGAGTGAAGGGCCCATTTTCAGCTAAGCTATAGTTACATAAAAGCAGCACTATTTGCCGTAAACATGGAAAAATGTTAATAATGTTGAACTTATAGGGGAGAAGACAGCTGTACTTCACAATACACTGTAATAACAGGATAATTATTTAGTCAAGCAGTTGTAAAACAAGGCTGCAAGAGAGGGAGGGTGGCAGAGATTTCATACCTTAGACCCCCAGTAGGACAACATTTTATTAAAGCATTGTAAGGAGCAACTTGATAGAGGAAGGGTGAAAGGATTGGAGTCAGAGGAGCATAGACAGTAACTGAATATTTTTATAGTAAGTGAATATTTTATTTGCAAGAATGGAGCCTTAAGAAGGAAAGTGGGTCAGATAAAGTACTTTATAAATTAGTAAGGAAGCAAGCTGTCTGGGTAAATGATAAAGCATTAGCTGCTGATATGGTTGTGGAATGATTCTCAAAATGAGTTGAATTAATCATAATGCTGTAGATCTTGTCTTGTGTGTGAAGCTTATTGTAGTTAATTGGATATGCCCTCATCACCTGCATTCTGAATGATATAGGTTGCTACATAGAAACAAGAACTGTGTAGTTTCCTAACCTAGAGGCTGTTACTGTGCATACTGGCACACAGATGAGGGGTGAAGTCAGACCCATAGGCCATACAGATGAAGACATCTTCCCTTTGCAGGAGGTAGATGCTGGAATACACGTAGGTATGGATATAAATTCTTCCATGACACATGGTTGATAGATAGCCCTATGTGGTCAGGCTTCACTTGTTGCAGTTAGGGGCCCCCTGTATCAAGACCTAATGAATTTAAAACTTACGAGGGGCTGATGGTCATCAAATATGTATGGAAAAGTTACTAACTAGAAAACAAATTATGGCAAGTAGTGAGACTGCTCTTAAGTTTAACAAACACATAATCCTAAAATAAAGCAGACATAAACATTTGAAATTCAGAAATGATTGAAAAACACCGTCAAGTGGAAAGATAACATATCCTTTCTGTTGAATCTGTGGTAGCTTTTTAAACATGAAAAATATCATGTCTTTCATCTGTTAACTTTAAGTGGTACTTCTAAAAATGTAAATAAAAAGGATTTTTCTTAAGGTAAGTTCCAAGTGCTCAATTTATACATGAGGTATATTTCGAAGATATCCACTTAACCAAATCATCAGTGTAAACCAATACAGCTGTGTTGTGAAATGCTACCCTGAACAACTTCCTGAGTAGTATGAAGTGCAATATTTATTTTTTTTACTTAATTTATTTTACATTTATTTACTGGGAAAGTCCAAATGGACAAAATGTCCTTTTTCAGTGGAGGCCTATGAAGAAAAGCTCGACATTTATAAATAACCATAAGATACCTATACAGCGTGCAGATACAAATATTGATTCAATCTCAGATGCAAGTACGAAATGAAAATACTCGTTATACATTTCACTGATACAGAGCTATTGATTAACATATGATTGAGAAAGGAGAGAAACATATTTTTATGTTCTCAGTGTTAGAAGTTATGCCCCCTAGTGTTAGGAGAGGGGATTTGACCAATGCTACAGAACAGGCAGAGTTGAGATGGATATTCAGACTGAGAGCACATTAAGACTTGGGGTTGAATGATTATGTTTCTCTACAACCAGCCTTAAAATCCAGAAGGCTGAAGAAATAAGTTTAAAAAGTTTTAAATAATGTTGTAGAATTTTATTGCATTGTATGTTTTCTGTGATGTAAAGAGGTATGTTTGTAAAAATAGTTGTATTTGTACTAGTATCAAGTAATTAGTTACTTAGCAACCATCCTTGGAACAGCTAGTCGATACCCCCACAACAGGTGATAATATCTTGGACTTGGTATTAACCAACATGAGTAACCACTGCAGCATCCCTATAGTATCATTCTCCCTGGTATGATCCGAACATAAAGCGGTCACTTTCGAAGTCACCATCTCCCCCAACCCCCGTCTACTTAGGATCAGACATAAAAACTTCTCCAAAGCTGATTACGGTCTCCTGAGGGATGGTATAAACAGCTTCACAGCCCCCTCCCCCTCTGTAGGAACTGGCACCAATATCTAAAACGACATCAAAGTACTATACGAGCATTTATATAGATGCATGGAATCAGGAATATTCGACAGGACTAAATCATCCTCAGCAAGGAAGAGTAAACCTGTCTGGTGGACATCTGCAATAAATAAACTCTTAACAAAAGGAAAAAAATACTGTCCAGGACCAAGAAGGAGCAGGTGCCCAATTGGAAGCAATGTCTCCTTAACCTGAACAAGCAAATAAGAGCACTAGTGAAACCCTCCAAAGCAAATTTAAGAGTCCAAATTGGCTACATCTACTAGAGACAATCACAAGGCCATCTTCACATATGTCTGCAACCTCAAAGAAAGCACCAGATTTGTTCAGAAGTGGTGGTCAAGGACACCACATATACAAATGCCGTAGATATAGCAAACCTGCTGGCTGACAGAGTCAGCAAAAACTTCACCCCTCTGTCCCCACATCAGTAAATCAGTACATTCCCATAACCTGCCCCCTTCCCCTTATATTTATGGAACGGGTCATCACTGCTCTTTCAAAGGCAGAAAATACAGCCTCCATGGGACCTGATAACATCCCAGACTGCATCCTGCATGAACTCTGGCAGGAACTTGTAGCACCATTAGGCTATTCAACCAAAGCCTGAGTACTGGCTTCATCCCAGTTGAGTGGAGGACAGCCACTGTCATCCCTTTACACAAAGGTCCACCGATCCAGGAAATTATACACCCATCAGTCTAAATAGCCTGATCTGCAAGGCCATGGAACAGATTATCATGGACCTCATTAACAAGGACATTGTCAACCTCCAAACACTCAAACCCAACCAGGTAGGCTTTGTTAAGGGGAGGTCATGTCTGCAAAATTTGGTCGACTTCTTTGAGACAGCCACCAAAGCCATGGATGAGGGGAAGATGGTGCACACTGCCTACCTTGACCTGGCCAAAGTCTTTGACACTGTTCCCCAATCGGGCATAATAAACTCGCTCAACTAGGCATTGATCCATATGTTACCAGATGAGTAGCAAACTGGCTCACTGATAGAACCCACCTAGTCAAAATAGGGGAAGCCACCTCAAACAGTAGACTTGTAACAAGCAACGTACTCCAGGGTTCGGTCTTGGGGCCACTGTTATTTGGGATATAGTTTTCTGAGGTGCAGGCCAAAACCAGTGGGCTATGGGTGACCAGGTTTGCACATGACTGCAAGCTGGGTGCTGTCTTCAATTCTACAATTTGTGATGTGGACATCCTCCTAGAGGGTCTCACTCAGACAAATACCTGGTGCCAGAAACATGGCCTCAAGCTGAGTACTAAAAAATGCATCATCATCCCCTTTGGGGAGAGTGATGCTACCACAAATTATCACATTAATAACAATGTCCTAAGCACGTAATCAGTTGTGAGTGATTTGGGCACCCAGGGTGATGGCAACCTGACTTTTGACCATGTTGCTTCCGTTGTACTGAAAACCTTCTACATGGCCCACCTCATAAGTAAGGGTATCTCATCCAGGGACAAGGAGGTCATAACATCCCTGTATTTTTCCCTTATAAGGTCCATTATTGAGTACAACACTGCATTCAGCATGTACCTCGGAAAGCACTTGCAGCAGCTGGAGAGACCACAGAGGTTCCTCACCAGGAGAATTCAGGGCCTCAAAACATCTACCATACACCGGCTAAAAGCCCTATCCCTCTACTCAGCTTCATACAGACTCCTCAGAGGTGATCTGTGTCTGGCATACAAGGCAATCATGGACCCCACCTTGATGGGACTGCTACATATCTGCAAGTCAAGCTCCACTTGAGTAACCGGCATGTGCTGCCTCAACCTGGTCTGTGACATCAACAGGACTTGTTGGCAGGGCAGATTTGAGTCCCAGAGACTCCCCTGTCTATGGAATAGACTCCCTCTCCATGTCAATCAGAGTACCTCTTTACTCCTTTTTAAGCGCAACCTGGATTACTGGATGGGAAACAGAAAATGTACCCCTGGGATTCCACCCGTGTCCTTCCTGGACAGGGACATCAGGTGCTAACTTGTCTAAACATGGGATAAACTGTTGGCTAGGCTTATAAGGGCCTCAAGGCCAATAGCCTAGTAACCTCCTATACTCCTATAATCCTATAATTCTATGTGTGTCTATTGGTTGGGGTTGCCCAGGGGAATAGTATCTTTGTATTTAGTTCATGGTGTTTTAGTTGTTGAGTATGATCTTAAAAAGCAAAAGTAGTTTTGTGAAAGTGCTCATCATTTTTTATTAAAGTCTTGGCTTGTTTTATCCACTCGCTGTGTTTCTGCTGTGGATTTTCTTGATTTTTCCATTGAATTTTAGAACCGAGCAGTTCATTGCAGAAGAGTTACTTTTTCTTTTTAGCTGCAAATTACTGGAACCAATAAGTGCAGAATGGCTAAGTTTAAGTTGCAAGAGTCTAGTTAAGAGTTTAGAATGACAGACAGTGTCAAAAGCTTTGGATAGATCAAGAAAGATGGAGGAAACTAAATTGCCTTCATTGCAATGGTGGTTAATAATGTTAGTAAAGTTAACAAGGGCAGTGGTAGTGCTATGATTAGGCCGGAAACCATGGTGAGTGTCAGATAGAAGACTGTTGATTATTAGACAGTTCAATATTTGTGAATGGATGCACCTCTCAAGTATTCATGATAATTGTGATAGTATAGCTACTGGCCAGTGATTTGATAATGTTGTCGAGTTGCCGCCTTTATTTAGTGGGATGATATATGATACTTTCCAAATTTTAGAGACTTGTTTTGAGATGGATCATTTTATTAATATGGATACTGGATAGGATATTGCTTCTGCAACAGTTTTTAGATATTCAGCAGATAGATAGTCAGCAGCAAGTGTAGAAGGTTTAAGCCTTTTGAGATATTTAACTATGGTGTTTATTGGGACAGGTTGGAAAGAGGAGTTAGTGGGATCTAGTGTAGGTACTATGTGAGTCTGGTTAGGGGAAGAACAATTATTGTTTGTGAGGGCTAGTATGGATTCAGTGAAGTATCTGTTAAATTGTGAGGTTATGTTGTCTTTAGTATCAGTGATTGTTGGGATTGCCTTGTCTGCCTGCCTTTTTTTAATTTTTTGGGTATATAAATGGAATTCAAAAAACCATATTTATATTTATTGAAAATGAAAAAAATTACATTTGTGGGGTCACTCTTGTGCCACACACTTCACAACAATTATATATACCAACTACCAAACTAGTGCTAGTGAAGGAAAAAAGGGCAATTTTCAATCTTCACTATGCGATCTCACTATACATTACTAGCTCGCTTTTGGTTTATTTTCATGTAAATACCTTTCAGTGAATTCAGTTTTCAATTATTCAATATAGATCCATATTTTTTTTAATGGCAAACCAGCATTTTTGTGGGTCTTTTTGATTTTTTGATTGGATACTGCTATAGAGATTTATTTTTCCCTGTCTAATGTTTTCTTAGCTTTATTTTGTAATTCTAGATATGTTTGTTTGTTAGTTGTAGTTTTGTCATTGACCAATTTTTCCCAGGCCTTATCTCTAGTTTTTAACAGAGTTCTTGTTTATTTGGTTATAAAGGAGCATAATTGGATTTTATCCTTATTGTTCACAAGTTGTTTCGGATGTTGAGGAAGGTTGAGTTTAAGTAGTCACCTGCAGTATCTAAAGGGAGATTTTTGAGTGGTGCCCAGTTGCATTTTTTAAACTAGTTATGAAGACTTGGGGGATATTTTTACTTATCTCGGATTTGGTGGTAGTTGATAAGTTTATGTTGATTTATTTGTTGGCTGAGAATGTAAGTTGGAATTTGGTCACTGAGTCTGTGTGGGAGACAGCCATACTGTAGGGATAAATTTGACCTGTTTGTAAGGATCCAGTCTAGGATTGAATGTTTATTTGATGTTTTGTCAACTCTAGTACAAATTTGGATTGTTTGTCAGAAACCGTGTAGGTTAATGTGGTCAGAGGGATTTTGGGAGTTGCAGGAGAGCCAGTCCACATTAAAACCACCTATTATAATTGTTTCCTGAGGGAGGCATGTTGCTGTCCAATTTAGGATGTGTTCTAGAGTAGTCAGATTGTACCCAGGTGGGATGTCAGCTCACACTATGTTCTGATGTTTCTTTGGATAAATTGTTAGTTTAGTAAACTGTACTTCGGTGTTGTTAAAGTTTGGGATGGTTAGGTTTAGAGTTTCTAAATTGAGATTGTAATAGACCAAGAACATAGCCTTCTTTAAGGCCTGTGCTGATCTGCTGTGAGGCAAAAAGAATTTCCTAGTCTTGTTGTTCTTCTTTTGGCTTTTCCCGGTCAGGGGTCACCAGAGCAGAACTCCGGTCCGCTAATGATTGGCAGTAGATTTTTACAGTGCCGAGGTGCCAGCCCGATGCGAACCTTCAATGCCCATTCACGCATATCTTTCAAATGCCATTTGACCGCTGGGAGGACATGAAGACTCCACACAGAAGGCGCTTCAGCTGAGAATCAAACAGGAGAACCTCTTGCTGTGAGGAGACAACACTACCGCTGCACCACCCTGACTTAGTCTAATCCTTAAAAATGGTTAAGATAACCAAACATTTTTTAAAACAGAATGACAGTTGTACAGAAAAAAAGCCATAGTGAGATCAATAAAATGTATCAGTAAGTATACTTGGACTCATATTAGTTAGCATATAATTAGTGAGACAAAATGACATTTGCAATGATGTGTCTTTTCCAGAAACCAAATTGTTGACGACTGAGAAAATCAAATATACTGCAGTGCAAAGTAAACTGAGATTAATTGCTGCTTAAAGAATTTTTGATAATGAAGGTAGAGATAAGGTAATAGCAGAGTAGAAAAGGGTGTCTTTCTTGAGGAGTGTTACAATTCTGGATAACGTCCAAAAGTGAGTTAAAAATGTTACAGGAAATTAATAAATAATAAAGTGACTACATACAGAAGTTTAGCAATATAAGTACATGCAATACGCCTTAATAAATTTAAGACGTTCAGTATGTGAGAAGCTTTCTAAACCAATTGTTTATTTTTTAATAGATAATCCATGAAAGAAAAGAGTTTAAATCCCTGAGATATACTTCAAGATAGAGAGTAATATCGTTATAGTTTGAGCTTATGGAATGAGTTGAAAGTTTAAAATGCTGAGCAAATAGTTTAGCAAGATTGGAAGGATAAAAATCTGACCATTATGTTATATTTTAGACAGAAGAGATACTGCATTTATTCCAGAAAAATTAATGCAATATTTCTGTGAACCTTTAGGGATATGTAGGAATTTTGCCTGGTGTGTTTCAAGGCAAATTGCTTCAGCTTGATAATTTTTTATATAGTTTTTGAGAATAATAAACTTAGTTCAGCTTGAGAATGAATTAAGTACTTTAAAGGATTTTCAGTTATTATTTTTATTGTGATTGTGCCAGTTAAAGCCATAGATTTACACACACACACACACACACACACACACACACACACACACACACACACACACACACACACACACACACACACACACACATCTTAACCATGGATGTCCAATAAAACCACATATCTAGTACAGAGTGTTATAATTAAAATATGAATACCTTATTTACATCTAGAAAACATATATATCCTTGATTATATCATGTTAGGGAAAGAAAGCAAACCAAGCCAGATCTATAGCTCCATAAATTATATGAGAATAACAATTCCCACAACCTTCAATGTAAAATGGTACTCAAATGGTATTCAATGTACATGGTCTAATGATCAAGATCCCTAGAGCAGTTTGGAGGGACAGGTTTATCTTGCAGAGGGTACCACTGTTGTAGAACAGATTTCCCATCCACATAAAACAAAGTTCATATCTACCCATATGCAAGCACAACTTGAATCTATGGCTAGAAACCAAAAATTTACTCCAAGACTGTCTGCTATATTGCAGAGACAGCTTCTGAGCACTTTACCCCATTCATGGGTCCCCTGAAGTTATCTATGGTATAATCCAATACATTCTCATTAGGGTACTACATAATTATTGACCATGGGATGAGTAAGGAAAATGTATAACTGAATGGAATAAGCTATTTCAAGAATAAAAAGAGAAATTGGCTTAGCTTAAAATGGACCACAAGGGCAGCTAGCTTAGTACTTACCTATGAACCTATAAAGCAAGTCTCCATAAACTACAATGGCAAAATTCAGTATACTTAAAAAATAAAACAAAAAAATGCATAAAAATAATGTACCCTAAGTTAACCACAGAAGTGGAAGCATCACAAATAGGTAATCAATATGCAGCATAATACACCCTAATAAATATCATCTCTGCTGGTTATATACAAAGGTTGAAAAAGTTAAACTACAGAACACCAGCTCATAAAAAAACTCCCTAAAAACAAAACTCAAAACACGGAATGCTAACATTAATCCATATAATGCAATTCTAAAAGCAAAGAAATATAACACAGATTGTACAAAAAGAATGGAGTAAATTTTTGGTTTCTAGCCATAGATTCAAGCTCAGTTGGGAGAGCGTTAGACTGAAGATCTAAAGGTCCCTGGTTCAATCCCGGGTTTTTTTTTTCTTTTTTGGGTTGGGAGGGTGGCCTAATGGTTAAGGTGTTTGCATTATAAACACAAGGTGCAGGGTTTGAGTCTCACAAGGGATAACTGGCTAGGCTTAAAATGGCTCCCAAGGGCAATTAGCTTAGTACTAACCTATGAACCTATGAACCTATGAAACCAGCCTTTCAGAAAAGGGAAATCAGCAGTAAGAATTCATAAAGAAAAAAATCAAATAAAATACAAGAAAATAAAAAAAAACCTCTACTAATTAAATATAAGCCACAGCAATACAAGTTAAATTTCAATGAAAAGTCATTAAAACAAAGTAAAGGACATATACAGATAAAGAAATTAGCTTCATATATGTACATTTATAACCATTTATAAGGCAGCTGCGCCATTCAAGCTCTTCAAGAGACTAAAGGTAAACCTCAACTGATAACAGAAAATAAGAAAATGAAATGAAGATAGACGCTATAGTAATCTGCCTGATATCGCTATATTTCCTTTTCTCCTTCACAAAAACCAAGCTGCTACACTAATGCCTCTGTATGCTAAAAAAGGGATTACTATAATACATACACATAAATGGAAAAAAGTATAGTAAATTAAAGCCAAAGAGAAATAGCTTGAACATATATGGGAGAGCCATGGTGAAATAAATGAAATAGCTGGTCCTTGGGTATACTGAGCTTGTTTCTTAACTCGTGACTTTCCCAGGCATGAAACTTGTTCCTTCAACCCATATTACCAAATATTTTACTTATTAGTCCTCAAGAGTGTGGAGCACACCCCAACCTTACAAGGTTACTCATTCATAGACTCCAAACGGAGGGCTACAAAGTCAAAGGAGGTGGAGTTTCAATATTTATCAAAGACATAAACACCTCTAGGCTGATCAAATGGTATGATGCACAGGAGACACAACTTTACAAATCATAGCTAGCTACAGACCCCCAAGCATGACTCAAGATACCTACTCCACCTATCTGGACTTACTTGAGTCCATCAAGATTCAACCATCTACCCTGATCCTGGGTGACTTTAATAACCCAGCCATAGAGTGGAAGACCTATTCTAGCCCAAGCCTGAACATCCAGAGATTCCTCAACTTGTCAAAGCCAATGCATTTGTTTAGCTAGTCAACACCCTTATGAGAGGTGAAAATATCCTGGACCTAGTACTAATCAACATGAGTAGCCACTGTAGCACCCCTACAGTGTTATCCTTCTTGGTAAGATCCGACCATAAAGTGATCACTTTTGAAATAACCATCTTCCCTGACTGCCTCTTGTCAGGGTCAAATAAAAAACCTTTTTCAAAGCTGACTACAATCTTCTGACAGCAGGTATAAGCATCTTTTCAGCCACCATCCCTTCAGTTGGAACTAACAATGATGTTCAAGCCTACACCAAAAAAACACATGACCACCTACATAGCTGTATGGACTCAGCAATACCTGACAGGACCAAATCATCTTCCTCAAGGAAGAGTAAACCTGTCTGGTGGATAGCAGCAATAAACAAACTCTATAATAAAAGGAAAAAAGTTCTATCCAGGACCATGGAGGAGCAGGTGCCAAGTGGAAAGCAATCTCTCCGTTGTCTGAACAAGTAAATAAGGTCACTAGTGAAATCCTCTAAGGTTAACTTTGAGTCCAAATTGGCCACATCCACTAAGGACAATCACAAAGCCTTCTTCACATACGTCCAGAATCTGAAAGGTAACACCCAAATCTGCTCTGAACTGGTGGTCAATAACACCACATACACAAATGCCATAGATATAGCCAACCTGCTGGCAGACAGGTTCAGTGAAAACTCCCCTGTCCCCAATCAGTAAACCAGGACATCCCCAGCACCTGCCCCCCTCCCCTCATCACCAAGGAGCAGGTGTTTACTATCCTCTCAAAGGCAAAAAATACAGTTTTTATGGGACCTGACAACATCTCTGGCTGTATCCTACATGAATGAGGCATGAGCTCTCAGCTCCATTAGGCACACTATTCAACCAAATCCTGAGCATCGGCTTCATCCCAGCCAAATGGAGGATAGCCACTGTGATCCCTCTGCACAAAGGTGGAGCATCCACTGACCCAGGCAGTAATAGGTCCATCAGCTTAACTAGCCTGATCTGCAAGGCCATGGAATGCATTACCATAGGTTCATAGGTAGGTACTAGGCTATTGGCCCTAAGGCCTATACAAGCCTAGCCAAAAAAGGTATCCTGGCTTTCGCCACCCAAAAAAATTATTTTCCTGTTCCCCTGTCAAGCAGAACCACAGAAGTGATCCCCAGAGTGAATTTCCTATTACCCATCCAATCATCAAGATTTTTCTTGAATAGTGTTAATGAGGAGCTCTGTTTGACTAAGATAGGTAGTCTGTTCCAGAGTATGGGAAGTCTCTGGGACAGGAATTTATCCCTCCAGCATGTTATGTTTATTGTGGTGACAAGGTTTAGGTCCCTAGAGTGTGTAGCTCAGTGGGATTGGGATTTCTTTAAGTGGAGAATGTCCAACAGCTCTGGGTTTGACATAGCTTTGTATGTTAGGCAGAGATCACCTCTGAGTAGGCGATATGCGATGTTGTAAAGCTGGAGTTTTTTGAGACGGTCTGCGTAAGGCATCTGTTTGAGGCCAGTAATCCTCTTTGTGAGGTATTTTTGCGGCCTTTCCAGTTGTTGTAGATGTCTTGTGAGGTACATACCAAAGGGGGCGTTGTACTCTATAATGGGTCTAATGAGTGATGAGTAGAGGGGAACAATGACCTCTTTTTTTCTGGATGAGAAACCTTTTGTGATGAGGTGTGCCACGTAGAAGGATTTCCTGACCACTGTGGCGATGGGATTATCAAAGGAGAGACTACTGTCCACCCGTGTCCCAAGGTCTCTTATCACACTTTCGGTGTTAAGTAGACTACCACCTATGTGGTAGTTCATGGGTACAGAGTTTTTACCAAATGGGATGACAATGCACTTTTTGGCATTGAGCTTGAGGCCATGTCTTTGACACCAGGCATTTGTCTCAGTGAGGCCCTTTTGTAGGATGTCCACATCATTAGGAGTTTCAATTATGGCTCCTAGTTTGCAATCATCTGCGAATTTAGTTAGCCAAAGACCTTCTGTGTTAGCATGTACTTCAGAGAAGTAGATACCAAACAGGAGAGGACCCAGGACTGAACCCTGTGGTACTCCACTTGTCACTGGTCTGAAGTCTGATTTGGAGTCCGCTACTTTCACGGTGTGGGTTCTGTCAGTAAGCCAGTTGGCAACCCATCTTGTGACATAGGGATTTATACCTAGTTTAGTGAGTTTATCTATAATTCCAGAGTGGGGGATGGTGTCAAATGACTTGGTGAGATCTAGATAGGCTGTGTGAACCACCTTACCCTCATCTATGGCTTTGGTGACCACTTCAAAGAAGTCTAATCAGGTTTAGGAGACATGATCTACCTTTTACAAACGCAAACTGTGTGGGGTCCAGAGTTTGGAGATATCCAATGTCTTTGTTTATGAGTTCCATGATGATATGTTCCATGGCCTTGTAGATGAGGCTCGTCAGGCTAATGGGGCAGTAGTTCCCGGGGTCTGTTGTGGCCCCCCCCTTTGTGGAGTGGGATAACTGTCGCAGTGCGCCATTCAATGGGCACAAAGCCTAAGGTGAGGCTATGATTGAACATGGCACTTAGGTGTGTTGCCAGTTCATTCTGTAGTTCATGTAGAAGGCAGCCTGGGATGTTGTCAGGTCCCATGGATGCTGTGTTCTTGGCTTTGGAGAGTGAAGTTTTTACCTGTGCAGACGTGATTACAGGAACTTTGCATTCTTCCGGTATAAAGATGGGCCCTTTAGGGGGTGAGAGGGGGTAAAGTTAGCACTGAACCTATCTGCCAGGATGTTGGCAATATCAGTTGGTTATGTATATTTAGTGTCATTGTGCTGTAACTCAGAACAGATCTGAGTGTTGCCATTGAAATTTTTGACATAGCTATGGAATGCTTTATGGTTGTCTTTAGAATCAGTGGCAATTTTGTTTTCATGACTAGCTTTGGACAATTTTATGAGGGATCTCAGCTACTTACTGAGGCTGACCAGGGAGTTCCTCCAATCGTGGGATTTTACTCTTTTTTTGCAACAGTTTCTTTCTTCTGTTATAGTTTGTTTATGGCAGACCACCAGATTGGCTTCCTTTTTTTGGAGGATAGCATCTTGGTTCTGTTAGGGATAGCATGAACACTCAGTCCAGGAATCAGAAATGTGATACAACCAGAAGTAAACTGAAGTTAAATAACTTTAATGAATAAAAACAGAAGAATTAATCAAGCGCTTTCGCCTGGTTCCTACCAGGCTTTATCAAGATACTGCTCAGTGAAAACTAAAACCATTTTATATCATTATACATACATCAGGTGATCACTTAATCGACCACTCCTGGTGTTAATTATGATAATTAGTTAAAAGTTTAAACATTTTTTAAGGTGTCTTTGAAGTATTTTTTAAGGTGTTAAAATATTTGTACTCCCTGCAAGTCAATAATACTGCAATAACACGTTGTTTTAAAAACTATCTAGATACCTTGTGTGTCAAAAAATCTTGTAAAAATAAATACATATAAGTAGTTAATGCAAACCACTAATAATTCATGCAGTGTGTTAAATAACAATTTTTTATATTTAGAACATTTTAAGTGCATATTTGTATATATTTTTTAATATTTGTTCTTAGTATTTACACTTTTAAAAAATTATTTAACACACTGCATGAATTATTAGTGGTTTGCATTAATTACTTATATGTATTTATTTTTACAAGATTTTTTGAGACACAAGATATCTAGGTAGTTTTTAAAACAACATGTTATTGCAGTATTTAACTTCAGTTTACTTCTGGTTGTATCACATTTGTGATTCCTGGACTGAGTGTTTCTACCTGTGGAGCTGCTTTTTACTTGGTTTTTGTACTCGTTTTTACGTCAGAGGGATAGCATGATCCATGCACTCGTGTAAGTGCTTATAAAGTGCATTTGTGTAGGATTCAGCAGTCATACCTCTATTGCCCATCTGCATGGGTGTCGTGAAGTTTGCCACTTCTGTCTTAAGAAGCGTGAAGTTGGCTTTGGAGAAATTGTTTACGGTTGTTTTCCTAATGGGGGTGGGAGCGGGATGTGGATGTCTAGGGTGATTAGCTGGTGGTTGGATCTGACCAACGAGGAGCTGACCTCTGGTGTGGAATACCAGTCACCCATGTTGGTGATGACCAGGTCTAGGATATTGCTGCCTTTGGTGGGGGTGTGGATAAGTTGATCCAAAGCATTGGAATTGATGATTTCCAGAAAACGTTGAGCAAAAGAGTTGGTACATGAGTAGTTTTCCCAGTTAATGGTAATGTAGTTGAAATCACCCATTATTAGACTGTTGGGTTGTACCTTAATATTTTCCAGTGTATCAAGAAAAGAGGAGTGGGAATCCTGGGGCATGGTGGGGGGTCTGTAGCAAGCTACAATCTGGATTGTGGTTTTGCCCAGAGTTAGCTGAACTTGGATAATCTCGGATGCATTATGCTGAGCAACTAGCTTGGAGGTGTGGATATCCTTAATGAATATGGACATGCCTCCACCTTTAGTGTTTCGGTCCGGGTTTGGTGGCCAAAAGGTGTGGTATGAATTATAGCCTGGTAATGCAGGGGTGCTCTCTAGAGCTTTGAACCAGGCCTCTGTCACTGCACAGATGTCAGTGTTCTCCATTTTAAGGAGTGCCTTGAGTGAGTGCATTTTGAGGTTTAGACTTTTAGCATTGAGTAGCATTACCCTCAGATTTTGCTTGCTTGTACCTGTTACAGTGGTGAATTTGTCATTTGAACCTTGCCTAAAAAAGGCACTATAGGGGTGGCAAGAGCCTTTGCCAGTATCCGGAATCCCAAGGGTGACAGGTGCAGGCCATCTCTGGCAAAGCAGCGTGGTCTGTCAATCATGTCATCCCAGGCAGACAGATACTGGATTCCCTTAGAATGACACCAGTAGCTTAGCCAATTGTTAAAGTCAATCATTTTGTCCTTGTACTGTGGTGTCATTCTGGGTGATGGCAGGATGTTACTCAGGGCTTGGGTCATACCGGCCTGGGCTACAAGATCGTTGAGCTCCTCCATGTCTCTTTTCATGTAGTCCAGGGAGGTACATCTCAGGTCATTCACACCAACATGGACAATGGCAGAGTCATATTTGTACTTTTTGTGGAGTGACCTGAGTGCATGCGTTATGTGGCAGATCCTGGCACCTGACAGGCAGCTGACAGTAACTTTTTCCTTGTTTAGCCTGGTGAGTGGAACATCAGTGTGCCTGACTATAGAGTCACCTATGACTAGAGTGTTGGGAATGTTATGCCTTATGGGCTGTAGTTGAGTGGCACACTGAGTATGTGGGCTATGTGTCATTTGGGTTGTGTTGCGGGGGTGGAGGTTGCTTGCATTTCTGCTTTGGAGGTTTCTTTTGTTTGGGCAGATTTGTACTGAGAGCCTCCACGAATGTAGGTGTGTGTTTTGGTGGTGTAGGTTTTGAGGGACTATGTGATGAGTGTGGTGCGGGGCAAGTGTTTACCTTCTCCTCTTGACTGTCTAGGCCAGTCTTTGGTGAAGCGAGCTTTGCTTCTAGTTTGGCTATATAACTGCATCTCTCACAGGTCGTAGTGTTAGGTGGTAGGAGGAGAGGGTTGTCTGTGTACATGAGGCAATTGCTGCATTGTCCCATGATGCCCAGATTCATCAGGTAGACAGGAGAAAACACCGGGAGCTGACATTTAGACATACCTGAATAGGTGCTTATTTATTAAGTACTAAAAACTGTTTTCCTCTAGACAAGTGAGGAAAGTTGAGTGCTGTAGTAATATGCAACTTATTTAGTGCTTACAATGAGTTCTGAACAAGTGCTGAGATCAAAAAAGCTGACTAGTTGCAAGGGAAATTTTGAAGAACAGACTTTATGGTGCCAGGAATAGTTTAACCCCAGTTAAGTGTGGGGGGGGGGGCTTAGGAGCTCACAAACAGTCCTGGACACAGCAAATCCGTATCTGACCTGCCACAGGAAAGGGGGGAAGCAAGCTTAGAATTTTTTTTTCCAGTAAAGTGGAAATGGAGAAAGCTGGAACAGATGTTAATTCAACGTTAAGAATCTGAGTGGGTTGGCCTTCACAAATGTTCTCTATTAGATTGAGTGAACTAATGACACTAGACTGGGAGGAGTGTCACAGATATACAGTATGGGTGGGCAACTGCAAAGCCACCAAGTATAAGAACACACAACAGTAGGGAAGGTGGGTGGGAAAAAATTACAGTCCCTAGCTGTAGCCACTAAATGAAAGTTTTAAACAGATCAAGGAGCAGACTCGAGAATGCTTTTAACTGTAACAGACAAAAATGCACATAAAAGCTCAGATAGAGCACTCATAAATAGAAAATACAACTCTCAGTATGAAAAACCAGTTTACAGTTAAGTAATGTTAAAACAGTATAAAACAGTACATAAATGCAGTGAAACAATAAAAAAAGCTTTATAACAGTGTAAAAATATAGTAGATCAACTGTATAGCACAATTATGGCTTTTCCCGGTCAGGGGTCACCAGAGCAGAACTCCTGTCCGCTAATGATTGGCAGTAGATTTTTACAGTGCCGAGGTGCCAGCCCGATGCTAACCTTCAACGCCCATTCACGCATATCTTTCAAATGCCATTTGACCACTGGGAGGACATGGGGACTCCACACAGAAGGCACTTCAGCTGAGAATCAAACAGGAGAACCTCTTGCTGTGAGGTGACAACACTACCGCTGCACCACCGTGACTTAGTCTAATCCTTAAAAATGGTTAAGATAACCAAACATTTTTTAAAACAGAATGACAGTTGTACAGAAAAAAAGCCATAGTGAGATCAATAAAATGTATCAGTAAGTATACTCGGACTCATATTAGTTAGCATATAATTAGTGAGACAAAATGACATTTGCAATGCTGTGTCTTTTCCGGAAACCAAATTGTTGACAACTGAGAAAATCAAATATACTGCAGTGCAAAGTAAACTGAGATTAATTGCTGTTTAAACAATTTTTGATAATGAAGGCAGAGATAAGGTAATAGCAGAGTAGAAAAGGGTGTCTTTCTTGAGGAGTGTTACAATTCTGGATAATGTCCAAAAGTGAGTTAAAAATGTTACAGGAAATTAATAAATAATAAAGTGACTACATACAGAAGTGGTTTAGCAATATAAGTACATGCAATACGCCTTAATAAATTTAAGACGTTCAGTATGTGAGAAGCTTTCTAGACCAATTGTTTATTTTTTAATAGATAATCCATGAAAGAAAAGAGTTTAAATCTCTGAGATATACTTCAATATAGAGAGTAATATCATTATAGTTTGAGCTTATGGAATGAGTTGAAAGTTTAAAATGCTGAGCAAATAGTTTAGCAAAATTGGAAGGATAAAAATCTGACCATTATGTTATATTTTAGACAGAAGAGATACTGCATTTATTCCAGAAAAATTAATGCAATATTTCTGTGAACCTTTAGGGATATGTAGGAATTTTGTCTGGTGTGTTTCAAGGCAAATTGCTTCAACTTGATAATTTATTATATAGTTTTTGAGAATAATAAACTTAGTTCAGCTTGAGAATGAATTAAGCACTTTAAAGGATTTTCAGTTATTATTTTTATTGTGATTGTGACAGTTTAAGCCATAGATTTACACACACACACACACACACACACACACACACACACACACACACACACACACACACACACACACACACACACACACATCTTAACCATGAATGTCCAATAAAACCACATATCTAGTACAAAGTGTTATAATTAAAATATGAATACCTTATTTACAACATCTAGAAAACATATATATCCTTGGTTATATCATGTTAGGGAAAGAAAGCAAACCAAGCCAGATCTATAGCTCCATAAATTATATGAGAATAACAATTCCCACAACCTTCAGTGTAAAATGGTACTCAAATGGTATTCAATGTACATGGTCTAATGATCAAGATCCCTAGAGCAGTTTGGAGGGACAGGTTTATCTTGCAGAGGGTACCACTGTTGTAGAACAGATTTCCCATCCACATAAAACAAAGTTCATATCTACCCATATGCAAGCACAGCTTGAATCTATGGCTAGAAACCAAAAATTTACTCCAAGACTGTCTGCTATATTGCAGAGACAGCTTCTGTGCACTTTACCCCATTCATGGGTCCCCTGAAGTTATCTATGGTATAATCCAATACATTCTCATTAAGGTACTACATAATTATCGACCATGGGATGAGTAAGGAAAATGTATAACTGAATGGAATAAGCTATTTCAAGAATAAAAAGAGAAATTGGCTAGGCTTAAAATAGACCACAAGGGCAGCTAGCTTAGTACTTACCTATGAACCTATAAAGCAAGTCTCCATAAACTACAATGGCAAAATTCAGTATACTTAAAAAATAAAACAAAAAAATGCATAAAAATAATGTACCCTAAGTTAACCACAGAAGTGGAAGCATCACAAATAGGTAATCAATATGCAGCATAATACACCCTAATAAATATCATCTCTGCTGGTTATATACAAAGGTTGAAAAAGTTAAACTACAGAACACCAGCTCATAAAAAAACTCCCTAAAAACAAAACTCAAAACACTGAATGCTAACATTAATCCATATAATGCAATTCTAAAAGCAAAGAAATATAACACAGATTATACAAAAAGAATGAAACCAGCCTTTCAGAAAAGGGAAATCAGCAGTAAGAATTCATAAAGAAAAAAATCAAATAAAATACAAGAAAATAAAAAAAACCTCTACTAATTAAATATAAGCCACAGCAATACAAGTTAAATTTCAATGAAAAGTCATTAAAACAAAGTAAAGTACATATACAGATAAAGAAACTAGCTTCATATATGTACATTTATAACCATTTATAAGGCAGCTGCACCATTCAAGCTCTTCAAGAGACTAAAGGGAAACCTGAACTGATAACAGAAAATAAGAAAATGAAATGAAGATAGACGCTATAGTAATCTGCCTGATATCGCTATATTTCCTTTTCTCCTTCACAAAACCAAGCTGCTACACTAATGCCTCTGTATGCTAAAAAAGGGATTACTATAATACATACACATAAATGGAAAAAAGTATAGTAAATTAAAGCCAAAGAAAAATAGCTTGAATATATATGGGAGAGCCATGGTGAAATAAATGAAATAGCTGGTCCTTGGGTATACTGAGCTTGTTTCTTAACTCGTGACTTTCCCAGGCATGAAACTTGTTCCTTCAACCCATATTACCAAATATTTTACTTATTAGTCCTCAAGAGTGTGGAGCACACCCCAACCTTACAAGGTTACTCATTCATAGACTCCAAACGGAGGGCTACAAAGTCAAAGGAGGTGGAGTTTCAATATTTACCAAAGACATACACACCTCTAGGCTGGTCAAATGCTATGATGCACAGGAGACACAACTTTTCAAATCATAACTAGCTACAGACCCCCAAGCATGACTCAAGATACCTACTCCACCTATCTGGACTTACTTGAGTCCATCAAGATTCAACCATCTACCCTGATCCTGGGTGACTTTAATAACCCAACCATAGAGTGGAAGACCTATTCTAGCCCAAGCCTGAACATCCAGAGATTCCTCAACTTGTCAAAGCCAGTGCATTTGTTTAGCTAGTCAACACCCTTATGAGAGGTGAAAATATCCTGGACCTAGTACTAATCAACATGAGTAGCCACTGTAGCACCCCTACAGTGTTATCCTTCTTGGTAAGATCTGACCATAAAGCGATCACTTTTGAAATAACCATCTTCCCTGACTGCCTCTTGTCAGGGTCAAATAAAAAAACTTTTTCAAAGCTGACTACAATCTTCTGACAGCAGGTATAAGCATCTTTTCAGCCACCATCCCTTCAGTTGGAACTAACAATGATGTCCAAGCCTACACCAAAAAAACACACGACCACCTACATAGCTGTATGGACTCAGCAATACCTGACAGGACCAAATCCTCTTCCTCAAGGAAGAGTAAACCTTGTCTGGTGGACATCTGCAATAAACAAACTCTATAATAAAAGGAAAAAAAATTCTGTCCAGGACCACGGAGGAGCAGGTGCCAAGTTGAAAGCAATCTCTCCATTGTCTGAACAAGTAAATAAGGTCACTGGTGAAATCCTCTAAGGTTAACTTCGAGTCCAAATTGGCCACATCCACTAAGGACAATCACAAAGCCTTCTTCACATACATCCAGAATCTGAAAGGTAACACCCAAATCTGCTCTGAACTGGTGGTCAATAACACCACATACACAAATGCCATAGATATAGCCAACCTGCTGGCAGACAGGTTCACTGAAAACTCCCCTGTCCCCAATCAGTAAACCAGGACATCCCCAGCACCTGCCCCCCTCCCCTCATCACCAAGGAGCAGGTGTTTACTATCCTCTCAAAGGCAAAAAATACAGTTTCTATGGGACCTGACAACATCTCTGGCTGTATCCTACATGAATTGAGGCATGAGCTCTCAGCTCCATTAGGCACACTATTCAACCAAAGCCTGAGCATCGGCTTCATCCCAGCCAAATGGAGGATAGCCACTGTGATCCCTCTGCACAAAGGTAGAGCATCCACTGACCCAGGCAGTAATAGGTCCATCAGCCTAACTAGCCTGATCTGCAAGGCCATGGAATGCATTACCATAGGTTCATAGGTAGGTACTAGGCTATTGGCCCTAGGGCCTATACAAGCCTAGCCAAAAAGGTACCCTGGCTTTCGCCACCCAAAAAAATTATTTTCCTGTTCCCCTGTCAAGCAGAACCACAGAAGTGATCCCCGGAGTGAATTTCCTATTACCCATCCAATCATCAAGATTTTTCTTGAATAGTGTTAATGAGGAGCTCTGTTTGACTAAGATAGGTAGTCTGTTCCAGAGTATGGGAAGTCTCTGGGACAGGAATCTATCCCTCCAGCATGTTATGTTTATTGTGGTGACAAAGTTTAGGTCCCTAGAGTGTGTAGCTCGGTGGGATTAGGATTTCTTTAAGTGGAGAATGTCCAACAGCTCTGGGTTTGACATAGCTTTGTATGTTAGGCAGAGATCACCTCTGAGTAGGCGATATGCGATGGAGTAAAGCTGGAGATTTTTGAGACGGTCTGTGTAAGGCATCTGTTTGAGGCCAGTAATCCTCTTTGTGAGGTATTTTTGCGGCCTTTCCAGTTGTTGTAGATGTCTTGTGAGGTACATACCAAAGGGGGCGTTGTACTCTATAATGGGTCTAATGAGTGATGAGTAGAGGGGAACAATGACCTCTTTTTTTCTGGATGAGAAACCTTTTGTGATGAGGTGTGCCACATAGAAGGATTTCCTGACCACTGCGGCGATGGGATTATCAAAGGAGAGACTACTGTCCACCCGTGTCCCAAGGTCTCTTATCACACTTTCGGTGTTAAGTAGACTGCCACCTATGTGGTAGTTCATGGGTACAGAGTTTTTACCAAATGAGATGACAATGCACTTTTTGGCATTGAGCTTGAGGCCATGTCTTTGACACCAGGCATTTGTCTCAGTGAGGCCTTTTTGTAGGATGTCCACATCATTAGGAGTTTCAATTATGGCTCCTAGTTTGGAGTCATCTGCGAATTTAGTTAGACAAAGACCTTCTGTGTTAGCATGTACTTCAGAGAAGTAGATACCAAACAGGAGAGGACCCAGAACTGAACCCTGTGGTAATCCACTTGTCACTGGTCTGAAGTCTGATTTGGAGTCCGCTACTTTCACGGTGTGGGTTCTGTCAGTAAGCCAGTTGGCAACCCATCTTGTGACATAGGGATTTATACCTAGTTTAGTGAGTTTATCTATAATTCCAGAGTGGGGGATGGTGTCAAATGACTTGGCGAGATCTAGATAGGCTGTGTGAACCACCTTACCCTCATCTATGGCTTTGGTGACTACTTCAGAGAAGTCTAATCAGGTTTAGGAGACATGATCTACCTTTTACAAACCCAAACTGTGTGGGGTCCAGAGTTTGGAGATATCCAATATCTTTGTTTATGAGTTCCATGATGATATGTTCCATGGCCTTGCAGACGAGGCTCGTCAGGCTAATGGGGCAGTAGTTCCCGGGGTCTGTTGTGGCCCCCCCCCTTTGTGGAGTGGGATAACTGTCGTGGTGCGCCATTCAATGGGCCCAAAGCCTAAGGTGAGGCTATGATTGAACATGGTACTTAGGTGTGGTGCCAGTTCATTCTGTAGTTCATGTAGAAGGCAGCCTGGGATGTTGTCAGGTCCCATGGATGCTGTGTTCTTGGCTTTGGAGAGTGAAGTTTTTACCTGTGCAGACGTGATTACAGGAACTTTGCATTCTTCCAGTATAAAGATGGGCCCTTTAAGGGGTGAGAGGGGGTAAAGTTAGCACTGAACCTATCTGCCAGGATGTTGACAATATCAGTTGGTTATGTATATTTAGTGTCATTGTGCTGTAACTCAGAGCAGATCTGAGTGTTGCCATTGAAATCTTTGACATAGCTATGGAATGCTTTATGGTTGTCTTTAGAATCAGTGGCAATTTTGTTTTCATGACTAGCTTTGGACGATTTTATGAGGGATCTCAGCTTCTTACTGAGGCTGACCAGGGAGTTCCTCCAATCGTGGGATTTTACTCTTTTTTGCAACAGTTTCTTTCTTCTGTTGTAGAGTTTGTTTATGGCAGACCACCAGATTGGCTTCCTTTTTTTGGAGGATAGCATCTTGGTTCTGTTAGGGATAGCATGATCCATGCACTCGTGTAAGTGCTTATAAAGTGCATTTGTGTAGGATTCAGCAGTCGTACCTCTATTGCCCATCTGCATGGGTGTCGTGAAGTTTGCCACTTCTGTTTTAAGAAGCGTGAAGTTGGCTTTGGAGAAATTGCTTACGGTTGTTTTCCTAATGGGGGTGGGAGCAGGATGTGGATGTCTAGGGTGATTAGCTGGTGGTTGGATCTGACCAACGAGGAGCTGACCTCTGGTGTGGAATACCAGTCACCCATGTTGGTGATGACCAGGTCTAGGATATTGCTGCCCCTGGTGGGGGTGTGGATAAGTTGATCCAAAGTGTTGGAATTGATGATTTACGTTGAGCAAAAGAGTTGGTACATGAGTAGTTTTCCCAGTTGATGGTAGGGTAGTTGAAATCACCCATTATTAGAGTGTTGGGTTGTACCTTAATATTTTCCAGTGTATCAAGAAAAGAGGAGTGGGAATCCTGGGGCATGGTGGGGGGTCTATAGCAAGCTACAATCTGGATTGCGGTTTTGCCCAGAGTTAGCTGAACTTGGATAATCTCGGATGCATTATGCTGAGCAACTAGCTTGGATGTGTGGATATCCTTAATGAATATGGACATGCCTCCACCTTTAGTGTTTCGGTCTGGGTTTGGTGGCCAAAAGGTGTGGTATGAATTATAGCCTGGTAATGCAGAGGTGCTCTCTAGAGCTTTGAACCAGGCCTCTGTCACTGCACAGATGTCAGTGTTCTCCATTTTAAGGAGTACCTTGAGTGAGTGCATTTTGAGGTTAAGACTTTTAGCATTGAGTAGCATTACGCTCAGATTTTGCTTGCTTGTACCTGTTACAGTGGTGAATTTGTCATTTGAACCTTGCCTAAAAATGGCACTATAGGGGTGGCAAGAGCCTTTGCCAGTATCCGGAATCCCAAGGGTGACAGGTGCAGCCATCTCTGGCAAAGCAGCGTGGTCTGTCAATCATGTCATCCCAGGCAGACAGATACTGGATTCCCTTAGAATGACACCAGAAGCTTAGCCAATTGTTAAAGTCAATCATTTTGTCCTTGTACTGTGGTGTCATTCTGGGTGATGGCAGGATGTTACTCAGGGCTTGGGTCATACCGGCCTGGGCTACAAGATCGTTGAGCTCCTCCATGTCTCTTTTCATGTAGTCCAGGGAGGTACATCTCAGGTCATTCACACCAACATGGACAATGGCAGAGTCATATTTGTACTTTTTGTGGAGTGACCTGAGTGCGTGCGTTATGTGGCAGATCCTGGCACCTGACAGGCAGCTGACAGTAAGTTTTTCCTTGTTTAGCCTGGTGAGTGGAACATCAGTGTGCCTGACTATAGAGTCACCTATGACTAGAGTGTTGGGTATGTTATGCCTTATGGGCTGTGGTTGGGTGGCACACTGAGTTTGTGGGCTATGTGTCATTTGGGTTGTGTTGGGAGTGGAGGTTGCTTGCATTTCTGCTTTGGAGGTCTCTGTTGTTTGGGCAGATTTGTACTGAGAGCCTCCATGAATGTAGGTGTGTGTTTTGTGGTTCTGTGTGTGTGTTTTGGTGGTGTAGGTTTTGAGGGACTATGTGATGAGTGTGGTGCGGTGCAAGTGTTTACCTTCTCCTCTTGACTGTCTAGGCCAGTCTTTGGTGAAGCGAGCTTTGCTTCTAGTTTGGCTATAAAACTGCATCTCTCACAGGTCGTAGTGTTAGGTGGTAGGAGGAGAGGGTTGTCTGTGTACATGAGGCAATTGCTGCACTGTCCCATGATGCCCAGATTCATCAGGTAGACAGGAGAAAACACCGGGAGCTGACCTTTAGACATACCTGAATAGGTGCTTATTTATTAAGTACTAAAAACTGTTTTCCTCTAGACAAGTGAGGAAAGTTGAGTGCTGTAGTAATATGTAACTTATTTAGTGCTTACAATGAGTTCTGAACAAGTGCTGAGATCAAAGAAACAGATGAGTGCTAAAATTAAAAAGCTGACTAGTTGCAAGGGAAATTTTGAAGAACAGACTTTATGGCGCCAGGAATAGTTTAACCCCAGTTAAGTGGTGGGGGCTTAGGAGCTCACAAACAGTCCTGGACACAGCAAATCCGTATCTGACCTGCCACAGGAAAGGGGGGAAGCAAGCTTAGAATTTTTTTTTCCAGTAAAGTGGAAATGGAGAAAGCTGGAACAGAAGTTAATTCAACGTTAAGAATATGAGTGGGTTGGCCTTCACAAATGTTCTCTATTAGATTGAGTGAACTAATGACACTAGACTGGGAGGAGTGTCACAGATATACAGTATGGGCGGGCAACTGCAAAGCCCCCAAGTATAAGAACACACAACACTAGGGAAGGTGGGTGGGAAAAATTACAGTCCCTAGCTGTAGCCATTAAATGAAAGTTTTAAACAGATCAAGGAGCAGACTCGAGAATGCTTTTAACTGTAACAGACAAAAATGCACAGAAAAGCTTGGATAGAGCACTCATAAACAGAAAATACAACTCTCAGTATGAAAAAAACAGTTTACAGTTAAGTAATGTTAAAACAGTATAAAACAGTACATAAATGCAGTGAAACAATAAAAAAGCTTTATAACAGTGTAAAAATATAGTAGATCAACTGTATAGCACAATTATAAGCATTTCAGAAGTGCAGTTCAGTGAAATAAGTGTAAGAAATAACTTAGCCTGCTCTTGGAATCTTAAGGAATTTCCAGTTATGCAATGCAATCCAGAGCCTGACAATATACGCAGAACCTTTATAAGACACAGGGTTTATATAGCAGTAAGAATGGAAGAGTTGGAAGATGAGATTACTACTCAGCCCCTGCTATTACCCAATCACTTGTACAACAGAAGGTCAGGAGGCCTTGTTACTCTTAATAATAATGAAGACAATCAGCAGAAATTGGCTGCCAGAAACACAGGAAACAAACAAAACTACCAGCCTAGACAACAGGTCTCTATCAAGATTATACCACCTGAGCAGAACACAGAAACCTCACTTTAAAAGCATAGAAAGAACACCCACAAAGAGAAAATACAAGTCTCAGTATGAAAAAGCAGTTTACAATTTAGTAATTTAAATAAAAAAGCAATTATAGTAATGCACACTATTACAGTTCCTAGCTGTAGCCACTAAATGAAAGTTTTAAATGGATCAAGGAGCAGACTCGAGAATGCTTTTAACTGTAACAGACAAAAATGCACAGAAAAGCTCGGATAGAGCACTCACAAACAGAAAATACAACTCGCAGTATGAAAAAGCAGTTTACAGTTAAGTAATGTTAAAACAGTATAAAACAGTACATAAATTCAGTGAAACAATAAAAAAAGCTTTATAACAGTGCAAAAATATAGTAGATCAACTGTATAGCACAATTATAAGTGTTTCAGAAGTGCAGATCAGTGAAATAAGTGTAAGAAATAACTTAGCCTGCTCTTGGAATCTTAAGGAATTTCCACTTATGCAATGCAATCCAGAGCCTGACAATGGACCTAATATACAAGGATATTGACAACCTCCAAATGCTTGACCCCAGACGGTTTGGTTTTGTCAAAGGGAGATCATGCCTGTTAAACTTGGTTGACTTCTTAGAAACAGTCACCAAAGCCATGGATGAGGGGAAGACAGTGCACACCACCTACCTTGACCTAGCCAAAGCTTTTGACACTATTCCCCACTCAGGCATAATAGATAAACACTCCCAGCTAGGCATCAACCTGTATGTTACCAGGTGGGTAGCTAACTGGCTCACTGATAGAACCCACTCACTCAAAATAGGGGAGCCACATCTAGTAGTAGACCTGTAATGAGTGGTATACCCCAAGGATAGGTCTTGGGACCTCTACTGTTTGGAATATTCTTTTCTTAGGTGCAAACTAAACCCAGTGGTCTGTGGCTTACCAAGTTTGCAGATGACCGCAAGCTGGGTGTTTTCTTAAATTCCCCTAGTGATGTGAACATCCTCTAAGACGGCCTTACTCAAGCTAATGACTGGTGCCAGAAGCATGGCCTTAAAATGAATGCCAAGAAATGCATCATTATCCCCTTTGGGGAAATTGGAGTCCCCACTAGTTATCACATTAATAACAATGTACTAAGTACACAATCAGTTGTGAGGGACTTGGGCACCCAGGTTGATAGAAACCTGACTTTTGACCACAATGTTACCTCCATTGTACAGAAGGCTTTCTATATGGCCCACCTCATAAGTAAGGGTATTTCATCCAGGAACAAGGAGGTCATAACATCCTTGTACTCCTCTCTTATTAGACCCATTGTTGAGTACAATGCCCCCTTTGGAGTGTACCTTGCCAAGCACATGCAGCAGCTGAAGAGACCACAGAGGTTCCTGACCAGGAAAATCCAGGACCTTAAACACCTGTCCTATACAGATAGGCTAAAAGCCCTGTTTCTCTACTCATTCTCATACAGACTGCTCAGATGTGACGTGTCTGACATACAAGGCCATCTCAGACCCAGCCTTGATGGAGTTGCTGCATATTCGTAAGTCAAACTCCACTTATGCAACCCAAAAGCAAGGGGCAGCATGGTCTATGGAATTTATAGAACTTGTTGGTGGGATAGATTTCTTCCCCAAAGACTCCCTCATCTCTGGAATAGACTCCCTCTCCATGTCAAGCAGACTACCTCTCTAGCCCTCTTTAAGAGGAACCTGGACAACTGGATGGGAAACAGAAAATATACCCATGGGATCCCACCTGTGTCCCTGCTGGACAGGGGAAATAGATGCTGACTTTGAAGGAACATGGGCAAAATTCTTGGCTAGGCTTATAAGAGCCTCCAGGCCAATAGCCTAGTATCATCCTATGAACCTATGACCCTAAGTCTCCCTATATTTGGTGTGGGTGTGTTGTGTGTGTGCATATGTGTATATATATATATATATATATATATATATAGGTTTACTATCATGTTGCCGGATGCCATTCCGTCTAACTGGGCTTGTTGAATTGTTAAAAGGCAAATTTCCCAGTTCATGGAAGGCTGACCTCAAAATGGTTGACACCACAACAGCAAAGGCTAGTGTGCATTCGCTGTCGTGAACTGGGATTGCTGTGAAGTGAGGATTGGGAAATGTACTTATTGCCTCACTGTGATGCAATCTCAGAGTTTGTATATATAATTAGCGGGTGGTGTAGGGGGCACAGCCCCCCACATGGGGGTTGTAGGGAGGCTTGCCCACCTGCAAAATGTTAGTTGGAATTGAATGGGAGGGACGGTATGCTAGGTAATGTTGACTTTGTCGAATTTGGATGGGTCAGCATTACTGGTTTTAGTGTTGCGCCTTTTCTGTGTTGCGATTTTCAATACTTTCGTTCCACATCGTGACCACGCGATGGAAGTGGTTTCATGATTATGATAATTTATATGTGTGAATATATATATATATATATATATATATATATATATATATATATATATATATATATATATATATATATATATATGGATCCCCTTCTAAAGCATGACGCCCAGAACACTGACATGCAGAATGTCAAGATGACAATACGAATGGACGATGTTTCCCAGGGCAAGTAAACACTTGCCCAGCATGTAGAAATATGTCCTTTTCCCCACTGTAGTGCAATCCCGAAGTTGATATATATAGCTAGGGAAATGGTTGTTATTCAGGCTGGTGTGCTTTCGTTAGGTCTTGGACAAGGGTTTACTTGCCCTGGGAAACATCAGCACTTCATGATTGTCAGCCTTTGGTATTGTCGTCTTGACATTCTGAATGTCTGTGCTCTGGGCTTCGTGATTTAGAAGGTAATCCATATATATATATATATATATATATATATATATATATATATATATATATATATTTATTTTATTTTATTTTATTTTACATTTGTTGACCGGGCTAGTCTAGCTGAATATATGTCCATTTTCAGTAGAGGCCTGGGGAGATAAGCTCCAAAGTTCAATTACAGTACATATCTACAGAAGTACATACATGAGATCGACTACATTAATCATAACTAAAACAGTATTAGCTAAAAAGTGGTTACAAGTATATAGAGTATATAACACAAAATATTGACTAAACATAATACAATTTATCATGAGGCTGCAATTAACTGTTCAGAAAGATTGATAGTAAAACACATAATATAATTGTAGATATAAGAAGGAGAAAAAAGGAAAGTAAGACTGGAATAGAAGTGGAGTAAGAAAATTCTAATCGTGGAGACTGGATCTTTTATGAGAGTATACTAATAGGTAAGGCTAGGTAGTAGAGGTAGAATGGTAGATGAATTCTGATGTGATTGTTACTGAGCTGAGACAGTGAGGTAGAAACAGGTAGCTAGAGCATATAAGGTGGGGTTGAAACAAGTAGTGAGAGCATGTAGGTTAGTCAGGTTTAGTACAGGGGCACATCCAATGTGTTTTAAGGAAGAGCTTAAGTTTATTTTTGAACAAGGAAATAGAGGGAAGTGTTGAAAGTTCAGTGGGGAGTAAGTTCCAGATTTTCCCAACAGTGTTAGTGAAGAGAGAGTCTCCATCTCTATTGTTTGATTTGATAATATTTATGAGGATTTTTTGTGAAGATCTTAGGGATTTCAGGTTATTGTAGGGATGAATAAGGTTAGATAGTATGGGTGTCTTAGCAGGTTGATAAAGAATTTTATGGGCAATGGTCAGTTGATTATATTTTAGCTGTTGCTGTAATTCAAGCCACCCTAGGTATTTTAGATTAATACAGTGGTGTGTTTTAAAAGGGTTACCAGTGGCAAATCTGGCTATGTTGTTGTAGGTGTTTTCTAGTTATTTTTTGACAGGTTAGTGAAAATGGGAGAGGCATAGAGTAGGGTAGAGATTAGATGGGTGCGGGCGATAGTTATTCTAGTTGCAGGAGTGAGGAAGGGTTTGATCCTATATAGAGAGCCTATTTTCCTGTTAGTTGTTTTCAAGATATTATTAATATGAGTGTCAAAGTTAAGGTTGTTGTCTATGGTGATACCTAGCAGTCTGGTAGTAAGATCCTGGGATATAACAGTGCTATTATTGGAAGCTATGGTGAAGTCAGTTGGTGGAGATTTATTGGTAGGTGTAAAAAGTAGAAGTTTAGTTTTTTGGGGGTTTAGTATGAGACAGCGTTTTGTAAACCATAGTTCTACTGAGCTAAATAAGTTCTGTGTAAGGAAGTGAAGTTCAGATTCAGATGTGGCTGAGCATATAAGTAGGAACTGCTTGGTGAAAGTCATTGATGAATAAGGAAAATAGGAGGGGACCCAGTATGAACCCTTGAGGGACACCAATATTAACGGGTAGTTGGGTAGAAAGAGTGGTATTCCAGAGCACAGCTTGATGTCTGTTATTTAAGTAGGATAGGAACCATTTTATAGCTAGTGCTATATATATATATATATATATATATATATATATATATTTACTAGGACTTACCTGAATGGCAGTCATTCGAATGGCTGATGTTTAAAATCATGGTTTCCAAGGGGCAAGAAATCGAACCAATAGTGGTCGAGCAAAGTTAGTCGAGTTGCATGGTGCACTTGACCATTTGACAAGCGACGTGCTGAGACTGTGGAGGGAGATTGCACTTCAGTGAGGAACAGAGAAGTAACCCATTTCCTCACTGTAGTGCAATCTCGTAGTTTGTATATTTAATGTGCAGTGGTTGTGGGGGGAGCAGGAGAGGTAACCTAACTAACACAGGAATGTTGAAAATGTCTTATACACATTTTCGTGTTTACCATTTTAATTTTTCCGGTCTTCTGATGTTTGCAAATTCAGCATTCTGTTCCAGTGTTCCAGTGTTGCAACTGTTCAACCCAGCCCCTTTCAACCATACCATAGTAAACTATATATACATATATATATATATATATATATATATATATATATATATATATATATATAGGTTTACTATCAAAAACTGAAGTTGAGATGTCCATAGATGGAAAACTCAAAACATGGATGTTCAAATCTCCATCTTGCTTAATAGCTCCGTGTTCAAGTGTTTATATCAGCGAATGCACTGTGCATTCGCTGATATAAACTTGAAGTACTGTACAGTGATCATTGTACAGTGCGATTTGGGAAATTCATCCATTTCTTCACTGTAGTATGATCTCAGAGTTGGAATATATAGTTAGTAGGGAGTGTGGAGGGGCAGTGGGGCTTTCACCCTGCAAAAATGTGATGTGCGGTATAGGAGTTTCATTTACCTGAACTCCTATACGGACATCATGTAATCTGTTTGGTGACAGTGTCAAATCTGTTGAATTCATTCAGCTGATTCGACATTGTGTCATGTTCTGCATTTTGACTTTTTTTGTTATTTGGTGTGTTCAATGGAAATAATTTTTCCATTCGACATTTTGATAGTAAACCATGTGTGTGTGTGTGTGTGTGTGTGTGTATGTGTATATATATATATATATATATATATATATATATATATATATATATATATATATATATATAGATATTCTTCCTGTGGGTGTAAATGTATATGCATGCATATATCTATCTGTTTGAATGGGTGTGTGTTTGCATACAATGAGGCATGAGAGAATATGCATGCTACAAATATTACCTTATATTAAGGAATCTGTGAGGCATGGCCATAAATAGTCAACACAAAGGGTGAGTGACTTACAATCTCTAGGTATAGGGTTGTGGCAGATTATAATATCATCAATACAGATGGATACGCAGAGCCCTCAATTTTTTTTGGGGGGGGGGCATCGACAGCCAAGACAATATCTTTATTTTAAAACATTTGTAGCATTCAGCACATAGGCTAACAAGCAATCAGTCAACTAAAGACTAAAGCTTTTAGTATATAAAATAAATAAATAAATAAAAAGCTAAATGACAGACACCGTGAGTATTTAGTTATATCCTTATGATGCCTGTCATTCATACATGGACAGTATGGGCTAGTGAATACATTCAGCTCTGATACTTTATTTATACATTATTTTAAGAAAAATATTTCTTTATTTAAAATAATAAATATATAAATGGTCAGGGTAGCAGTGTCCCTGTCTAAACAATGCAGCTTTTGTTTCATTGCATTCCCATGATTCATTGGGATGGCAGTGAATAGAAAGCCTGCATATATTAAAATTTGTATCTGATAGCCTTGGGCATTATTGGATTGTCAGTTTGAAGATAAGTATTTTTTTATTATTAAACATGCTGGCAGGCAACCAGATTTTTAGGGTGGGGCTAGCTGTACTGTAGTTGAACATACCATCTTCATGTGCTCAGTTTAAAGTCTAACATTAACGGCTAGTGTGCATTTGGATGAAATAATCTGAAATACTTACACTCTCTTTCACTCATTTTTTATATACTTGCCTAGCAGACAAACCATGGGGAGGGGTGGGGGTAGTAGTGCTGTGGATAAAAGTAACTTTCCAACTTCATTTACTTAATTTAAAGCCTGACATTAAGGGGTAGTGGTACTTGTGTGAAATAATTGGAACATATATTCTGTTTTTGGGAGCACTGTGGCTAGATGATTCTGTTTTTGTGAGCACTGTGGCTAGTTGCACTGTGGATGAAAGCATCTTACCCACTTCATTTGCACATCTTAAATTCTGGAATTAAGGGTTAGTGTACATTTGTATGAAATTCATTGGAATATTTGTACTGTCTCTTGGTGGGGACCAAGCTGTGGTGTGGATGGACTTAAGTTTTCTTCATTTGCTCAGCTAAAAGACTGCCATTAAGTTCTAATGTACATCTGTTTTAAATAAACATGAATACTTACTCCCTCTCTCTTTTTATTATGCTTGCAGGCAACTAGATTGGAGGGGGGGTTCTAGCTGTGCTGTGAGTGAAAGTAACTTACCCTTTTAATTTACTCTGCTTAAAGCCTGGCATTAAGGGCTAGTTGCAGTTGTGTGAAATACATTAAAATATTTATGTTCTCTTTTTTGATGGTTGGCTAATTTTGCTGTGGATGAAAGCAACTTTCTCTCTTCATTTGTATCATTTAAATGTTGGCATTGGTGGCTGAGGTGCATTTGTGTGAAATAAGTTGAAATATGTATTCTCCCTCTCTAGCTCTCTCCCATTCTTTATTAGGTGGGTCAATAACTGTGTTGTGGATGAACGTAACGCGCTCTCCTCATTCTCTCAGTTTAAAGCCTGGAATTAAGGAATATTAGGGATTTGTGTGAAATCAATTGGAAGACTAATTCTTTGGTCAATCTTTGTGTGAGACATGCCTTCGATGTGGTTGGTCACTCAGTCCTAC
Organism: Protopterus annectens; assembly: GCF_019279795.1. Taxonomy (NCBI): domain Eukaryota; kingdom Metazoa; phylum Chordata; order Ceratodontiformes; family Protopteridae; genus Protopterus; species Protopterus annectens. Next base: position 1,783,500,419 of record NC_056744.1, on the reverse strand, counting down.
TTTTATCCATCTTCAAAACATCGACATCAGCCTTAAATCTACCATTTGTTTCAAAGACATCATATTTAACAGATCATTCAGAATAGACTGGTCTACTATTTCTGACACTGCCTACATTCACTCAGGTATCCCGATAAAACTCCTTTCTTGACCCTATTATGTTCTCAGTCTTCATCAATAAACTCCCTTTGACTTATGATAACTTGTACTACTTCTATATGTTAATGATATGGTCATCTATAGGTCTGACCTCTTTCAAAAATCCATTGAAAAATGAAACTGAAAAGACCTACTTCAACTGCACAGTTGACTCACATAAAAAAAAAAAAAATCTTTACTTAACCCTAAAAATCAATGTGTATACTGTTCGACAGCCATAAAATTCTAGTCAAGGCTCTTGACATCACAGACTGTGACAATAAATTAATTTATTCTGCTACTTCCATTACACCTGGTATTTGGCTAGACCAATCCGTCAACTTCCAAGAGATCACTGAGAAACTATGAGCCAAGATCAACTACCTACTTTTCTATGCCAACAAGATCTCTCATTTCCACTCTATACCTGCTACAACAGCTAATGACATGGATAGCCCTTCTTCACAATTTAAGTATGGACTTCCCTTGTTTGCCTCTGCCGAAAAACGTAACCACTCTTTAACCGCTCCCAAATAAAATCTGCCACTTCGTATCAAACTCCTGTCAGAATGAACACCATTGTCACACTCTTTCTAAGGCTAAGTGGATGTCACTGCATCCCAGAACCAACCTTTTTCTTGTCTCTCTTTTTTTCAAAGTACTTCATCAAGACCTCTGTCCTCCCATCTCACCTCATAGCTGTTTGCTGCATCTATGACGTATAAATGCAGGAGTCAAGGAAGAGGTGACACATTTCTATAAAGACCTTCTTTCAGGCTACATTCTACTAGTCATAGCTTCTCAGTCCTTGCTCCAACTCTTTGGCAGTCACTTCCTCATGACGCATTTGAACTCACAGACCACTCTGTTGTCAGACATCTGTTCAAACACTTTCTAATAAAGCAGTATGAATACAATTGTCCTAATACAGGGCATGTTACATATCTCTGTACCTCCCACAGAGTGGAGCCCTGACAAGAGACCCCCTCTCACCGTCTCTCTACTTACATACCTATTTTCAACTGTATGCTGACCTACCTGACATATAATACCTAACTGTACTAACACACTCCACAGAATCTAATCCATCACATACTCAACTGGGGACTTATTAATTTATAGATTATTTTCTACCTTCATACAATTGAATAACTAACACTCAAGCTCACTGTCTGACTTCTTCTTTTCATCCTTTTCTGCTTCTTATTGTCCCAGTTTTCCTTTTTTTATTTTATTGCATCGTTTTATGTAAACATATACGTATATTTTGTTTTTGGAAGATTTGTTTGACTGCAACAAATGTGGAAACTTTTGCGTAAATGCACAGTCTCTGGCATTTATGTATTATATATGTTTATCTCTATGTATACGCATAGTATCCTATAACCATGTAATTTGTATGATAACACCATATTATGTACAATTTTCTGTTGCTGTTCATGCAACTAGGCCTAAGCTGCAATTGGTCATTTGTGATCAGTTCTTTACTCGAGTAAACAAATATAAATAAAATAAAATAAAGAAAATGAAAATAAATATCAGTAGATAATTGGTGATTTCTAACAGCACTCATGCAAAGTTGTGAGAGGGGTAAAAGATGGGGTGTGGCCTTAGGCTGGCAGTTAACACACAGGACAACAGTTATGAGCCATTAAGAAGTTGCTTCCTTTAGGCTCGGGTTTGGTTCTGTCAAGTTCTGTTTGTCTACTCTGTTACTCTGTACAAGCCATTTAACTAGTCATTGGTGCCACATAATCTCTCAGTCCAGTGGATTTATCCAGTTACCAAATGAGTTCAAAATATATACATAAATAAACAAATAAATGGCACTTATGTATTATCATAATTGTATTTCTAACCTGGTATAATTCGTAATGTTATCGCAAAATGAGTTTATTTTAAAGTGAAAAGGGGTGTGTAAACTCCAAATTGGCATTGTATCACATTGGTTCTGAAATAGGAAGAGGAATAATGGCAAAATTCCTCTTTCTGGGTAGAGTCCTTTAGAGGTGTAACTTAATGCAAAATAAAATGAACATGGTTGCCGCTGCACATACAGAGTTTATGTCAAATGCAAATCATTAGTTAGTGACTTCAATCCTGAGATCACCTGCTTATTTCCTAGAAAGTCACACATTTTATGAAAAAAAGACCAAAAGTATGTGGCAAAAAGCTCGACATTGTGCGAAAATAACTCCACCCCTTCCTGTCTGCCAAAACATTCTAAACACCTTAGCCTCCCCTACTTATCACTTCATAGTTTAATCGCTGCAAATCCTCCTTCTTTCTACATATCCCTACTCAGCCTACATGTTGTGTCACTTAACTTTTACTTCATATCTCTAACAGGTCCAACAACTTACTTTTCCTAGCCCCATATCCACTCCTCACACCATCCAAGTCCTACTTCCACACCTTAGGCAGTGGCTTTTGCAACGCTCTCTGTTTTCCTCTTGCCTCCATTACTTCTTCTCATTCTTACATCTTGTACCACCTGTCCACAGAGATCCCACTAATCCCAATACCAACTGTTCTCATCTCTGCAGTACTCTATTACAATCTCCTCCTCTATCTTACATCTTGTATTACTCCATTACCACCTGTCCACAGAGATCCCACTAATCCCAATACTAACTGTTCTCATCTCTGCAGTACTCTATTACAATCTCCTCCTCTATCTTACATCTTGTACTACTCCATTACCACCTGTCCATAGAGACCCCACTAATCCGCATACTAACTGTTCTCATCTCTGCAGTGCTCTATTACCATCTCCTCCTCTATCTTACATCTTGTACTACTCCATTACCAGATGTCCACAGAGATCCCACTAATCCCCATACTAACTGCTTCTCATCTCTGCAGTACTCTATTACAATCTCCTCCTCTATCTGACATCTTGTACTACTCCATTACCACCTGTCCATAGAGATCCCACTAATCCCCATACTAACTGCTTCTCATCTCTGCAGTACTCTATTACAATCTCCTCCTCTATCTTACATCTTGTACTACTCCATTACCACCTGTCCATAGAGACCCCACTAATCCCCATACTAACTGCTTCTCATCTCTGCAGTACTCTATTACAATCTCCTCCTCTATCTTACATCTTGTACTACTCCATTACCACCTGTCCATAGAGATCCCACTAATCCCCATACTAACTGCTTCTCATCTCTGCAGTACTCTATTACAATCTCCTCCTCTATCTTACATCTTGTACTACTCCATTACCACCTGTCCACAGAGACCCCACTAATCCCCATACTAACTGCTTCTCATCTCTGCAGTACTCTATTACAATCTCCTCCTGTATCTTACATCTTGTACTACTCCATTACCACCTGTCCACAGAGATCCCACTAATCCCCATACTAACTGCTTCTCATCTCTGCAGTACTCAATTACAATCTCCTCCTCTATCTTACATCTTGTACTACTCCATTACCACCTGTCCATAGAGATCCCACTAATCCCCATACTAACTGCTTCTCATCTCTGCAGTACTCTATTACAATCTCCTCCTCTATCTTACATCTTGTACTACTCCATTACCACCTGTCCATAGAGATCCCACTAATCCCCATACTAACTGTTCTCATCTCTGCAGTACTCTATTACAATCTCCTCCTCTATCTTACATCTTGTACTACTCCATTACCACCTGTCCACAGAGATCCCACTAATCCCCATACTAACTGCTTCTCATCTCTGCAGTACTCTATTACAATCTCCTCCTCTATCTTACATCTTGTACTACTCCATTACCACCTGTCCATAGAGATCCCACTAATCCCCATACTAACTGCTTCTCATCTCTGCAGTACTCTATTACAATCTCCTCCTCTATCTTACATCTTGTACTACTCCATTACCACCTGTCCATAGAGATCCCACTAATCCCCATACTAACTGTTCTCATCTCTGCAGTACTCTATTACAATCTCCTCCTCTATCTTACATCTTGTACTACTCCATTACCACCTGTCCATAGAGATCCCACTAATCCCCATACTAACTGCTTCTCATCTCTGCAGTACTCTATTACAATCTCCTCCTCTATCTTACATCTTGTACTACTCCATTACCACCTGTCCATAGAGATCCCACTAATCCCCATACTAACTGCTTCTCATCTCTGCAGTACTCTATTACAATCTCCTCCTCTATCTTACATCTTGTACTACTCCATTACCACCTGTCCATAGAGATCCCACTAATCCCCATACTAACTGCTTCTCATCTCTGCAGTACTCTATTACAATCTCCTCCTCTATCTTACATCTTGTACTACTCCATTACCACCTGTCCATAGAGATCCCACTAATCCCCATACTAACTGCTTCTCATCTCTGCAGTACTCTATTACAATCTCCTCCTATATCTTACATCTTGTACTACTCCATTACCACCTGTCCATAGAGATCCCACTAATCCCCATACTAACTGCTTCTCATCTCTGCAGTACTCTATTACAATCTCCTCCTCTATCTTACATCTTGTACTACTCCATTACCACCTGTCCATAGAGATCCCACTAATCCCCATACTAACTGCTTCTCATCTCTGCAGTACTCTATTACAATCTCCTCCTCTATCTTACATCTTGTACTACTCCATTACCACCTGTCCATAGAGATCCCACTAATCCCCATACTAACTGCTTCTCATCTCTGCAGTACTCTATTACAATCTCCTCCTCTATCTTACATCTTGTACTACTCCATTACCACCTGTCCATAGAGATCCTACTAATCCCCATACTAACTGCTTCTCATCTCTGCAGTACTCTATTACAATCTCCTCCTCTATCTTACATCTTGTACTACTCCATTACCACCTGTCCACAGAGATCCCACTAATCCCCATACTAACTTTTTTCTCATCTCTGCAGTACTCTATTACAATCTCCTCCTCTATCTTACATCTTGTACTACTCCATTACCACCTGTCCATAGAGACCCCACTAATCCCCATACTAACTGCTTCTCATCTCTGCAGTACTCTATTACAATCTCCTCCTCTATCTTACATCTTGTACTACTCCATTACCACCTGTCCATAGAGACCCCACTAATCCCCATACTAACTGCTTCTCATCTCTGCAGTACTCTATTACAATCTCCTCCTCTATCTTACATCTTGTACTACTCCATTACCACCTGTCCATAGAGATCCCACTAATCCCCATACTAACTGTTCTCATCTCTGCAGTACTCTATTACAATCTCCTCCTCTATCTTACATCTTGTACTACTCCATTACCACCTGTCCATAGAGATCCCACTAATCCCCATACTAACTGCTTCTCATCTCTGCAGTACTCTATTACAATCTCCTCCTCTATCTTACATCTTGTACTACTCCATTACCACCTGTCCATAGAGATCCCACTAATCCCCATACTAACTGCTTCTCATCTCTGCAGTACTCTATTACAATCTCCTCCTCTATCTTACATCTTGTACTACTCCATTACCACCTGTCCATAGAGATCCCACTAATCCCCATACTAACTGCTTCTCATCTCTGCAGTACTCTATTACAATCTCCTCCTCTATCTTACATCTTGTACTACTCCATTACCACCTGTCCATAGAGATCCCACTAATCCCCATACTAACTGCTTCTCATCTCTGCAGTACTCTATTACAATCTCCTCCTCTATCTTACATCTTGTACTACTCCATTACCACCTGTCCATAGAGATCCCACTAATCCCCATACTAACTGTCTCTCATCTCTGCAGTACTCTATTACAATCTCCTCCTCTATCTTACATCTTGTACTACTCCATTACCACCTGTCCATAGAGATCCCACTAATCCCCATACTAACTGTGTCATCTCTGCAGTACTCTATTACAATCTCCTCCTCTATCTTACATCTTGTACTACTCCATTACCACCTGTCCATAGAGATCCCACTAATCCCCATACTAACTGCTTCTCATCTCTGCAGTACTCTATTACAATCTCCTCCTCTATCTTACATCTTGTACTACTCCATTACCACCTGTCCATAGAGATCCCACTAATCCCCATACTAACTGCTTCTCATCTCTGCAGTACTCTATTACAATCTCCTCCTCTATCTTACATCTTGTACTACTCCATTACCACCTGTCCATAGAGATCCCACTAATCCCCATACTAACTGCTTCTCATCTCTGCAGTACTCTATTACAATCTCCTCCTCTATCTTACATCTTGTACTACTCCATTACCACCTGTCAATAGAGATCCCACTAATCCCCATACTAACTGTCTCATCTCTGCAGTACTCTATTACAATCTCCTCCTCTATCTTACATCTTGTACTACTCCATTACCACCTGTCCATAGAGATCCCACTAATCCCCATACTAACTGCTTCTCATCTCTGCAGTACTCTATTACAATCTCCTCCTCTATCTTACATCTTGTACTACTCCATTACCACCTGTCCATAGAGATCCCACTAATCCCCATACTAACTGCTTCTCATCTCTGCAGTACTCTATTACAATCTCCTCCTCTATCTTACATCTTGTACTACTCCATTACCACCTGTCCATAGAGATCCCACTAATCCCCATACTAACTGTTCTCATCTCTGCAGTACTCTATTACAATCTCCTCCTCTATCTTACATCTTGTACTACTCCATTACCACCTGTCCATAGAGATCCCACTAATCCCCATACTAACTGTGTCTCATCTCTGCAGTACTCTATTACAATCTCCTCCTCTATCTTACATCTTGTACTACTCCATTACCACCTGTCCATAGAGATCCCACTAATCCCCATACTAACTGCTTCTCATCTCTGCAGTACTCTATTACAATCTCCTCCTCTATCTTACATCTTGTACTACTCCATTACCACCTGTCCATAGAGATCCCACTAATCCCCATACTAACTGCTTCTCATCTCTGCAGTACTCTATTACAATCTCCTCCTCTATCTTACATCTTGTACTACTCCATTACCACCTGTCCATAGAGATCCCACTAATCCCCATACTAACTGCTTCTCATCTCTGCAGTACTCTATTACAATCTCCTCCTCTATCTTACATCTTGTACTACTCCATTACCACCTGTCCATAGAGATCCCACTAATCCCCATACTAACTGTTCTCATCTCTGCAGTACTCTATTACAATCTCCTCCTCTATCTTACATCTTGTACTACTCCATTACCACCTGTCCATAGAGATCCCACTAATCCCCATACTAACTGCTTCTCATCTCTGCAGTACTCTATTACAATCTCCTCCTCTATCTTACATCTTGTACTACTCCATTACCACCTGTCCATAGAGATCCCACTAATCCCTATACTAACTGCTTCTCATCTCTGCAGTACTCTATTACAATCTCCTCCTCTATCTTACATCTTGTACTACTCCATTACCACCTGTCCACAGAGATCCCACTAATCCCCATACTAACTGCTTCTCATCTCTGCAGTACTCTATTACAATCTCCTCCTCTATCTTACATCTTGTACTACTCCATTACCACCTGTCCATAGAGATCCCACTAATCCCCATACTAACTGCTTCTCATCTCTGCAGTACTCTATTACAATCTCCTCCTCTATCTTACATCTTGTACTACTCCATTACCACCTGTCCATAGAGATCCCACTAATCCCCATACTAACTGCTTCTCATCTCTGCAGTACTCTATTACAATCTCCTCCTCTATCTTACATCTTGTACTACTCCATTACCACCTGTCCATAGAGATCCCACTAATCCCCATACTAACTGTTCTCATCTCTGCAGTACTCTATTACAATCTCCTCCTCTATCTTACATCTTGTACTACTCCATTACCACCTGTCCATAGAGATCCCACTAATCCCCATACTAACTGCTTCTCATCTCTGCAGTACTCTATTACAATCTCCTCCTCTATCTTACATCTTGTACTACTCCATTACCACCTGTCCATAGAGATCCCACTAATCCCCATACTAACTGCTTCTCATCTCTGCAGTACTCTATTACAATCTCCTCCTCTATCTTACATCTTGTACTACTCCATTACCAGCTGTCCATAGAGATCCCACTAATCCCCATACTAACTGCTTCTCATCTCTGCAGTACTCTATTACAATCTCCTCCTCTATCTTACATCTTGTACTACTCCATTACCACCTGTCCATAGAGATCCCACTAATCCCCATACTAACTGCTTCTCATCTCTGCAGTACTCTATTACAATCTCCTCCTCTATCTTACATCTTGTACTACTCCATTACCACCTGTCCATAGAGATCCCACTAATCCCCATACTAACTGCTTCTCATCTCTGCAGTACTCTATTACAATCTCCTCCTCTATCTTACATCTTGTACTACTCCATTACCACCTGTCCATAGAGATCCCACTAATCCCCATACTAACTGCTTCTCATCTCTGCAGTACTCTATTACAATCTCCTCTATCTTACATCTTGTACTACTCCATTACCACCTGTCCATAGAGATCCCACTAATCCCCATACTAACTGCTTCTCATCTCTGCAGTACTCTATTACAATCTCCTCCTCTATCTTACATCTTGTACTACTCCATTACCACCTGTCCATAGAGATCCCACTAATCCCCATACTAACTGTTCTCATCTCTGCAGTACTCTATTACAATCTCCTCCTCTATCTTACATCTTGTACTACTCCATTACCACCTGTCCATAGAGATCCCACTAATCCCCATACTAACTGCTTCTCATCTCTGCAGTACTCTATTACAATCTCCTCCTCTATCTTACATCTTGTACTACTCCATTACCACCTGTCCATAGAGATCCCACTAATCCCCATACTAACTGCTTCTCATCTCTGCAGTACTCTATTACAATCTCCTCCTCTATCTTACATCTTGTACTACTCCATTACCACCTGTCCATAGAGATCCCACTAATCCCCATACTAACTGTTCTCATCTCTGCAGTACTCTATTACAATCTCCTCCTCTATCTTACATCTTGTACTACTCCATTACCACCTGTCCATAGAGATCCCACTAATCCCCATACTAACTGTTCTCATCTCTGCAGTACTCTATTACAATCTCCTCTATCTTACATCTTGTACTACTCCATTACCACCTGTCCATAGAGATCCCACTAATCCCCATACTAACTGTCTCATCTCTGCAGTACTCTGTTACAATCTCCTCCTCTATCTGACATCTTGTACTACTCCATTACCACCTGTCCATAGAGACCCCACTAATCCCCATACTAACTGCTTCTCATCTCTGCAGTACTCTATTACAATCTCCTCCTCTATCTTACATCTTGTACTACTCCATTACCACCTGTCCATAGAGATCCCACTAATCCCCATACTAACTGTTCTCATCTCTGCAGTACTCTATTACAATCTCCTCCTCTATCTTACATCTTGTACTACTCCATTACCACCTGTCCATAGAGATCCCACTAATCCCCATACTAACAGCTTCTCATCTCTGCAGTACTCTATTACAATCTCCTCCTCTATCTTACATCTTGTACTACTCCATTACCACCTGTCCATAGAGATCCCACTAATCCCCATACTAACTGTGTCTCATCTCTGCAGTACTCTATTACAATCTCCTCCTCTATCTTACATCTTGTACTACTCCATTACCACCTGTCCATAGAGATCCCACTAATCCCCATACTAACTGCTTCTCATCTCTGCAGTACTCTATTACAATCTCCTCCCTATCTTACATCTTGTACTACTCCATTACCACCTGTCCATAGAGATCCCACTAATCTCCATACTAACTGTGTCTCATCTCTGCAGTACTCTATTACAATGTCCCCCTCTATCTTACATCTTGTACTACTCCATTACCACCTGTCCATAGAGATCCCACTAATCCCCATACTAACTGTGTCTCATCTCTGCAGTACTCTATTACAATCTCCTCCTCTATCTCACATCTTGTACTACTCCATTGCCACCTGTCCATAGAGATCCCACTAATCCCCATACTAACTGCATCTCATCTCTCCAGTACTCTATTACAATCTTTTCCTATATCTTACATCCTGTACTACTCCATTACCAGCTGTCTACAGAGATCCCATTAATCCCCATACTAACTGTTCTCATCTCTGCAGTGCTCTATTACAATCTCCTCTATCTTACATCTTGTGCTACATCCCCATACTAACTGTTCTCATCTCTGCAGTGCTCTATTACAATCTCCTATATCTTACATCTTGTAATACTCCATTACCACCTGTCCATAGATACCCCACCAATCCCCATACTAACTGTTCTCATCTCTGCAGGACTCTATTACAATCTCCTCCTCTATCTCACATCTTGTAATAATCCGTTACCACCTGTCCATAGAGACCCCACTAATCCCCATACTAACTGTTCTCATCTCTGCAGTACTCTATTACAATCTCCTCCTCTATCTTACATCCTGTACTACTGCATTACCACCTGTCCACAGAGATCCTACTAATCCCAATACTAACTGCTTCACAACTCTGCAGTACTCTGTTACAATCTCCTCCTCTATCTTACATCTTGTACTACTCCATTACCACCTGTCCATAGAGACCCCACTAATCCCCATACTAACTGTGTCTCATCTCTGCAGTACTCTATTACAATCTCCTCCTCTATCTTACATCCTGTACTACTCCATTACCACCTGTCCATAGAGAACCCACTAATCCCCATACTAACTGTTCTCATCTCTGCAGTACTTTATTACAATGTCCCCCTCTATCTTACATCTTGTACTACTCCATTACCACCTGTCCACAGAGATCCCACTAATCCCCATACTAACTGTTTCTCATCTCTGCAGTACTCTGTTACAATCTCCTCCTCTATCTCACATCTTGTACTACTCCATTACCACCTGTCCGTAGAGATCCCACTAATCCCCATACTAACTGTGTCTCATCTCTGCAGTACTCTATTACAATCTCCTCCTCTATCTCACATCTTGTACTACTCCATTACCACCTGTCCATAGAGACCCCACTAATCCCCATACTAACTGTGTCTCATCTCTGCAGTACTCTATTACAATCTCCCCCTCTATCTTACATCCTGTACTACTCCATTACCACCTGTCCATAGAGAACCCACTAATCCCCATACTAACTGTTTCTCATCTCTGCAGTACTCTATTACAATCTCCTCCTCTATCTTACATCTTGTACTACTCCATTACCACCTGTCCGTAGAGATCCTACTAATCCCCATACTAACTGTTTCTCATCTGTGCAGTACTCTGTTACAATCTCCTCCTCTGTCTTTTCCATGAACATCCCTCTGCCTAAAATTAAACTTCCTCCCCCTCACTCTCTAGCATCTAAAACCAAGATTAAGTACTTGATTTACAACCCATTTAATTTCAAACTTTACCAACTTCATGTAGCCCTGCTTCTATCAGGAGACATACGTCCAAATCCTGGGCCTATCCATCACCCCACCATGCATAACTCTACCTCTCCCTACTTAATAAATTCATCCTCTCCAAACAAACATATTTCCTTTTACTCTATGAACGCCCATAATATTCTAAACAAAGTTAGTGAATCCATGCCCGGATAGCCTTCCACACCCCTGATGTCATCACCATAACAGGGACTTGGCTAAAACTCCAAACCTCTGATAAAGACATCCCCTCCCCCGGTTATAATATACTCTGCATAGATCACCAAAACAAAAAAGGGGGTGGTGTAGCCATCCTGCACTCCTGCCACCTCACCATTACAAGTATGAAACCAAATCCCATCATTTTCTCCTGCTGATCTACTGACAGCTAACCTTAAAATAAATGACCACACCACTATCACAGTAGCAGCCATCCATATTCCTCCAGGAGACAACAATCCTTTGCTCGAAAATATTCTTTCATACTTTTCTCAACACATCCCCAATGAAACTGTCCTCCTTGGGAATGTCAATATTAACTGGTTAACTCTCAGTAAACAAAACTCTAATACTCATATTAATTTATATGGCTTTACTCAGCTCATCTCCCAACCTACTCATACAAAGAACTCTCACACATCTAGTACTGTTACTGAGTGGGTACTTTTATCTAATCCTTCCAAATATCATAACCCTGAAACCCTACCAAACATCATGAGCGATCACTCCCCTATTAAAGTGCTTAGGTTTACTCCCACTTCTCAAAACCTCCTAAATTTATCACTTGTCGCAAACCCTCTAACTTCCATGCAGAAACCTTAAATGCCCTCCACTCTAAAGTAAATGGAAAATTCCTTACCCAACTCCCACTAAAAGAAGCAGTCCTAGCTTTCAACTCCACCTTCCTTAGCATATTCTACTCACTTGCTCCCACTCGCACAGTCCAAATTAAGTCCACCATATCTCCATGGCTTTCAAAAGCCACTGGTATCCTTATGACAACTAGATACAAATTATGGAAAAATGGTCACAAACTAAGCTCTCTGCAGACTTACAAAAATATAAAGAACTCAGAAATCTGACAAAAAAACAGACAAACAAAGATAAAAAAGACTTTTATAACAAACCTCTCACAGCCCTAAAATCTAATCCTAAAAAATTCTGGAATTCTATTAACCAAATATTACATCCCACTAATCTTAGCTCCCCAATCCATGCCCAGACAAGACATCTGAAGAAACTGCCACTATCTTCAATACCTATTTTATTGATTCAATATCTAAGCTACTGAACCCGAACCCAAACACCTCTACTACTAACATCTCCAACTTTTCTGAACCTAATCGTAATACTATCTCCTCAAATACCTTCTCCCTCAAACCTGTACCTACTAGCTACATCAAAACTCTACTCTCTAAAATAAAACCATGCTCAGCATCAGCTGACAATATTCCTTCCACTTTTCTTCTACTAGCAGCTGTCTCTCTTGTTCTCCCTGTATTTATCCTATTTAATCACTCTGTCTGTGAATCTACAGTCCCTTCCATCTCGAAACAGTGCTACACTCTACCTATACACAAAGGAGGTAACTCCTCTGATATCTCCAACTTTAGACCTATCACTATCCTCTCCCCCTCTCTCTAAAGTACTAGAAAAATATATTCATAAACAAGTTATGCAGTATCTAATACTGGAAAATCTGCTTACACCCACTCAACAGGCTGCAGTCCCAAACATAGCACCACTACACCTCTATTATCCTTCCTCAACACTGTCTCTATAGCCATGGGTGACTATAAACTTATTTCTTGCCTATTCTTGGACCTCTCAAAAGCTTTCATCACTGTCTCACACTCTCTTCTGCTGCACAAACTGCATAACCTCAACTTCTCCTCTGATACTGTTGCATGATTCTCCAGCTACCTCACTGATAGATCTCAGTCAGTGAGATGACACTCTGCACTCTCCCCTCCTCTCACTGTAAAAATGGGTGTACCTCAAGGGTCTATCCTAGGTCCTTTACTTTTTAATATCTTTACTAATCAGCTCTACACCTCATGTCCTCAGTCATCTTTAGTGAATACGCAGATGACTCTACAGTCACCACCACAGACAACTCTCCCTCTAAGCTCTTCTCAGCTACTCAGGCATCTTTTAACTCAGTTGAAACATGGCTGTCCAACAACCAGCTCATCCTTGACCCTAAAAAACCAAAGCTGTTACTCTTCCTACCTAAAAAGTTCAGCAATATTAAACCCTCCTTCTCCGTACAGTCCCTTACTAACACTCTCATTCAGGTAAAATCCAGTACTAAGCTCTTAGGCGTAACCATCGACGATCAGCTTAAATTTGACTTGCATGTTGATAACTGTATCAAAAAGACTCATTCAAAACTAGGGCTCCTTTACCATAACAAGAAATTCCTTGCCTCTGAAGCCAAGATTACTCTCTCTCTCTCACCTACAATTCTCAAATTCTCACAAATCTTAACTCAGCACTCCTGACCAAACTTGAATCTACTTACAATAAGGTAGCTAGATTTGCTAACCAACAAACCTACAAACCCCATCACTGTCTCTCTCTAAAACACCTAAACTGGCTTGAATTACCCCACCAGCTTCTTCCCTCTCAGCTCCAGATCATCCATTCTATCCTAGACCAGCCTTCCTACTGTCCCCTAGCACTATCCCCTCTCATCTCCCATTATTCTCCCTCCAGACCTCTCTGAAGCTCTAACCAAGACCTACTACAAATCTACAAACCCAAGTCTAAATTTGGATATAACATATACAGCTATCACCCCACTATTGCCTGGAATAAGCTCCCACTAGAAATCAGGACCCTTACACATCCTAAACAATTTAAGACAGCCACCAAAGAGCACTTTAAAAGTCACTGGTCCTGCCACTCACTCTCCCTCCTTAACACCCCCTACTTCTTGTACCGTAATCTACTTTCTGCCCTTAACTCGCTCTTTTCACTAGCTCTCGCTAATCTTCCTTGACTACTCTTTCTACTGTCTTCTAAAATCTATTAAGCAAATCACCTCAGAGAAACATTCTATTGTAATTGTCTTGCCTTCATGCAACTGCATCATGATAAAACTGGGTTTTTGTAACAACTTACCCCAAAATCTATATTCATCTTAATGACATATTTCTTTTTATACACCTTGAAATAGTTATGCTATAGTCCTGATTATTGACACTGTATAAAATTGTATTGCTACTTAATGCTTTGTAATAATCATGTAACACTGCTGTTTAATGCTAATTTATAATGAAAATTGTATAATATGTTGGAGCTTTTCTCCATGGGCCTCTGCTGATAAAGGGCTCTTCAGCTCAGTTGGACAAACCCGGTCAACAAATGTAAAATAAATAAATAAATCTGGACAGTTGACAGGTATGTATAGGTGCAATGGCAGTGAGGGAGAAGTAGCAAATATGGACAGTGGAACAACTGGTTCCAATAGGAAAAGAAGCAGCAGTTATCTATAAGAGCCAATTTAATTACTGATTGCTCTACTATGATGGACATTAGCAGTTATACCTTTACATAGGTTCATAGATTAGTACTAAGCTAACTGCCTTTGCAAGCCATTTTAAGCCTAGCCAATTGTCTCTTCTGAGACTCAAACTCTGCACCTTGTGTGTGCAAGGCAAACACCTTAACCATTAGGCCAACCTCTCAACCTATTGCATTTCTGCTGTAACTGAAAGAAAGCTTTTGGAATTAAGGAACAATGACAGACATGCCTGTCAACATTGCAGTACAACAAATCTGGAGAAATCCTAAAATAACTGGAGAACAACAGCCTAAAAATATGGCTACATTTTAAATACTTATAAACTTACAAATATAATATTAAATAATTTTGTCGCTATGTGAACGGCATATGAATATATCAAGGGTGAGATGCTCACAACCTAGTTGTGATAATACGTAAGTACCAAATAAATAAATAAGGTACAGTTTGATATTTAAAAATGTATTTGACTTAGAGGAATGGGTTAGCTCTTAAATACCCTTGAAGAGGCAAAGTTCATAGACAAACTTATGGGGTACACAATTGAAAGGACTCAGGAGCAACGATATTAATAAATGGGCAATTGATAAGTAGTAAGGAGAAAGATGCACACAGGTGGATTATATCCTATGCAGGAGGGCCAGACTGAAGGAGATTGGAGATTGTAAAGTGGTGACTGGGGAAAGTGTAGTTAGGCAGCATAGAATGGTGGTCTGTAGGATGACATTGGTGATCAAGAAGAGGAGGATGAGTGTGAGGGCAGTGTCAAGAATCAAATGGTGGAAGTTGAAAAAGGGTGATTGTGAGCTGGAGTTCAGGGAAGAGTTAAAACAGGCACTGGGGGGGGGGGCAGTGAAGAGTTACCAAATAGCTGGGTAACTACAGCAGAGATGGTAAGGGAGACAGCTAGAAAGGTGCTTGGTGTGACATCTGGACAGAGGAAGGAGGACAAGGAGACCTGGTGGTGGAACAAGGAAGTACAGGAGAGTATGCAGAGGAAGAGGCTGGCAAAGAAGATGTGGGATTGTCAGAGAGATGAAGAAAGTAGACAGGAGTATAAGGAGATGAGGAGCATGGCAAAGAGAGAGGTGGCGAAGGCTAAGGATAAGGCATATGGAGAGTTGTATGAGAGATTGGACACTAAAGAGGGAGACAAGGACCCATACCGATTGGGTAGACAAAGGGACCGAGCTGGGAAAGATGTGCAGCAGGTAAGGGTGATAAAAGATAGTGAGGGAAATGTACTCACAAGCGAGGAGAGTGTGTTGAGCAGATGGAAAGACTACATTGAGGGGCTGATGAATGAAGAGAATGAGAGAGAGAGAGAAGGTTGGATGATGTGGGGATAGTGAATCAGGAAGTGAAACAGATTAGCAAGGAGGAAGTATGGACAGCTATGAAGAGGATGAAGAATGGAAATGCTGTTGGCCCAGATGACATACCAGTGGAAGCATGGAGGTGTTTAGGGGAAATGGCAGTGGAGTTTTTAACCAGATTGTTTAATGAAATCTTGGAAAGTCAGAGGATGCTTGAGGAGTGGAGAAAAAGTGTGTTGGTACCTATTTTTAAGAATAAGGTTGATGTGCAGAGCTGTAGAAACTACAGAGGGATAAAACTGATCAGGCACAGCTTGAAGTTATGGGAAAGAGTGGTGAAATCTATGTTAGGAAGGGAGGTGATGATTAGTGATCAACAGTATTGTTTCATGCCTGGAAGGAGCACTACAGATGTGATATTTGCTCTGAGAGTGTTGATGGAGAAATAAAGAGAAGGTCAGAAGGAGTTGCATTGTGTCTTTGTAGACTTGGAGAAAGCATATGATAGGGTGCCTAGAGAGGAGTTGTGGTATTGTATGAGGAAGTCAGGAGTGGCAGACAGCTATGTAAGAGTGGTACAGGATATGTATGAGTGTAGTGTGACAGTGGTGAAGTCTGCAGTGGGAGTGACAGATCTATTTAAGGTGGAGGTGGGATTACATCAAAGATCAGCTCTGAGCCCTTTCTTATTTGCAGTGGTGATGGGCAGGTTGACAGATGAGATCAGACAGGAGGCCCCGTGGACTATGATGTTTGCAGATGACACTATCATCTGTAGTGAGAGTAGGGACTAGGTTGAGGAGACCCGAGATATGCTCTAGAGAAGAGAGGAATGAAGGTCAGCAGGACTAAGACAGAATATGTGTGTGAATGAGAGGGAGGATAGAGGAATGCTGAGGATGCAGGGAGTAGAGTTGGCGAAGGTGGATGAGTTTAAATACTTGGGATCAATAGTTCAGAGTAATGGTGAGTGTGGAAGAGATGTGAAGAAAAGAGTACATACAGGATGGAGTGGGTGGAGAAGAGTGTCAGGAGTGATTTGTGACAGACGGGTACCAGTAAGAGTGAAAGGGAAGGTCTACAAGAGGGTAGTGAGACCAGCTATGTTGTATGGGTTGGAGACAGTAGCATTGACAAAAAGGCAGGAGTCAGAGCTGGAAGTGGCAGAGTTAAATATGTTAAGATTTGCACAGGGTCTGATGAGGGTGGACAGGATTAAGAATCAGTATATTAGAGGTTCAGCTCAGGTTGGATGGTTTGGAGACAAAGCCAGAGAGGCGAGATTATGTTGGTTAGGACATGTGCTGAGGAGGGATGCTGGGTATATTGGGAAAAGGATGCTAAGGATGGAGCTGCCAGGTAAGAGGAAAAGAGAAAGGCCTAAGATAAGGTTTATGGATGTGGTGAAAGAGAACATGCAGGTAGTTGATGTGACAGAGCAATATGCAGAGGACAGGAAGAAATGGAAACAGATGATCCGCTGTGGCGACCCCTAACAGGAACAACTGAAAGAGAAGAAGAAGGATAAAGTAAGGAACCAGGCAAGGATCCTCACTCTCATAAAGCCTGTTTATGTTTGTAATGACCTAATAAAGAAGAAGGACTCGTGACTTATGATGTCATAAACAAAAAAGTGAGGTGCTGTGTACACTAACCAAAAAAAGAAGGCCCTAAACAGGAAGAGATGAATCCACCAGGCCCTAAAAAGGAGGAGAGAGAGAAAAATATAAAACCTATGGGTCTCCTCATGAAGAAAGGAGCTAGATATAAGTTATGCTGAATATTTGTTTAGGTGCAGAAGCCCCCCCCCCTTCCCCGGCTGCAGCTGCAGTACAATATCAGAGTCTGCAGTCACACAGCATTATATTAAGCAATACTTATTTTTACTGGAAAAATAAATGTTTCTTTTTTTCTTCTGATTCTGTATACTTTGAAAGTTAAAATATTAATACAAGCTGTGGATATTGCATGCCTTTTATGTAGGATCACTCTATGGTACAATTAAATCTATTTTCACTGAATGCAGTTTTGTAGTTTATTTCTGTGTCAAAATGCAAGTTAATTGAATTTTTTAAGTTCACATCTGAAATAAATAGTAAATAGAGTTGTTTACTTTATGTTTTTGCTTAATAAATTTTAGATAAATTGTTACTGTTCACATCAGTCCAATTGGCACTGTAAAGCTCTAAGAAATAAAGTACGCCTTCTTAACACATGCAAGAAGCGACTGTAATATAAAGGTTTTTTGGCACACTCCCATAACACATTTTGGGAGTTCCGTAAAACATATTGGAGGTAACTTAGCTAGGAGTAAATAGATATGACAGAATATGTTTCAGGTGTAACAGATTTTACTACAGTTCCTTTTTGGTCTTTAGAGATAAGCATTTGAGCTTCCTTTTTTCACTTGCCACAATTCTGGCACAGATTAGAATGCACTTGGGTAATAGCTGTCATTAATTTTTTTTTTTATAAACAGTACTATAGCATTATCAACACAATATTTAGACCATTTAAATTCTACAGTCTGCAGAATTCCACGCCCAACAGACAATAACATTTTAGAGCTCTGTTCTCATTCATGCAGTAAATCTAAATCTCAGTCTTCATCTCCATCCCGTCTGTACTAACTACATCTTAGCAAAGGTAAGAGGAAGGGCAGTCAGGCAGAGAGGATGAAGTCGAACAGAAAACGTTACATCACACTTCATGGCAAAAGAGCTTGTGAATGTGTGTTGAGCAGATGGAAAGAGTACTTTGAGGGGTTGATGAATGAAGAGAATGAGAGGGAGAGAAGGTTGGATGATGTGGGGATAGTGAATCAGGAAGTGCAATGGATTAGCAAGGAGGAAGTAAGGATAGCTATGAAGAGGATGAAGAATGGAAAGGCTGTTGGTCCAGATGACATACCTGTGGAAGCATGGAGGTGTTTAAGTGAAATGGTAGTGGAGTTTTTAACCAGATTGTTAATTGAAATTTTGGAAAGTGAGAGGATGCCTGAGGAATGGAGAAAAAGTGTTTTGGTACCGATTTTTAAGAATAAGGGTGATGTGCAGAGCTGTAGTAACTACAGAGGGATTAAATTTATCAGTCACAGCATGAAGTTATGGGAAAGAGCAGTGGAAACTAGGTTAAGAAGGGAGGTGATGATTAGTGATCAGCAGTATGGTTTCATGCCGGGAAAGAGCACTACAGATGCAATGCTTGCTCTGAGAGTGTTGATGGAGAAGTACAGAGAAGGTCAGAAGGAATTGCAATGTGTTTTTGTAGACTTAGAGAAAGCATATGACAGGGTGCCTAGAGAGGAGTTGTGGTATTGTATGAAGAAGTCGGGAGTGTCAGAGAAGTATGTAAGAGTGGTACAGGATATGTACAAGGGTAGTGTGACAGCTATGAAGTCTGTGGTGGGTATAATGGATGCTTTTAAGGTGGAGGTTGGATTACATTAAGGATCAGTTCTGAGCCCTTTCTTATTTGCAATTTTGATGGACAGGTTGACAGACGAGATCAGACAGGAGTCCTCGTGGGGTATGATGTTTGCAGATGACATTGTGATCTGTAGTGAGGGTAGTGAACAGGTGGAGGAGACCCTGGAGAGATGGAGATATGCTCTATAGAGAAGAGGAATGAAGGTCAGCAGGACTAAGACAGAATATATGTATGTGAATGATATGGAGGATAGAGGAATGGTGAGGATGCAGGGAGTAGAGGTGGCGAAGGTGGATGAGTTTAAATACTTGGGATCAATAGTTCAGAATAATGGTGAGTGTGGAAGAGAGGTGAAGAAGAGAGTACAGGCAGGATGGAGTGGGTGGAGCAGAGTGTCAGGAATGATTTGTGACAGATGAGTACCAGTAAGAGTGAAAGGGAACATCTACAAGAGAGTAGTGAGACCAGCTATGTTAAATGGGTTGGAGACACTGGCATTGACAAAAAGGCAGTAGTTAGAGCTGGATGTGGCAGAGTTAAAGATGCTAAGATTTGAACTGGGTGTGACAAGGGTGGACAGGATCAGGAATAAGTATATTAGAGGGTCAGCCCAGTTTGGAAGGTTTGGGACAAAGCCAGAGAGGCAAGATTACGTTGGTTTGGACATGTGCTGAGGAGGGATGCTGAGTATATTGGGAAAAAGATGCTAAGGATGAAGCTACCAGGTAACAGGAAAAGAGGAAGGCCTAAGATAAGGTTTATGGATGTGGTGAGAGATGACATGCAGGTGGCTGGTGTGACAGAGCAAGATGCAGAGGACAGGAAGAAATGGAAACAGATGATCTGCTGTGGCAACCCCTAACGGGAACAGCCGAAAGAAGATGATGATGTGGATAACTGAACATATATTCCCCCTATCAACAGTCATATGTACATTACATCTAACTGTATTATTGTTATTCAAATTATGTTCAGGGGTCCCTTTTTGAAAACTGTTCAACAAAATAGGAGGGAAAATTATTTTCTCTTTGTTCTAATCTCTTCGGCTGTTCTAAACAACATATTAACATGATGTCCTCTCATTTTAAACAACTCAATGATATATAATACCGCTTCTTCAAAATCGATGTCCACTGACATCATTCTTGAGGCTCTGATTTATTGGCCCCTAGGAATATTGTCTTTAATAAACTTCGGATGATTATTTGAATAATTTAAATAATTGTTGCTAAAAGTTCACTTTCTAAAAATTCTACTCTCAAAGGTGTCTGTAATAGTGTTCCATTTCAAGTACACATCCAAAAAGGCAGCTGTGACATTCAAGCTCTTCAAGAGAATAAAGAATAAACCTCAGCTGATCACAGAAAATAAGAAAATGAAACGAAGATACAACCTAAAGTAACTTGCCTGATATTGCTATATTTCTTATTCTCCTTCAAAACAACTAACTACTACAGTGCTGCCTATTTATGCTAAAAAAAAAAAGAAAGCACTGTTATACTCATCAGTGGAACAAAAGTATTATAAATTAAACCTAAAGAGAAATAGCTTGAATATATATGGGAGAGCCATGGTGAAATAAATGAAATATCTGCTCTTTGGGTATGTCGGAAGTTGTTTCTTAACTTGTGACTTTTTTGGTCATAAAACTTGTTCCTACAGCCCAACATACCAAATATTTCACTTATTAGATCTCAAGTCCCTCTATATTTGGAGTGTGTATGTGTGTGTGTGTGTGTGTGTGTGTGTGTGTGTGTGTGTGTGTGTGTGTGTGTGTGTGTATGTATATGCAAATGGGTACTTATCAGTTGATCAAGTTTTCAGAAACTGGAAATTCATATGTTGGGGATCATATGTTCAAGTTTTGAAAACCCAAAGCATTTGAAATGAGATTGGGGTACAATGCAGATCAGGAAATGTATCCTTTTCCTCACTGTATTGCGATCTTGGAGTTGGTAAATATCATTTGCATATGATGTGAGAGGTGCAGGTGGCCTTGCCCCCCCTAAAAAATTTAAAAATAGTAGATTTTTGTGTTTTTGGTGTTTTTGTTTTTGATGTTTGAGTTTTCAGAAAGTTGATCATATGATCTCAACTGTATGAATTTTTGGTTTCTGAAAACTCGATCATCTGACATAGACCCATGCATACACACACACACACACACTTATATATATATATATATATATATATATATATATATATATATATATATATATATATATATATACATGCATATTATGATGTGTGTGGATATGTGTATACATGCACATATCTATCAGTTTGCATGTGTAAGTGTTTGTATACAGTATGGCATAAGAGGTTATGTGCAGTATAAATATTACCTCATATTGAGAAATCTGTGAGGCATGGCCATAAACAGTCAGCCCAAAGGGTGAGTGACTTACAATCTCCTGGTGTAGGGTACTGGCAGATTATAATAGGGTGAGTTTGGATCGTTACTCAGGGCCCTCTATTCAGGAAAGGGTCTATGTTATAACAATCAATGCTTAAAACAGCGAATGCTGTTATATCGACCACAAAAGAATGAAAAGAACAAAGAGCAGGAAAAAATTAGCTGTTCCCAAAAAAAAAAGAAACACACTAAACAGTATTTTAAATGGGAGGCTTCATCCCCCACACCCTCCCTACTTAAATATGCCAACTCCAAGATCACATTACAGTGGCAAAAATGTCAAAGTGACGGAAGCGGCCAAGTGACTTCTTTCCCAGGGAAAGAATTCTCGTAAAAGCCGCTTCGTCATTTTGCTTTTTCGTCATTTCCAGTTTGACGAAGACGCATTCGACATAATGCACCTTCGTTTTTCTGACAGGAACCCTTCAGGAAGGGGGCATGGCCAGTGAAGAAAATAACTTTATTTGAGAAGATTTGCTGTATTCAGCACACAGGCTAACAAGCAATCAGTAAACTAAAGACTAAAGCTTTTAATAAGTAAAAAAACAAACAAAAAAGCTAAATGACAAACACCATTAGTAATTATAATAATATGCTCATGGTGCCTGCCATTTAAACATGCACAGTAATGTATTCAGCTCTGACACTTTACTTATATGTTATTTTAAGGAAACATGTTTCTTTATTTGAAAGAATAAATATATAAATGCTCAGGGCCTCAGTGACCCTGTCTAAAGAATGCAGTTTTCTTTTCATTGCATTCCCATGATTCATTGGTATGGCAGTGAATAGAAAGCCTGCATACATTAAAAGGTATATTTGGATAGCCTTGGGCATTACTTGGTTGTCAGTTTGAAGATAAGATTTTTTTTTATTATTAAACATGCTGGCAGGCAACCAGATTTTTTTAGGGTGGTGGTAGCTGTACTGTGGTTGAACATACCCTCTTTATGTGCTCAGTTTGAAGTCTAACATTAATGACTAATGTACATTTGTATGCAATAAACTGCAATACCTGCTTTCTTTTTCACTCTTTTATATCCTTGACCTGCAGAGAAACTACGGGATGGGTAGCAGTGCTGTGGATAAAAGTAACTTTCCCTCTTCATTTGCTTAGTTTAAAGCCTGACATTAAGGGATATTTGTATTTGTCTGAAATAATTGGAATACATATTCTGTTTTGGGGCCAGTGTGTTTAATTGTTCTTTGGATGAATGCAGCTTACCCACTTCATTTGCACACCTTAAATTCTGGAATTAAGGTTTAGTGTGCATTTGTGTGAAATAAATTGCATGTTTATACAGTTTTTAGGTGAGGAGCAAGCTGTGTTGTTGATGGACTTAACTTCTCTTCATTTGCTTAGCTAAAAGACTGCCATTAAGGGCTAGTGTGCATTTGTGTTAAATAAACATGAATACTTAATCTCTCTCTCTCTTTTTAATATGCTGATGGGCGACCAGATTGGAGGGGGTGCTGGCTGTGCTCTGGGTGAAAGTAACTTACCCTTTAATTTGTTCTGCTTAAAGCCTGGCATTAAGGGCTATCTGCATTTGTGTGAAATAAGTTAAAATATGAATGTTCTCTTTTTTTTGGGGGGGGGTTAATTTTTTCTGTGGATGAAAGCAACTTGACCTCTTCATTTGTCCCATTTACATTTTAGCATTAAGGGCTGATGTGCATTTGTTTGACATAAAATGGAATATTTATTTTCTCTCTCTCACTTTCTCCCTCTGTTTTTTTGGCTGGTGGATAACCACATTGTGGATGATAGTAATTACCATCTTCATTTTCTCAGTTTAAAGCCTGGAATTAAGGGCTATTAGGCATTTGTTTGAAATCAATTGGAATACTAATTATTTGGCCAATCTTTGTATGAAACACGCCTTCAATATGATTGGTCACTCAGGCTTACTTATCCATCTTCAAAACATGTACATCAGCTTTAAAGGAAAACTCCACTTTAGAACTAAAAAAAATATTTTAGAAACAACCCCAATCTGAAGACACAACTATGCTATAGAAAGGGAGCATTAGGGGCCTTCCACAGTCCTAGTGGCAAGGCATGTATCCCTGTTGAAGGTGCAGTGCATGTAGTCCTATACAACCTGGCATGGTTTTTAACATCCCCATTTTTCTGTTGAGTGTATGTTTTATGTGGATTGTTCTACAAAGAACTTAGTTTACTTGGCATTCTGCACCCTCTGTTATGCTTTTTACATAGGGAAAAACAATCATTCCTTTAAGGAATGCATTTTGGAACACTTGAGAGACTTTAGGAATGGGAGGTAGGAAAATGCATTAGCACACCATGTGGTGGCTAAAGGTAATTCCCATAAGTTTAAGTTTCTGGCACTAGAGGTAACTGGAACTGATATTAGGGGCGGGGATCTTAAGAATAACACAGAGGCAAGGGAACAAGCCTGGATTTTATCACTCCAAGCAGATAAGTTTCCTGGGCTAAATTATATTGTTTCCCTGAAGCCTATGTTGAAGGGACGCCCACTCCCACATTAAAATGTATATATATATATATATATATATATATATATATATATATATTTTTTTTTTTTTATATGAATGTTTTAAAGTTTTTTACTTTGGTGTTTTGCAAGTATATTGCTACTATGTGATGTAATTTTTTATTGCTGTCTAAAAAAATGTACAGGCTTCTGGCAACAGGAAATGATGTCACAGTGCTTGTGCTCTATAGATGGTTCTTCTCTTTAATGTGACTGTCTGATGAAGCGATCTATTGTATCGTGAAAGCACTTACCTGTTTTTATTCTTACTTTTAAGTTGAATCAATTTAATAACCTACAGCCTTGATGGCCTGGCACTGTGTTTATTTGGAAACTATTTATATAAGTCATGCTTGACATAAGGAAGCAGTGGTGTATTCCCATTCCAGTGACAAATAATGGTATTAGCATCAGTCACTGTCATCTTATATACTGGCTGTAACAGGACTGCTTCTTTTATTTCTTGAATAGTCCTCGTTTATGTGTGTCTCAGGGCTTGTTTTACATTATGCTAAGGAATTATACAGCTGCAACCAAAACAGTTGTCAAATTGCAGGCCTTTGTTCAAAGTATCTTTTTGCAGTCCAAGATGAATTGACAGTCCCCTCCCCCCACAGTCTGGTAAATGTGCTGATACTTTGCAAGAGTTACAAGAAAAATATTTTCTGAATTTTCTCTAAATGTCACAGACATCTTTGATACTACAATCAAGTCATCTTAAAATGTAAAGTAGTATAAACAACAAATATTTAAAGCTTAACATTTCAATACTGTGATGCTGCTTATGTAAATTTGTCAAAAGAGGTGATAATTGCCTTTGAACAATTTACTGATCTGATTGCTCTGTTTTGATATGGAAGGCATGGCTACTGTAGAACAGAGTGTGTGTGTGCTGTGTCTTTAAGAAGCATATCAAGGACTGAACATGCATATATAAATAGCGAGCACGCACTATACTCAGTGTCATTTTGAGAGTGCAGCCAGTGAGTGAACATGCATGAATGCAGTAGCTAGTTTGTTTACAGGTTTACCTAAGTTACAGTATTCAGCCTCAAGCCTGATGTGTTTGTACATGATAAAGCTGCTTGAACAGAATCCACAAAGTTTTGTCTATTGTGTCCTGACTAGACAAGTGACAGCTACATTAGAAGCAGCTGTGAATCAGTGTAAGTTCTCTTCCTCTCTGCAATAAAGGCAATGACAAATAGTTTCACACCTTTCTGTCTTGTTAACAGCAGCCTGAGCTCCTGACTACAGATTTCTCTGTGTCTGTGGTATCTCATGCAAGTGTAGACAAATTCCTCTGCAATTTATCTGAGAAGTTAAGCTTTAAGAAATAGGTGGTCTTTCCCTTCCTTTAGTACCAGAGTGAGGAAATGAAAGTTTTATAAAGCACAATAAGTTTTCAGGTACCTACACAGTACTGGAATCATAAGAGTTGAGTTAAACTATAGGAGAAGGTGGAGTTTTCCTTTAAATCTACCATTTATTTCAATGGCATCCTATCTAACGCTTACACAGAATAGAATCATCTGCTATTTCTGACACTGCCTACACTCACTCAGGTCCCCTACAAAGTTCCATTCCTGCCCCATTTATGTTCCCTTTTCCCCTTGATGTATGACAGCTTCCACTACTTCTATACGTTAATGATATTGTCATCTGTAGGTCTGACATCTTTCAAAAATCCATTGAAAAATTAAACTGAAAAGACCTACTTCAACTGTACAATTGGCTCACATCCAAAAAAAACTGTTACTTTATCCTAAAAATTAAAGTCCATGCTATGGCAGCCATAAAGTTCTGGCCAAGGTCTCCATACCTCTTGGTATTACAGACTGTGACCATAAATTCATTTATTCTGCTACTTCTTTTACACCTGGAATTTGGCTAGACCACTCCCTCACCTTTCAAGAGATCACTGAGAAACTATGAACCAAGATCAACTACCTACTTTTTTATGCCAACAAGATCTCGCATTTCCACTCTATACCTGCTACAACAGCTATTGACTTGGATAGCCCTATTTCACAACTTAAGTATGGACTTCCCTTGTTTGCCTCTGCCAAAAATCTTAACCAGCCTTTAACCCCTCCCAAATAAAATCTGCTGCTTCATATCAATTTCCTGTCAGAATGAACATCACTGTCACACTCTTTCTAAGGCTACGTGGATGCCAGTACAACACAGAGCCAAACTTTTTCTTGTCTCTCTTCTTTTTGAAGTAATTCATCAAGGTGTCTATCCTCCCATCTCTCTTCATAGCTGTTTGCTGCATCTAGGACCTATAACCACAGGGGTCAAGGAAGAGGTGACTCTTTTGTATAAAGACTTTCTTTCAAGCTACATTCTATTAGTCATAGCTTTTCAGTCCTTGCTTCAAATTTTTGGCAGTCACTTCCTCGTGACATATTTGAACTCACAGACCACTCTGTTGTCAGATGTCTGTTGAAACACATTCTAATAAAACAGTATGAATATTAACTGTCCTAATACAGGGCATGTTACATATGTCTGTACCTCCCACAGAGTACCGCCCTAACAAGACCCTCTTTCTATTTCCATACCTATTTTCAACTGTATGTTGACCTCCCTGGTATATAATACCTAACTGTTCTAACACAGAATCCAATCCATCACATACTCATCTGGGGACTTACTAATTTATAGATTATTTTCTCCCTTTATACAATTGACTAATCAACACTCAAGCTCACTGTCCAACTTCCTCTCTTCATCCTTTTCTGGTTCTCATTCTCCCAAATTTATTTTTTTCTTTCTTTTTATTGCATCTTTTTATATAAACATATACATATATTTTGTTTTTGGAAGATTTGTTTGACTGCAACAAATTTAGAAACTTTTAAGTAAATGCACAGTCTCCAGCATTTATGTGTTATATATGTTTATCTCTATGTATACGCATAGTATCCTATAACCATGTAATTTGTATGGTAACACCGCATTATGTACAATTTTCTGTTGCTGTTCATGCAACCAGAGCTAAGCCTGCAATTGGTCATTTGTGATCAGAGCTTTACCTGAGTAAACAAATATAAATAAAATACAATAAAATAAAATAAAGAAAATTAAAATAAATATCAGTAGATATTTGGTGATTTTTAACAATACTCATGGAATGTTGTGAGAGGGGTAAAAGATGGTGTGTGGTCTTAGTCTGGCAGTTAACACACAGGATTACAGCTATGAGATATTGACAAGTTGCTTCCTGTAGTCCCAGGTTTGGATCTGTCAGCTTTTGTTTGCCTACTCTGTGACTCTGTACAAGCCACTTAACTAGTCAGTGCTGCCAGGTAACCTCTTTGTCTAGTGGGTTTACCCAGTTACCAAATCAGTACAAAATAAATAAATAACTAAATTAATAAATTAATAAATAAATACTTAAAGTACTGTTTGCATTTAAAAAGAATTTGACTCAGAAGAATGGGTTAGCTCATAAATACCCTTGAAGTCAGAGTTCATTGGCAAACTTTTGGGGTAGTTACACACAACTGATGGGATTCAGGAGCAGCGATATTAATAAATAGACAATTAATAAACAGTGAAAATAAAGTAATGAATTAGGCAAGGATCCTTACTGACATACAGCCTGTTTATGTTTGTAATGACCTAATAAAGAAGAAGGACGTATGAAGTCATAAACAAAAACAAAGAAAAATGAGGTGCTGTTTACACTAACCAAAAAAGAAGGCCCTAAAAAGGAAGAGGTGATCCACCAGGTCCTAAAAAGGAAGACAGAGAAAAATATAAAACCTGAAGGTCACCTTGTGAAGAAATCAGCTAGATATAAGTTATGCTGAATTTTGTTTAGGTGCAGAAGCCCCCTCCCCCCCAACCTTCCCCGGCTGCAGCTGCAGTACAATATCAGAGTCTGCAGTCACACAGAATTATATTAAGCAATTACTTATTTTTACTGGGAAAATAAATATTTCGCTTTTTCATCTGAGCCTGTATTCTCTGATAGTTAGAATATTTTAGTACAAGCTGTGGATATTGCATGCCTTTTCTGGTGGATCACTCATTATGTGGAATGACGAAATCTGTTTTCACTGAATGCAGTTTTGTACTTTATTTCTGTTGCAGAATGCAAGTTAATGCAGTTCTAAAGTTCACATCTGAAATAATTAGATGGTAAGTGCAGTTGTTTACTTTATGTTTTATTGTTTAATAAATGTTTACATATATTGTTACTGTTCACCATATCAGTCCAATTGGCACTGTAAAGCTCTAAGGAATAAAGTATGCCTTAACAAGCAGCTGCGATATCATTTTTTTTTGGCACAGTCCCATAACACATTGTGGGAGTTCTGTAAAACATATTCGAGGT
This sequence comes from Protopterus annectens, assembly GCF_019279795.1. Taxonomy (NCBI): domain Eukaryota; kingdom Metazoa; phylum Chordata; order Ceratodontiformes; family Protopteridae; genus Protopterus; species Protopterus annectens. The sequence continues at coordinate 1,783,471,321 of NC_056744.1, read as the reverse complement.
TAATTAGGAATAAATAGATACGACAGAATATGTTTCAGGTGTTGCAGATTTCACTGCGGTTTCTTTTTGGTCTTTAGAGATAAGCATTTGAGCTTCCTTTTTTCATTTGCCACCCTTCTGACCCAGATTAAAATGCACTTGGGTAACAGCTGTCTTACAATTTTTTCATATATATTTTTTAATAAACAGTACTTTAACATTATCAACACAATATCTGCACCATTTAAATTCAACAGTCTGCAAAATTTCATGACCAACAGACAATAATGTTTTAGAGCTTTATAGGTTCATAGAAGTACTAGGCTATCGGCCCTAGGGCCTATATAAGCCTAGCCAAAAAGGTTCCCTGGCTTTTGCCACCCAAGAAAATTATTTTCCTGTGCCCCTGTCGAGCAGAGCCACAGAAGTGATCCCCGGGGTGAATTTCCTATTTCCCATTCAATTAAGATTTTTCTTAAAGAAGGCTAATGAGGAGCTTAGTCTGACATGAATGGGTAGTTTGTTCCAGAGTATGGAAAGTCTCCAGGACATGAAGCTATCACTCCAGAATGTTCTGTTTTCTATTTTCATTGAATGAATCTATTTTCATTGAATGCAGTTTTGTATTTTATTTCTGTAGCAAAATGCAAGTTAATGCAGTTCTAAAGTTCACATCTGAAATAATTATGTAGTAAGTGCAGTTGTTTACTTTATGTTTTTGAAGCGACTGTAATATAAAGGTTTTTTGGCACACTCCCATAACACATTTTGGGAGTTCCGTAAAACATATTGGAGGTAACTTAGCTAGGAGTAAATAGACATGACAGAATATGTTTCAGGTGTAACAGATTTTACTACAGTTCCTTTCTGGTCTTTAGAGATAAGCATTTGAGCTTCCTTTTTTCACTTGCCACAATTCTGGCACAGATTAGAATGCACTTGGGTAATAGCTGTCATTAATTTTTTTTTTTATAAACAGTACTATAGCATTATCAACACAATGTTTAGACCATTTAAATTCTAAAGTCTGCAGAATTCCACGCCCAACAGACAATAACATTTTAGAGCTCTGTTCTCATTAATGCAGTAAATCTAAATCTCAGTCTTCATCTCCATCCCGTCTGTACTAACTACATCTTAGCAAAGGTAAGAGGAAGGGCAGTCAGGCAGAGAGGATGAAGTAGAACAGAAAATGTTACATCACACTTCATGGCAAAAGAGCCATGAAATGAAACCTAAATGCATGGACTAATATTAGCAGTTTACCTGTCTCTATCTATCTATCTATCTATCTATCTATCTATCTATCTATCTATCTATCTATCTATCTATCTATCTATCTCTGTCTATATATCTATCTTAACTATCTAAAATTGCTGTTTTTTTTTGCTTGGTCCTAATTACCTTAGATTGCTATTTGTGGAGATCACCACAACAGAAAATTGACCTTTCCTCTCATTTATAGTCATGTCACAGCGTGTTTGATATTAATGGATGTGGAAACATGTTTTCTGTACATTTGTAAAATATTGCTTCCATTTGGGAGTAGTTTTGTTTAGAATACTGGTTATACAAATGCCAGGTTTTGAGAGTTCATCAACTACTGACTGTCTACCACCATCCTGAGGCATACATGTGGTTGGCAGTGACTTGATTACTACTGCTTAGTGTGAGAGAAGTTTGGATGCATTCAGTGTTTACACAGAAGGACTCTGCAAGTCTCATGAGTCTTTTTTTCTTGACATAAAGGCCTGTAGCATGGATGGATGTCTTCATCTGGTTTCTCTTTCTATTAGTAACTCAGTCCCTTATATTTTTCTCTCAGATGACATTTGCTTGGTCACCTCATTTCACTTAAAAGATCAGTTTTGATTTTGCTACTCATGTTTCCTGACAACGCTAGCAATAAGCTATCTTTCTGAATCTTTTTGTGATTTTAGGGTTACATAATTAGCAATGGATGGAGGAGGGATGCTTGCTCCCCATGCAAAGAAAACTAGTTTTAATATTTGCTGTTTTTGATCATTTTAGATTAAATCTACAATGATTGTTCTTTCTTTGTTCACTATTGTGGTGTTTGATGTTTGATGAGACACTCAGTTGTGGTTATCTGTGAGAGTCTATGCACTGCATGCCATGAAAATCATTTTCTTCTTGTTTTGTCGACAGACATCTTGGTAGTACTGTACTCAGCTATCTAGTACAGAGATGGTGATACAGTCTAAGTTTACGGCATCTTTCCTTTGTAGCGCTCCTTATGCTGGATAAAAGGAATGGATTCTACAGAGGGCAGATGATTGATTGTCAGAGTCCAGTTAACAGATGACTGTCAAACTACCAATGTGGAGAATATACTCTAGCAGTCAAAGCAGTATAACACAGTTGTGCCTATTCCTTTAAATATGATAACTCAAAGGGGTCAACTAGCATACTGCTGGGTGGTCCCTTTAAGGATACTAACCCAGAAACAGGCAAGGAGGTTAGTGTTAATGAGAGACAGATGCACCCAATGATATTAAAAGGCCATTGCTCTGGTGTAAAGCAGATTTGTACCTATTGCATCTGGAGAAGGCCCTGAGTCAAGTCTATGAGAAGTTATTTATACCGGTAGAAAAGGGAAGGAAACATTGAGAGTATTTCTGCAGTGGAAAGATGATAAAACGTTTAGAGGAGAAGCTATTTGGACTTATCTTTGCCTGTGTGGAAGAATATGAACTGTCATGGATTATAAATAATACTGTGTTTTTGTGGAGCTTTTCTCCCCGGGCCTCTGCTGAAAATGGACATGTATCCAGCTGGACTAGCCCGGTCAACAAATGTAAAATAAAATAATAAAATAAAATAAATGTTTTGTCTATCCCTACCTGTGGAACTGCAAAGGGAACTGTTGTGAGATCTCTGGGAATACTTTTCGTTTATTTTGCCAGCTGCTTCACCAGAACCATGTCTGAAAGGGAATACTGTATCTGAACTTAAAGATATATTATATTTCACTTGAACTGTGAAAAGCCTGCAGAACATGAACATCAAAAGAAATTTGATTTTGTGTGTAGACTAAACAGTTTGCTATAAACTGAAATTATCTTTTTTTCTGAACTTTATTATGAATAAACGCATGTTCTAAACTGGAAATCTGGCAACAGTAACAGCTTAGTTACAAACAAAGAACTACATGATGCTGGTGTTTTCAACTGGCACAAACCGCACTCTTTTTATACTGTGATGTTCCCAAAAGCTACCTGCTTCTTTGAGTTATATTCCTCTATTGGAATGAAATTGCAGAAACAACCAGGGCTGTGTCACGGATTTTGTTAATTAATTAATTTAGATGGGTCTGTAACAAGACCAGTTCTTCCAGATACTGAATATGGGTACTTGGTTATGGAAGGAAATTGCAGAAAAATGTCTGAGGCCTTAATAAAATCTACCATTGTATTTCAGGAGAGGAGAGGAGAGCAGCATGTAACTCACGAACTGGAAATGAGCCACTCTTGGTTAGTCTTCAGAAAAGAAGTATAGCTATGGACCAGCACTTGGTCAACTTTCATCAGAGATGGGCTGCTATGGATCAACACCTGCTCAGCCTCCAGCAGCAGAGCTCCACCCTGGATAACCATCCATTCATCCCTCCATGCATCCATCCATCCATCCACCCATCCATCCATCCATTCATCCATCCATGCATCCATCCATCCATCCATCCATCCATCCATCCATCCATGTATGCGTCCTTCCATCCCTCCATCCATTTATCCATCCATCCATCCATCCATCCATCCATCCATCCATCCATCCATCCATCCATCCAGTCAGCCAGGCATCCAAATTAGGGAGATTCCACATATCCACTACAACCCTGGAAAAGCTTGGATCATATCATGGCATAGAAACATACCTAGTTGCTTTTGAAAAATACGCATCTAGGGAGAGTTGCCCTCAGACAGAATGGACCAGAATTCTACTGTTCAACCTAAATGAGGAGGCACTGGACACCATCATGATTCTGGAGGACTATAATGCACATGAATAGAGTACTAACTTTCCGTCTACTCTACCAAAGTAGACAGCTAACCAGGAACAGAAGTCAGACTGTAATGGAAAGACAGGTAGAAAAACCCATGAGAAAGAAAAAGAAAACAACCAGTACCCCTGGTGACAGAAGGGTATTTTCATGAGTCGCCTTTTATGGACAAAGGAGGAAAGCCTGTAATTGTACTTTCAAGAGCAGGGCCACTGCCTCCACTTCATGTTTCATGTCCAAATGCTGTGGGAAAATGCTGACTTAGCTGCATAGCTGTAGCTAGTTCATCTGGTGCCTGGGCAGTTTTTCCACACTGACACACCCCAACCCCCAAATAAAAAACCAGAAGCAAAAAGTGTCTTCTCAAGAAATGGTCTTCTCCTCTATAACTGTAGCAAGCTGCTTGCTAGATATATAATAAATAGCTTGCTACAGATGAATCACCACACACAATCTGACCACTTATGGGCTTCAATAAATGCAGTACTGACTTTGAT